>NC_056739.1:346733222-346904762 GCF_019279795.1 Protopterus annectens
AACCCTGTACCTTGTGCATGTGAGGTAAACACCTTAATCGGTATGCCAACCCTAAGTTGTCTGGATTGAGCATCCTTACATCAAGGTGTTGAATGTCCTGTCATCCTTACATCAAGGTGTTGAATGTCCTGTCACACTTTTCATGGGATCACAAAACAAAGTAAATCCTCTGAGTTAAAATTACTGCCACAGTGCTCCCCTTCTGTGGTGATTACCAACACAGTGCTCCCCTTCTGTGGTGATTACCAACACAGTGCTCCCCTTCTGTGGTGATTACTGCCACGGTGCTCCCCTTCTGTGGTGATTACTGCCACGGTGCTCCCCTTCTGTGGTGATTACTGCCACGGTGCTCCCCTTCTGTGGTGGTTAGTGCCACGGTGCTCCCCTTCTGTGGTGGTTAGTGCCACGGTGCTCCCCTTCTGTGGTGGTTAGTGCCACGGTGCTCCCCTTCTGTGGTGGTTAGTGCCACGGTGCTCCCATTCTGTGGTGGTTAGTGCCACGGTGCTCCTCGTCTGTGGTGGTTAGTGCCACGGTACTCCTCGTCTGTGGTGGTTAGTGCCACGGCACTCCCTGTCTGTGGTGGTTAGTGCCACGGCGCTCCCCGTCTCTGGTGGTTACGGCCACGGTGCTCCCCGTCTGTGGTGATTACTGCCACAGTGCTCCCTGTCTGTGGTGATTGATGAGGTCACAGTCGCCTCTTACAGGGCTGTTAGAAGTAATCTTTTTCACAAATCTGAAACCTTTCCTTGCTGACAGTGTATGAGCTCAGCTGGTTGTCACTTTTATCTATGGTTGCATTTACACAGCTCGCTCCGCTTACATTTTATTTTTTGTAGATGCTTGCAAACAATGCATTAATGTTGACATGGTTTTGTCTTGCATCTAGCTTTAATTTCTGAGCTGAATTCACACTACATACACACTTTTTTGTAGAGGAAGTAGAAGGTATCAGTGCCTAAACCTCCTTGCTGTACATCTAGAAGCCAGCAAGATCTTGCTGTCTTTGCCAATGGCCCTTTCTACCACTGTTAACCATTGCATGTCTTGTGTTCTTCAGCGCATGCTTTTTTACATCATAAGGTCAAGTAGAATTAACTATTGGGTTGTAAATTACTCTAAGCTTAATATTTTTTTTTAACTTCACATTCTACACTTTACTTCTCTGTAATGTATCTGTGTCAGATAAAAAAAAAAATCAGTTTGCTTAGCAGCTCTGTGATGTAAAGAGGTAAATAAATCCCTGGCAATGAGCAAGATGACTCTGTATCTGTTAAGGCCCTCTTCCTGGAGGAGCGAACCATTGAGGATGTTGGGAGGGGCTAGTGCTGGTTTGCCCATCCTGCCATGTAAGCTTTTATGCTTGTTCTTGCTGAAGAGCTGGGTTTACAGTATGCAACATATAGGCTGGAGAAGTAAACTTTGCTCTTCCAGGTTGCTCTCTTACAGTAGCCTTCAGGTATGGGGCATGTGTGCGGAGCATGCATGCACACGAGGAGGCGGTAAGGTGAAAGTGTTGCAGGCTCTTGTTTTTGTGGGCATACATGTCAACTCTTCATATGAGTGAGTTAAGGAACAATTGACACTCCCCCCCCCCCCCCGGTGCTGTGCGTATGGGACTACTACTGCTGTGTCCAGGAGGCAGGAGAAACAAATAGACAAGTTGAACATCTGGTGCCCTTTTCTTTATTTACTGTGCTGTCAGCAGTGCTGTGTTATGAATCCATTAAGGTCAGCCTTTCCTTGGTTGGTGGTCCTCATAGAAGATTTTGTCCACTTTTGCTGGTCACGCAGCATGTTTCTATGAAGTTTTTATTACTGTGATTTGTTACTCTTACAGTCTTGTGTACTGTGGCTTGTAACCAGATTTTGAATGCTCTGAGGATAGTACCAGATCACAAGCGTCTCATCACATTTATAAAAACTATTCTAAAATTCTCACGCATCTCTTGTATTGAGATGGTGAAGATCCCCGTATGCTGAAGCCTGCACCTTGGATTCTAGCTTTAGTTGTGTAATTATATTGTCCTGTGAGGTTCTTGGACCTCAGTGGATAAAGAGAATTTCTCCTTGCAGTGATCCTAGTGATTTGAGGCAGATATGACCAGCCGTCCATAAACTGCACATCTCTGAAGTAAAGTTTGGTCTCTTTATTTCACATTTATCCAATCTGTGTTGCATAGTATGTAGTTCATTATAATACTGCATGCATTTGTCCTGTACTGTATTTATGTGGAAGTTTCCCTCAGCTGTCCATTGTAAATTGCCCTTGTCTTCTTTGTGTTACCTGGTTAACAAAGTGAACTATATAAATAAATAATGGTGTTTCACATAATGAATGAGTCTGGAAGGGGTTGAGGTTTATAATATCTCTGTTATTCATTAAAAACATGTTTGCTTTTAATAAAAGCATACTACAGGCTGCATAGTGAGAGACTTTGTGGTTGTCTTTAAAAGTTGTATATGGAAGAGTTAAATAGTTGACTATCTGAAGAAACACTTTGTTCAGCACATCTGTTTGTTGTATTTGCAGGAAGAAAGGATTTGATGTTAGGTGGGTAGATGACACACACGCTCTTGGGATATTTGCCAGCCCTTTTGCAGGTGAGATCATTTGATATTTGTTATGAAAAATGTGCATGTGAAATGTAAGAATAAGAAATGGGAAAACTTTACTTGTACCACTCTAGTGGCCACATGTGGCAGCTTGTGCTATAGCTTTCTGATATGGAGCTGTGTATGACATTCTTAAAAAAATAAATAATAATAATAGTAATGGATTCATAACCTTGAAGGGGACCAGATTTGCTTGACTCTTGAGAATGTGGTGACACGTTGCAGGCCCATACACACAGCACTAGATCTATTGCTTATTAATTGACAGTCTACTTTACTGTAGTTTCCTCATGTTTGCTGTCAGACAATGTAATATAGTCACAACAGGATACAAAATGTGTTGCAAGTAAAAGCAGAAGCCTTAGAACCACTGTTTGTTATAATTTTACTTATTTGCATTATGTCCCATACAGTATACTGTGGACTTCTGCATAAGAAGTTGGTAATTATTAAAATTGGTGATGGCCAAATAAAGTATCTTTCTTTTTCGGGATGACTGAACTTGATAAATCTGGTACTGATACCATCTTTCATAGATAATCTTGTAGCGGACTGCCTTTGTGTGTGAAACTGATATTCATTAGCTGGCCTTCCATCAGAGGTAAATGGTACTTTCGTATATTAACAAGCTTGTAGCTGCCACTGTGTGGGTAAGAAATGTCAGATTGGCCACCACTGACATCATTGTGGCCTAGGTGTTGTGTGTTTTGTCTGCCTTCCCAAAACATAATATGCAGGACGTTAGTGAGGTACAGTCCTTTACATGCTGAGCTCCAGGCCATTCATGTGACTAATTGCTGTTAGGATACTATGCTAGATAATGTTGACTTGTAGATAAGCTATTATTTTCTCTTAAGTTAATGTGTAGCTGTCTCTTTTTAAATTAACTGAACTGTGTACTACAAAGAAAATGTTGGAAGAAAATATTTTTTTTTGTATCGGTTATCCCTGAAAAGATACCTGCCGGAATGGTAAAAGGATGTGGGTGTCGGCTTCGTCTTCTTCCTAGTGACAAGAATCATGAAGGAGCAGCTCATGCTGCTTAGTTGGACCCTGTGAAAATTTGCTTCATCTGTGGGAAGTTTATGATAAAGATATGGATCTGTAAAAGTTGTAATTAGTGCATTTGCTGCTTTTGTGCGTATTAGTAATTGTTTTCTGTGTTAATGTGCCTGTGTAATTCTCTCATGAGTCTGAAATGTACAACTGTAAAACGTGACATTCGAGTGAACTAGGACTGATAAGGAAGAGAGAGAGTCTCTTTTAAGAGAATGTAAACTTTTTTGTTAGGAACCAGAGGGTGTAAGGAAAAGATAAAATGAAATACCAATCAACTGCATGCAGTTACTTCCAATCCTTCTAACAGCCAGTGATTGAAAATGCTTCTGTAGTCTTGCAGATCTGAATGACTAAATCCTGATTATCATTTTGCAAAGTGTCCAGTGAGTTTTAAGTGCCTAACTAATTAAGCTACTCCCCAGCAGGTGTAACAGAAGGTTTGATGTGTCCCTTTTCTTTTCTTGCCCCAAAAGAGGATTCTAGGTCTGTAACTGTTACCCCACTACCTCACAACAGGCCTGTGATAGACAAGATACTAGTCATAACCAGGACACCACTAGTCCAGATAGTTTCAAGGCCCACAGACTATTTTAGATTTCATTGGTAATGTTCTTATGTAAGAATATGATAGTCAAAAGCAATTTGAGCCTGTCTGTTTAATATGAAAGTACATTATAAGGTCTAACACTAAGGGCGCTTCTGGAAGGTCAAGAGAGAGTTTATCTTTTATGCCAGTCACAGAGTGGCATGTTTTTCTTGGAAAATCCCACGTCAGAGCCACATAACTCTCAGTACTGCTCAGCACTGGTACATCCTGTGACATGTTATCCCAACGGTGTGGCCTCACCCAGCAGTTGTTCCCACTATTTATTTCATTTTTACCACATACCCAGTTTGGATCTTGTCCTGACACACAGCAGGGCCTGGAGGAGGTGTAGATTGTGCTCCCTTCTTGTGGGGGTGTGTTCTAGGGTGTAGGCACTACCCCTTCCTCTCTTGATGAATCAGAGTTGTCTGTCATCCAGTCATATTAAAGAGAGCTATCTTTTGGGCCACTGATTTGTGGGTTTAGGGTACATGAAATAGAGGGCTTGCCTACTGCCCCCCTCCCCCCCACCACCACCACCACCACACACACACCTTTGGCTCAGCAGGTCGAGGAGCATTCATTGAGTCTTATGTCAGGACTTGAATTTCTGGTCCCTGTGTCAAACACATTTATGAATTCTGTTGAAAACACAAATCGCAAGTTTGGGAATGTACTTTTAGAATGCATGGACTGATGCCAGTGCATGGCTCGGCACATCTTTCATGTCCCAGTACATTGTCCTTGGCAGATGTAGTCATAGGTGCTGGACGCTTTTCTAGACATTCACCGTATACTTGCCTCAAACTTGTCAATCCATGAAATTGTATGCAGGCTTGGCCTGAATTTGAGATAGGTAGGGAGCTCCCTGACTCTTGGATTTCTTTGAAGAGCCTAGATTCATAGGTCATTATTCTAAAATGGATAAATATGTTGACCCTTTATGCTGTAGTGCACCCTGTGAATGGCCTCCTATTTCAGTGAAACCACAAGGCTTTTGAGCTCCTCTGTGAACTATTTTTGGCCCTATTCATTCCCTACAAAAATACCTTAACATGCATCGGTGTAAGGAGGAGAAGGAGCCTTTGCATCATCCCACCCTTCTGGAACCCATCTTCACTGATGTCATTCCCACAACCAAGAAACATCCAGAATCTGCTTCAGCAGTCCTTAAGAAGGCAGGTCTGCTATACTACCTTATGCTGACTCAAGTGAGTGACCGACAGTGCATCCTTGCACAAATTCCTGCATTATCTCTGATCCAGTGCAGGGCTCAAAGACCATAGAATTTTGACAGTTTAGTCTGAAGTTCTGGAAAGGAGCAGCAGGCATTTTACTGTCTGTCTTTTTGAGTGTTATAGCATTCGACTCTGCATTTCACCTTTCCAGTTTCCCATCCTACTTATTGGACCAGGCATTGAAGAAAGTTTCTTTCCGCCATCAGTCTTGGTGCAAGGTGGAAGAGGCACAGACTGTGACTTCAGGCCTGCTGTGCTGACACTGTAGCTCGGGGTAGATACTCTGTCATGTTCTGCAGGAAAGCCCTGCTGAGACTTTCTTTCCTTAAGAAAGAAGTAGGACACTGCATCCTGAATGCCCGGTTCAAATGGACATTTCTTGATGGCTCTCTTGACAGGAACTGGGAGTTTGGTGTCTGGAAGCCGAAGTAGACCTTTCCCATTATGGAGGACCTTTATGATCTCCCTCCCTCTGTCCTATTCTTTTCCCTTCCTCTTTTAGACTCTGCCAATCCTAGAAGAAGAAATAAGCTATGTCATAGACTAAGTCAGGAGTTCAAGCATGATGCAGTTTTGGCCCTTCCCTTGCAGTCAAGCTAATGAGGCCGTCCTCTTTGATGGCCTGGAATGCATCAACCCTGGTTATGGTCTAGGTTGGATTATTGGGGGTAGTCATTCTAGTTTGGCTCTGAGTTGGCCAAAGTCTTGTAGGTGAAATATTATGATATGTTTCTATCTGGCTGACTAGCTTCCGGTGGCTTTATTGAGGGTTTCCGTGGTATCACACCTTCACCAAGTACTCTTATTGGGGTACAGTGTGTTCCATATCTGGCCGAATACCTTCTGGTGGCTTTTTGAGGGTTTCCTTGGTATCATACCTTCGCAGAGTACTCATATTGGGGTACAGCGTGTTCCCTATCTGGCCGAATACCTTCTGGTGGCTTTTTGAGGGTTTCCTTGGTTTCATACTTTCACCGAGTACTCTCTGTCATTGATTAACCATAAGTCATGAGAAATCCTCTCTGAACCCATCTCAGAAAGTTACATTTACAAGTGTGGAGCTGCAAACTCTCCACTGCTAGTATTCCCTGCCTGCACAGCTGTTTGTGGAGGTCATGAATCTGTCTAGTGGAAGTGCAGTGCAAAGCTAAGGCTTGTAACCTGCTGGGGCTTCATGTCCACCAGGATCCTCATTGTGCCAGGTGCACTCCCGAGTATGGGATATTGCCATAATGGGTAAGATGTCAGTGTTTGCAGACCAATCACTCGCTGATGTCGGTGCCGTCACTAGGTCCTGGAATGATTAGTTCTGTCAGTCTCTGTGTAGGTCTGCTGTTCCTACGTCTGATATCTCCAGTCTGACAGCTGCTGTAAGTGTAGGGTGATCACACTCACTTTGCCAGTACTTGAGATGTAATACCTCCTGGAGAAAGTTGCTTCCAATTTGATTGGACAACCAGTCCATTGTGCAGGATTCAGACAAGCAGGGGGGATGAGTGTGTACACCCTCTACAGAGAGATCATGCTTAACTGGTACTGGACATAGACATAGACAAAGACATCATTCTCTGAGCAGTGCAGATCACAGGGAAAGTGAACATGCTGGTGGATGGTGGACCTGTTGAGATGCTCCTGTGGTGGACCTGTTGAGATGCTCCTGTGGTGGACCTGTTGAGATGCTCCTGTGGTGGACCTGTTGAGATGCTCCTGTGGTGGACCTGTTGAGATGCTCCTGTGGTGGACCTGTTGAGATGCTCCTGTGGTGGACCTGTTGAGATGCTCCTGCTGCCTTTTTCTTGGAGCTGTGATTTCAGAAATTGTGCCTGGATCATATCTGGGACTGAAGCATTCCAGAGATTGATCTTTTCACCACTTGTGAGAATGCAGTGCCTCCCTTCTGGTGAGGGAAGTAGGGTGAGGACTTCTCTCTGTCTAAGGTGTTCACCATCCTTTAGCAAGGGTCTTGCTAACTGTGTAAGTTGTCATAAAACTCAGGGAGGAAAGGCCAAGACTAATTCTTAATGTTCCATGTTAAGACCCTGGATATGCAAGTAATTCTTCTAGCCAAGGTGTTCCCCATAGTTGGGGGTAGCTGACCTCACCTTTTAGCCTGGCTCCAACTTTGAATCCTTTTCTCCCACTAGACCACCTAGAAGGTGAATGAGAAATAACTGAAGCTGCCTGGAAGCTTTCTACCAGACAGGCTGAGTCTGGGAAGAGGAAGAATTACTTCCTTTTGGCAGAGTGCTACCTGGTGCCACCTGAATCAGTCAGGCTGTAGGTCACTTTTATTTAACTTGTAGTGAACATCTTTATCATTTGGACCTTAGTTATTTCATAGTCAAAGGTGCCTTTGTTAAGTAATTCTGCCTCTGATGACTTTGTGGATGGCAGGATTTCACCCAGCTCCAACAGGTCAGACACTTTCTAAACAAGTGTTCCGTCTCTTCTTCCACCTTTTGGGGATCCCTAACAATATCTGTGATCTGTAACTTCATGACTGGCAGACTTGCCTGCTCCCCATTTGTACGTGAAGTTTGTATTCTGTGCTCCCCATTTGAACCTGAAGTTTGTATTCCGGGAACGTGTTAGTATCTATCACCTCTGCAGGATCTCTGAGCTGAGTAAACAAAAAAGGAGGAGGAGCATTTTATTTATTGAACGTTGACCATTTATTTTGGTTGGTATGAGGACCTTCAAGTGCAACCTGAGACAGTGACAGAAATATTATTTTATTAGTTATTTTATTTCAGTTTGTTAACTGGGAAAGTCAATTGGGCCAAGGTAGCCCATTTTCAATGGAGGCCCGAGGAGAAAAGCTCCAGACAGAAAGACAATTTACAATGTATTAGTACAGCATATAAGAACAGTTTAACATTCAATATGCAGCAAGACAATCTTTTACATATCTTGAAATGTATGAGCTGAATCAATCACTTATAAAATATTTACAAAAACAATAAATTCATGTTCATTTAATACAATATATGTATTTAGGCAAAGGAATTTTAGAGAGAGGAATTGAAGCTGTGGCAGAGTTTGTGAGTAGGATAGAATAGGGATAGGTGTCAGGAATCGGGTAGGATGGGAACAGGAGCACTCCCAGAGGGAGGAAAGGTGAGAGTGGAGTAGGGTTTTAAAGGAGGATAGGTTCGGGGTGGTTCTAATATGAGGGGGAAGAGAGTTCCATAATCTGGCAAGGGAGAATGATAGTAGAAGTTGCCCTGATACGTGTAAAGGCTTGTAAAGTTTTAAGAGGTTCTGAAAGTTCTAAGAGGTTCTGATTTGTGCATCTAAGTGTTCTATGTGGCTGGTGAAGTTTTAGGGAAGAGGAGAGTGATGGACAGTTGGAAGGTTTAAAAATCAGTTTGTGTACTGTAGTTATTTGAATGAAATTTAGGTAGCCTGGGAGTTCCAACCAATTTAGAGCATGCAGGGAATTACAGTTGTGAGTACAGGATTTGGATCTTGTGGCAAACTTTGAAATTTTATTATAGCATGAGGAAAGTTTAGGGATGATTGGAGGTTAGAGCGTAGTGGAGCTCCGTACAAAAGGGAGGGTAGGTGGTAGATGGTAGTTGTCTAGAAAACAGGAAAAGGTAACGTCTGTGTCAATAAAGCATTCCAAGTTTTTGATGAGTCTTTTTAATATTGGTTTGTAGGTAGATGTCAAATTTTAGCTGGTCATGGATAAGGACGCCCAGAAGTTTTGTATGGGGAACTATTTCAGTAGATGTTTTGTTTAGGCTAATTATAGAGGATGCTTTGTTAACAGCAGTATGTCTAGAAGGGGTAAAGATCATTATTTTGGATTTGGAGGCATTTAGGGCTAGATGATTGTCAAGCATCCAGAACTCAGTGGAGGAGAAGGCCTCTTGAGTAAGGTTTATTAGTAAGGGAAGGGTTTTGACTGAGCAAATGATAGTGGAATCATCTGCGTATTGCACCAATTTAGCATTGGAGATCTTTTGGTGGAAATCATTGATGAAAATGTCCTAAAGGACCCAAAATAGAGCCTTGGGGTACACCTGTTGGGGTGTGAAGCAAAGAGGAAGTGCAGTAGTTCCATTTTACAGCTTGTTCCCTGGCTGAGAGATAGCTGGTGAACCATTTGATAGACGAAGAGGAGAGATTAAGATGAAAGAGTTTAGAAAGTAGAAGCTTATGAGAGACAGTGTCGAAACCTTTGGATAAGTGGAGGAGGAGGGTAGAAACTATTTTCCCAAAGTCACGAGCAGAGTTCATGATTTTAAGGAAGGAAAGAAGGGCAGTGCTGGTGCCGTCCTGGTCGAAACCCGTGTTGGGTAGGAGGTAGGAGTTGGTTGTCCAGTAGGTAGGGTAATAGTTGGAGGTGAATACATTTTTCAAGTATCTTAGAAATAGGTGATAGGATAGCAATAGGGTGAAAGTCGGAGATTGAACAGTTTGTACCTCCTTTATGGAGGGTGATGATGAAGGCTTTTTTCCAGAGGTATGGTACATAGGACTCCTGAATGGAGCGATTGAATAGGATGCTGATTGGAAGGGCTATGCCATCAGCAGCTAGTTGGAGAAAGTTGGATGGAATGTCATCTGGGGCATTAGAGCAAGGTTTTACCTTTTGTAGGAGCTTTTTTGTAGTGTGGGTAAGAATGGATTTGAGAGTAAAAGGGGAGGACTCGTGGTTCTTGGGTGTTGAGTTTTTGGTTTCAGTTAAGTTGGGGGGGGATGTTGTTAGGGAAAGAAGAGGTGAGTTTGCCTATGGAGTCAATGAAAAAGGAGTTGAATTGGGTAGCTAGGTGGAGGTCTGGTGTGTGTGGGTCAGGCCAAGGGTTCTCTTTTTTTGCCTGGGGATAGTGTTGTTGCAATACTATTCCAAAATTTTTTGGCGTTGGTTTTATGATTATTTTGAAGTTTAAGGTAGTAGGATTTGCGGTCAGTGGCTATTTGTTTTTTTTTTACTTTTTTTCACAGTTGCTTGTATTCAGCAAGAGAGTTGGGAGGTTTTTTATTTTTGATAGTATTTCCAGATTTTATCTCAGTGATGCACAAGTAGTTTTGTGTCTTTAGTTAGCCAGGGGGCTGTTTTGGATCTAAGTCTTTTGGTTCTACAGGGGCGAAGTGGTTAAGTATATCGGTGAAAATTATATTGAAAAGTGAGACTGTGGCATCTAAAGGGAGGGACTTTAGAGAGTTCCAGTCTATCTGTTTTAAGGCATTAGAGAAAATTAGGGGGTTGAAGTTTTGCATGTTGCGGGTGATAATGTGTTTGTGCTGAAGGAGGAGAGTGGAGGGGGAATGGCGTATGTAGGCAGGGAGATGGTCACTAAGGGGGTCTGGGAGAGTACCACTATCAGAAACTCGGTCTGGGTGGGGAGGCTAGTATTCAGTCAAGGATGCTACCTATGGTGTAATCTTTATTTGGTCTAGTAGGGGGTTTGATTAGCTGAGTGAATTGCTATAGGTTGATGCTTTGAGAAGGGGTAGATGAGTCAATGGAAGACCAGTTTATGTTGACATCGCCTATGATTATTGTCTCATTGTTTATGTTGGAGGTGAACCAGGCAAGAATATCTTCCAGTATAGGAATATTGTTACCAGGTGGTATGTACAGGGAAGGCAATGCATAAAAAATTATTATTATTTACTTTATTATTTACTTTGAGAAGGGCGAGGGTTAGCTTGGCAGTGTCAGATGAGGGTATGGGCTTAGTATAGAGTGTCATTGTTAAGGAGGAGGAGAAGAGTAAGGCTACTCCTCCACCTTTCTTTTGGTGTCTGTCACTTCTTCTAAGTTTATAGTTAAGGGGCATAATTTCGCTATCTTTTATGTGTGGTTTTAGCAAGGTTTCTGTGATGGAGAGAATATCAGGTTTGTTATGAGAGATCCAGGCATGAAAGGAAGGGAGAGCTATGTGAATGTGGTTTAGAGTTGGAGTTGTGTTAAGGCCCTGGGTTAGGGTGTATGCCACCAGAACGGAGGAGGAAGGTGATAAATTTCGAGTAGATTATGGTTGGGTATCTATGTTCTAATGGGTCATAGGTGTAGATGTTGGAACCTAATGAGGTGAGTTTGGTGGGTATGGGAAGTGGTTTACTAGGCGTAAGGAAGAGCTTCCTTTGAAATAGAAAAGATTCATTATGTTTGTAGAGGTGGGGAGGCTTGGATTGTAGAGGGAAATTCTTTTTAATGTAAATTGCAGTTGTGTGAAAGGGAGGGGAGTGCTGAAGCTGTGGGAGACTAGTAAGGTAGAGTAGGCAGAAGAGGATTAGGCTTAGAAATAAGGGTAGTAGAGCATAGGTAGGTTTTGTTTGCATGGCGGGAGACAGAGTGTGAGTTAAGTAAGAGGGGATGTGTAGGAAGAGAGATGGTTAATAAGTATGAGAGGTGAGGATTATAATGGAATGTGTGAGGGTGGGATATAGAAGGGTGGAGGGTGATACAAGTAGTGGGTGGTGGGTTGGTGTAAGGCAATAGGCCTAGGATAGTGATAGGGTGTAGAGGGAGGGAGGGACTTTGATGGGTGGGGTTTATGTGGAAGTGGTTAGAGCGCTATAAATGTAGTTGTACTGGGGGCTGGTGGGAATTGGGGGCAGGGTAGGTGAGCGGAGTGAGCCCGCAGGGCGAACGGAGCGGGAAGAGCTGAAAGAGGAGGAAGCCTACATGAACAATCAGTGGAATTGGGAGTTGAGCAGTAAGGAAATAAGAGAACACAGGTAAGGGAAGGCTGGAGTTCAGTGTTTATTGGGATAAAGTGGTCTGTAACAAAAAGCAAAAGAGTTAGCTACAGAGTGAATGCTAAGTAAGTAAAGTGGGGAAAGCCTAACTCAGTGCTGGAGCACAGGATGTTGTAGTTAGGGAAGGAAGGCTTTTCACTACCACCTAGTGGCAGACCTAGGTAAATGCAGCTGAAAGAGGGAAGAGGGAGAATATGAGGGATTGGGGCAGGCTGCTAGCGACACATGGAGGGACACAACACTAGTTAGCGGTAGTGGATGGGCATACATAAACGCCCTACTAAGACTGAGAAAGGAGAACAGGTAATACAGCCAGAAAGCATTGGTAGAACATGGGGTGGGGTTTGAACAAGCCAGTGCAAGGCCTCATGCTTCCGGCACTGGTATCTGGGCATGAACCATTGAAGTAGGTATACCAACCCAAAAATTACCGGTCCTGGAGCCCGTATTCAACAATGAACCTAGGGTACTCTAAGGTAGTGGACTATTTCTAGAGTCCAGCTTATGCAAGCCATGTAAGGCAATTGCCAGGTTACACAAGCCTCCCTCAAACTGCAACTTCATATTAGCAGATAAAACTGAGCCATACATTGGAATAAGGCAATGCACTATACAGTATACAATATGCGAGACATAAAAACTGTAACAGTACAGCCAGCATGTAGTATAACAATCACAATTAAGAGCTAGTGATGCATATGATAGATTCAGAGGCTGATAGTGCATATTTTACAATGTTCCAACAGTGTTACTAATGCAGAGCAATTGCGGGCCATTGATAAAACATGCTTACCTCGGGCATTGCTAACAGCTTGCGGTGAACAGGACAGGTCTGCAGGGGAGTGAGGGTTGAAAATGGCACCACAGGTAAGTAAGTGTACCTAAGTAGACTTATGGGTGGGATATGGGACAGGAATAAGGGGAAGTGGCAAGGAGGCTAAGGTGAGAGTGATAATGGTATAAGAGTTCGTTACAGAGTGAATGCTAAGTAAGTAAAGTGGGGAAAGCCTAACGCAGTCCTAGACCACAGGGTGTTGTAGTTGGGGAAGGAAGGCCTTACACTACCTCCTAGTGGCAGACCTAGGTAATTGCAGCTGGAAGAGGGAGAATATGAGGGATTGGGGCAGGCTGCTAGCGACACATGGAGCGGCACAACACTAGGCAGAGTACATAAGCAGACTTAAGGGCGTATTGTCAATGTGGTAGTTTCCTGGGATAGACTTACCAAAGAATAAAGTAAAACAGTTTTTGCATTTAGTTTCAGTCCATAATTTTGGCACCAGTTATTTATTTGGGACAAACCTTTCCTGCAGAATGGCAAAGTAATTTGAGTATTCTGTCACCAATCCTAGCTGCAGTTATCTCCAAACTTAGTCAGCCAGTACCCGTTGGTATTGTTTTACTTCAGAAAAGTAGATGCCAAATAACAGTGGTCCCAGCACAGGACAGTGGGAAACCCCACTGGTGGCTGGTGGTAACTTCTCCTGTTTTGATTTCCTGTGTTGTAATGGGCCCACACAGCTTGCCCAAATTATTAGGTGCCTTGACCACCTCACTTTTGCGTACAATAAAATGACAACATTTATATTAAGGGACTGCATTTTGCACATAGCTTTTTTGTAAAAATGCTAAACACATGCTTTAAGTGCAAACCTTGCTTACTAAACTTTAGTGCATTAAACTTTAATTAACCTGAAAAAATGTTCATCAGCTTACAAAGTCAAATAAGAAGAACTATTACAAGTCTGCAGTCAGCTAAGGGATAACTGTTCTCTTAGAAGAGGAAGTAATGCATAAAACCAGACATTACAGGACTTGTTTACAACTTAGAAAATAATTTGTAATTTTCTAAAATATTCCATTAGTTTATAATTAAACTTATGATTTGAATGTCCTTAGCCAAACCTGTTGATCCTATGGCCTGCTCAAACCTATAAAAAGCTCAAAGGCTAATAATAGGATGGAACTCATCATCCACATTTGATTAATCTTTGCACTAGCCTAAACTGAGCATACAGCTATTTTGCCAGTGTTAGCCCTGTCTTAATGGAACTCATCATCCAGATTTAATTGATCTTTGCACTAGCCTGAACTGAGCATACAGCTATTTTGCCATGGTCAGCCCTGTCTTAACGGAACTCATCTGCTAAATTTAATTTGTCTAATTTGCTTTGATCAACATGAACGTTTAGCTTAAACTCAGTTGTTAAATGTATCAGTGCCTGCAAGTGTGTTAACTAAACAAATAATTGCACTGTATAGATTAGAGTTCCCCTATCAGTGGGCTTAATAATTCCTTTAATGCTTGTAAGTACAGACATCTTTATTTTTAATTTAATTTGTTAATTCTAATAATAAACTGTTTAAGCTTTTGCCTTATTGTCTTGTCACCACTTCTCAACTGTGTATTAACCACAAATGTATAATAATGAATCATAAAAAATTGGCAACAAGGATGGGATTCTAAGGTTATACCAAAAAAAATGGCACAACCACCAATATTTTCTTTAAAAAAATGTTAGCAAAAAAAAGTATAAGGCAAACAACCTAGGTAAAATTCTTGCAGGACCCATGGCTAGACCATGGGGTCAAAGGAATCCTCTTGCTAAAGTATTAAGTAAAGTTTCTCTCCCACCCCCTTCAAAGCCTTTAAAATTTCTACATAAAGTAAATTCAAACAAAATGGCAAAGGCTCTAGCAGACTTAATTTACCTTTAAAAAAAACAAAAAATATATATATATATATACAAAAAGAGAGAAGGGGAAAAATACAGTTAATAATAGCCTTAAGCTGCCCACATCTACTGCTTTAGCCTTAACAGTTTTAAATATATATATATATATATATATATATATATATATATATATATATATATATGTGTGTATATATATTAAAGCCGGAGCATGTGCAACCAAATAAATGTTTTTAACAGCTTTTACAACATGCAGTAAGTAAGCTCACACAGCAACTTAGTACACTACAATAAAATATAAAAAATGTATTCTTACACAAATAACTTTAAAAAGGCAAGGCAATTTACTAAAAAAAGACAGTAATTTGTTTATTCAACAGCATAAACAGAAAATGCGAAGGGCTAAAAAAATCCCTCTCAAACTACAGTGCATGTATTGATTTGTAAGCCAAATTGTGTTCTAACAACATAAAATGGTATTCACTATACATTATTTAATTATAAGTGTAAAAAGTGTAATTTGCTAAGCATTCTAATAGCTAAGGTACAACCTGTAATAGTCTTACTTTCAAATGAACAAATGTGCCTACTTAATGTTCCACCCACACTTAAAGCAAATTATTAATGCATTAAACCAACATAGCCTAAGAGCAAAAAACAATAAAGTAAAACTACAAATATTAAAAAAAAGGGAAACCTTAAAAACCACAGTAGGACGTACAGTGCAAATCTGCTGTGTCAAAATGGTCAAACATATTAAAAACAATGCAAAAGCTGTTGCAAATAAAAACTAAACCTACTAAAAATTTGGTCAATCATGTAAAGTCACACCACCACTGGCAGCAGCTGTTGTAAACATTGTTAAAAACTGTCTTCATTTACTGAATCGTACCATGCAATTTTGGACTTGGCTAATGCATTCTTCTCCATTTTTATAGCAAAGAAAACGGAGCACAGTTTGCTTTTAGCTGGAAAGGGAGACAATATACTTTCCAAGTACCCCACAAATACCTGCATAACCCCAGTATACAGGTTAATATAGTAACTGTATATCATTATGAAAAAAAAACAATGTGGACATTGCAATGTAAACTGTAATACAACATCTTCAAAATAGAGAATGGACTGTAAATAAAAGTAAAACACAACAAAAATCATCAGTAAAATTCCCTGGTATAATATAAACAATGCCTAGTGCAGCATTAAAAAGTGACTGCTCAAAACAATGTAATGTCTTGCAAACTATGGTAAAAAAAATGTTGGCAAAAAAAGACACCTAGGTTTTGGTCTAAAAGCTTCACTAAAGCAAACAAGTAAATTTCCCCAATCCAGGGGTGGCAACGTAATAATACTTTAATAAAAACTTCAAAAGCACAAACATCAACTGTGCAAAAAATAAAAATGGTATTTGAAAAACAAGCTAATGTTGTACCTAAAGTGTGTCTAACGCAACAAAAACTTGCCAAATTAGTTATTCTAAAAATACAAATATGGCAAAACAACATTTCCAGCAGTTAACCTAAAGTAAACATTAATTTGCAAACTGTAATTCCTACTAGAGAGCAAATTACTTCCAAAACCATGCTAACAAAAAACATGGCTATAAGTTTTGTGTAAAAGCCCCCCCAAAAATGTGTTTAAAATACTATGCCATGGACAATAAATTAACTGCATTTAATGGACTGAAACATTTCATATGCCATGGCCAGCCTATCATTTATAAACAAAAATGTGGTAAAATAAACCAAAACTTATAAAACACTAAAAGTTTGTAGTTATGCCACGCATTAAAATAACTGTCAAGTGACATAAATGTTTGTGTCCAAAACAAAAAAAATACTTATAAAAAGTGTCTAATAGCAAGTAAAAAAGTGTTCACTCATCTAAAGTTATGCTTTACAGCATCAAATAAAAAAATGTTAAGGGTAAAGTATACAGAAAAAAATGTTTTTGTGTGTATTTTATTACACTTAATCCAAAATAAACAACTTTAATGCGTCCCAACTTTCAACAAGCAAAAAAAAAAAAAAGGAACAAATTGTGTTGCAACAATAAAATCAAATGTTATATAATGTGCATCAAACTTTAATAAAATTAATTAAAAACAAAAGTATAATTGTACAAAATGCAAATAAATAATAAAAAAAAAAACTGCTTGCATTGGTATAATATTTTCATGTGGCCATCCAAGGCGTCAGCCTGGTTCAGCGTTCTTTTGCATCCATTACTGCTCATTACTATTTGTTCTGTTTTGTTTTGTATGTTTTCAACTACTCTCATTTCAACATGCTGAACTGTTCATTATAAAGTGTTGGTTAAAATCCTAAAATTTATTAAAAGTACGCAGTGTAAGTTGCTCAATGTAAGGGGTGGCTTGTAATGGGCCCACACAGCTTGCCCAAATTATTAGGTGCCTTGACCACCTCACTCCTGCGTACAATAAAATGACAACAGTTATATTAAGGGACTGCATCTTGCATATAGCTTTTTTGTAAAAATGCTAACTAAACACATGCTTTAACTGCAAACCTTGCTTACTAAACTTAGTGCATTAAATTTTAATTAACCTGAAAAAAATGTCTATCCGCTTTCAACATCAAATAAGAGGAACTATCACAAGTCTGCAATCAGCTAAGGAATAACTGTTCTCTTAGAAGAGGAAGTAATGCATAAAACCAGACATTACAGGACTTGTTTACAACTTAGAAAATAATTTATAATTTTCTAAAATATTCCATCAGTTTATAATTAAACTTATGATCTGAATGTCATCAGCCAAACCTGTTGACCCTATGGCCTGCTCAAACCTATAAAAAGTTCAAAGGCTAATAATAGGATGGAACTCCTCATCCAAATTTGATTAATCTTTGCACTAGCCTAAACTGAGCATACAGCTATTTTGCCAGTGTCAGCCCTGTCTTAACAAAACTCATCATCCAAATGTAATTAATCTTTGCACCAGCCTAAACTAAGCATACAGCTATTTTGCCAGTGTCAGCCCTGTCTTAACGGAACTCATCTTTTAAATTTAATGTAACTAATTTGCTTTAATCAGCACAAACGTTTAGCTTAAACTAAGTTCTTAAATGTATCGGTGCCTGCAAGTGTGTTAACTAAACAAATAACTGCACTGTATAAATTAGAGTTCCCCTGTCAGTGGACTTAATAATTCCTTTAATGCTTGTAAGTACAAACATCTTTATTTTTAATTTAATTTGTTAATTATAATAATAAACTGTTTAAGCTTGTGTCTTAGTGTAGTGTCACTTCTTCTCAGCTGTAGTAACCACAAAATTATAATAATAAACCGTAACATGCGTCCTGTCTGGTTGGCAATATGGGGGTCTGTTCCTGGTTTATTTAGCTTTTCTGTAGTGCCTGAGTGGGGAATTGTCACAAGGCTTGGCTGGGTCAGGGTATGTACCATTTTGCCTACATCTGTTGCTTTCGTGACCTTTTCAGAAAAATCCACCAGCTTGAGTAAGCATGATCTGCCCTTGATGACTCCAAACTGGGATAGATCCAGTGGTTGGAGGCTCCCTATGTCCTGATTAGTTTCATTGTAAGTGTTTCCAGGGCTTTGCATATGAGGTTGGTCAGACTTTTGGGTCTGTAATTGCCTGGGTCTGTGGAAGTCCTCCCTTATGCAGGGAAATGACCTATAGCTGTTCTCCATTCACTTCATACGAGACTTATATGGAGGCTGAGATTGATCACTGTTATGGGTGTGGCTAAATCATCGGGTAACTTAATAAATTCCCTTACAGAGGAGTAGAGTATGTGAAGTAGTGACGGTAAAGCCTACAGACTAATTTTAGTAACTTCTCCACCATGAATATTAAGTAAAAATTGTGAGTGAGCAGTACAGGTTTGTTTAAATATAACATTAACAATGACCTTTGCATTTCAAGTACCTTTCAGGTGTTCCTGAAGTCCTTTTTTACTGCTTTGTGATTTTTTAATGATCTTTATAGTCTTAGTGCTCATGTAAGGTAATTCCACGAGAAAGGTGTAAGTTGGGGGTGTGGGGGAACAATGCTGGTCTCAAAGCCATTGCAGCCTAGGTAGTTGGACCTTAGGTAGTATTTAATGGTTATAGTTATTTCCTTTGTTTTTTGACATATTCGGTTGTAGTCTGATTTTTGTCCATTTCTGGTTTGACTTCCATTCCTACTTTATTGCAGAATGTTTCTGCTAAACTAAACAAAAGTCGTCATCTTGAACTTTGATTTCTTCTCCTCATGTTTTAAAACTTTCACCGTGTTTGAATCTGAGGAGGTCAGCAGATATGAATGTAGTCCCACAATTGCAAATCTATACATGTTGTAATTTTGAGGAGACCCTTCAGAGAAGGAATACATGATCAAGTTCCTTTATAGTCACATTCCTGTCCCATATTGATATTTTCTTGATAGTGTAGGTTTCCTTTTTTAAAATGTTTTTACACATTTTATAAAGAACAACTGTTTTTATTATTATTATGTCATTTGAAAAGGTTTTAATCATTTGTGGTTGTGCCTTGAACTCTCGTCTGATGAACTATACAGTTTTAAGTGATCTGCAAAGAGTGTTTAAACAAGGTTGATTTCTGGGAGCTAAGTTGTAATCTTAGCCATCTGTTGAGTAAACTGCTAAACTGTTAGGTGCATGACACAGCACCACCTGTGGCACAGAATTACCCTGGAATATTTCCCTTTGAATTGCTATCCCTGGAATAAAAGTTTGCCCTGTGGCTCAACTGCAGTGTTTTACCACTGATTCGTGGCCATTGTAATGTAATTGATTAAGGTAGGGTGTATCATATTCATGGATAAATTAATGACTACAGATGTATATGGAAGGGTCTACTATACATGATCAAAATTTCAAAAAGCCGAAACCCATATGGCCGAGACCATATGTTCGACTTTTGAAATTTCTAACATGAAAAAAAACAAAACAAAAACTTAGGTACACACAAGCCTTCCTGCACCCCCACACCCTCTGCAATTTAAATATACCGACTCCAAGATCGCACTACAGTGCGGAAGATGGAAATCTTCCTTTTCCGCACTATACGGAGATGCCCATTCTGCACGGTCGAAATTTCAAAAGTTGATCATATGGTCTCGGCCGTATGGGTTTCGGCTTTCTGAAATTTCGATCATGTGTAGGGGACCCATATGGAATGGTACCAAATGCTTTTTGTAATCTGTCCATATCATATTTAGATTTTTCTCTTTTTAAAATCTCTGTTATGGCTTTACTTGGCAAAAGATGATCCTTTGTTACATTTAACATTTTTATTACTGTTTTATTCTGGGCGGCCACGGTGGTGCAGCGGTTAGCGTTGCCGCCTCACAGCAAGAGGTTCTCTGGTTCGATCATTGGCTGGGGTGCCTTCTGTGCGGAGTCTGCATATACTCTCTGCGGTTGCGTGGGTTTCCTCTGGGTGCTCCAGTTTCTTCCCACATCCCAAAGACATGCTGTAGGTGGATTGGACACTCTAAATTGGCCCTAGGTGTGAGTATGTACGTGTGTGTGCCTTCTGTGGAAGGTTGGGTGCCGGGCTGGCAACACGACACCGTAAAACTCCACTGCCAATCATGAGCAGACAGGTGATCCACTGTGGCGACCCCTAACCGGGAAAAGCCGAAAGAAGAAGATGATTACTGTTTTGTTCTATTGCCATAATTTTATTTTTTTGTTAATGACCATAAACTGTCTGCATCAATTCCAGTATATAATTTTGTGTACTGTTGAAAGGCAAGCTATTGGTCTGTAGTTCTTGGAGTGGCTTGCAGATTCTCTTTTAAGAAGGAGTATAGTTTTTCCAGTTGTTAACCAGGTTGGATTCTGTTCAGGAAGTGCATTTAAGTAATTCTTGCTCAGGGTGAAATCTTTGTGCAGAAATGTTAATACATTTAACCATTAGTTGGGTACTGCATCTGGACCTGGGTTTCCATTTAGGAGCTTTTCTTAGTTTTGTCTCAGTTTCTGTGTCTGTAAATTTTATCACATTTCATATCCTCTACATTTTAACTGTTTGCAGTTTCTTTTAATTCTTCTGTCCATTCAGCATCTGTTATGTTCAGCAGGATCTTCATAACCTACTTCCTTTTTTTTGTTCATAGGTGTTTACTTGGCCAATGAACTGAAGTCAGTGCTAGTAGAGATTCCAAAATACACAAAACAAACACCATACTTCAGAAACACCAAAGATTTATTGCAATATCACAAACAAAGCTTTCGGGATTTCACCTCCCTTCTTCAGTGTTCATTTCAGCAAGTATCAAACTTCCATTAAATATTGAAGTCAGACCTATCACAAGACAGCGACCCCCCCATCAAAACACATATCACAAGACAGCGCCCCCCCCATCAAAACACATATCACAAGACAGCGACCCCCCCCCCATCAAAACACATATGCAATTATCTTATTAGATACACATTCAAAGCTGCAATTAAAGATAAGAAAAAACATATAAAAAAAATAAAAACACTTCAAAATCAGTCAATAGATTTAAGAAAAACATATAAATTATTTAAAACTATGCAGCATATTACTTTGTTAGCCTGTCTTGCTTTAAGTACTGGCTTAATACTAACTGTTGTGTTTAAGCCTGGTGGGCGGTCAGCTTTAAGATGTAAAGTCCAGCTATATTCCATCAGTTCCACAAGAGCCTTTTTAAGCCTAGCCATACATCCGAAGTCTCTGACAAGTTCTGGTACCTTTGATAAGTGTAAGCAGGGACTTGGCAGATGATGCATTTACTAGCGGGGACCTAGAAGAAGAAATATTTATAGGCTACCTGTGTCCATTAGAGACGTAGTTGCCAAACCAGGGATGAATTTCCTATTCCCTCATGCACTTTAATTGAGTTATCGAGGAACTCTGCTTCACATGGATGGGGAGCCTGTTTCAGAGAAGAAGGCGCAGTCTGTGGGATACATACCTCTCTCCAGCAGGTTCTATTTGTATGCTAGGCAAGATAGGCGCTGTTTGTTTTGCGGATATGCAGGAGGTCCATCCGGGTGGGGTGTGACAATGCCTCGTATACCAGGCATAGATCTACCAACAGCTTGTAGGAGGTAGAATACAGGGATAGGGCTTTGAGTCTGTCTGCATATGGCACATTACTTTACACCCTGTATTGTTTTAGTGATGAACCTCCGTGGATGTTCGAACTGCTGGATGTGCTTGGCTCGGTACATACCAAAGGGGACAGTGTACTCAGTGAAAGGTCTGATGAATGCTGAACACAGTGGATCAATGCCCTCCGTGGACCTAGATGACATACCTTTGTTTATAAGTTGCACAAAATAGAATGATTTCCTCCCTACTGTAGACACATGATGGGGAGACAGTCAGAGTAATCTAGCCTTTGACCAAGTCTCTGACTACTGGGTTGACACTTAGTGGGGTGTTGTCAGTATCCAGCGGTGGATGACTTCCTGAAGGAAACGGTTATGCATTTCCTGATGTTTAGTTTTAGTCCATGGCTGTGAGACGCATTTGTCTGCATCGACCCTTCCTGGCGAACACAAGTGTCGGTCATGATTCTGTGACTGCTCCTAGTTTGCAATTATCTGTTGATTTGGTCAGCTGGAGGTCTTTGACATTGGCCTTGAATCCAGAGAATGAAATGCCAAAAATCAACGATCCCAGGACCAGTGACTCCGCTTTTGAATGGCCTCTTTGTAGAGGTGGACTCCCAGTTTTAACTTCCTGGATCCTGTCTGTGAGCCAGCTGGCTGTTAACTGGGTGACATAAGGGTTTATATTTAACATCTGTAGTTTATCAGCAATGCCTGAGTGGAGTATTGTGTCAAATGCCTTGGCCAGGTCAAGGTAGGAAGTGTGACCCATTTTGCCATCCTCCATTGCTTTGATGACCTTCTCAAAAAAAAAAAAAAAACTCCTCCAGGCTGGTGGTGTTTCTAATGCTTTTGATTTATTTCCCTATTCTGTATAAAACCTTTTTAAGTCATTAATAACTTGCTTGTTTTGTACTTTTCTTTTGTATTTGTGTGCATATCTTCCACGTTGTTTTTGTTTGTGGTGATCTTTTTAGTTAATTATTGGGAATAGTGTATGTTATATCCTGGTCTGTTTTATTACTGTGCATTGCATTCACCACATCTATCTTTCAAAGTATTTTTGACAATCTCTTCCCTTTTCTGTATGCTTCTAACAATGATACTTCTTGTCTTAATTTATTTATAGTTTTCTCTGTGTGCTGCTTCTGTTGTCTTCCTTTTCTTGATTACTTTGTTTTTCTGGTAATATTTTATTATTTTAGCTCAGGAGTGTCAAACAGGTGGCCCTAAGTCCACAGTCCGCCCCACCAAAGTATTTTATCTAGCCCTTGCTATGTCCTGCAACAAAATGTTTTGAATGTACAGGAAAGTATTGGACTTATAATGCGGCCTTCCAAAACCTTGCCAAATATGGTAAGTGGCCTCCGAGCCAAAAAGTTTGGACAGCCCTGTTGCTGCACAGTATTATATTGTATTTATTTTTGTTATATTTATTATTATTGTTTAACATTTGATGTTAAGTTGTCAATCTCGCCTTCATTCTTGCTGGATGGGTTCGGAGCCGATCCTCGGCTCCGACTCTGCACTTGCTAAGTTCGAGAGCTAATTTTACCAGCTCGAGGCAACCCTATATCCCATGATGCAAGGCGGAGATTACTCAGATCTCGTTTGCCGCTTCGCTAATGAGGTGCCTTCTTTTACCAGCTCTAGGTAAGTGAACTTTTCAGAGACTTTTCGTCTACCCCCCTTTAAATTTATATATATATATATATTGTAATTTGTTAATTATCGACTTACTTTAGCCCTATTCCCGTCAGTGTTTCCTTCCCTTTGAGTAAATATTCCCTTGTTCCTAGTTAGGCCTTAGGCCTTCCCCTCCCTAAATTTTTTCCTGTCAGGGATTGTTTGTGTGTGACTGTGTGTTATCTCTGTTTAATTTAATTTAATTTGTTGGACTGAGTGTTTTTGTGTGTGTGTGTTGCTGGTGTTTCATCGACACAGCTATGTCGAAGGACACTAAGGTCTCGGGCTTCAAGAAGTGTGACTTGTGCTGTCAGAAGATGTCTCTGACAGACGGTCACACTTCTTGTGTTTATTGCCTGGGACCTTCGCACCTGCAGGACTCTTGTGCTATCTGTCATGCTTTCAGCCCAAGAGTCCTGCAGGAACGAAAAAATAAGCTCATATTAAGGGGCTTATTAAAGCCCGAGAGCTCCCAGACTAAGTCGGCGCCGGGGAAGCCCTCCAAACCTGTTAAGCCTTCGGCTCAGGCTTCCAAGTCGTCGGCTTCAGGTTCTTCCTCACCAGGCTCGAGATCGGCTCCGGCCAGAGCCGATCTTTCCATACCAGTCTCAGTATCGGCTCCATCCGGCGCCGATACTGTTAAATCCAGACACTCAGTATCGGCTCCGGCTGGAGCTGACGTATCTTCGGCTCCGATGGCTTCATTGATCTCAAAAAAGAGATCTCGATCCCCTTCAGTGGAATCTATTCATTCGGCTCCGAGATCACCCTTGCTCTCGGGGCGGAGCCATCAGAGCCGATCTTCTCGGTCATCCAGGCCATCTGATCACGACCTTGAGAGAGTGGTGAGTAGACTATTAAAGTCTCGGGCATTGGCCCAAATACTCCATAGCCCATCTCAACAGATGGTAGCTGTCTCACATCCACCGAACATTCCTCCTTCGACTCTCTTACAGAGCTTGGAGCCGGAGCTCCTCGGAACCGGTACCGTTGTGACTTCGGAGCCGATACCACCCCTTTCGGCTCCGTCGTCCTCTGCTCCGATTTCCTCCTTAAGACCTTCATTGGAGGGATTCGGGCGTCTGGTCTCTCTCGTCGGCTCCGAGGGGGCGAGTGGCATCGGACCCTTGTCCGACCCCGTTCTCCCTCTCGGACCTTCAGCGTTGGTGAGCTCGGCCCCGACATCTGCCTCGGAGCCTTCCCTCTCGGTGAGGCCTGGTTCTGGTCTCTCTGACGGGGGAGCCTTCGAGGTGATGAGGAGTGTACTAGCCCCTGGGCTTAGTCAACGGACAGTTCCATCAGCTCCTCCCACTACAGTGCCTGCTGACGTCTCTTCCCACTCTCTTGCTCCCGGACCCAGAGATCCAACGCCTCAGGTTTCCCCATTGGGAATATCCTCCTCTTCCGAGGCTTCTCCTGATCCGTCAGGGGAACCCCCGCGTAAGAGGACATGTAAGAGGAAACATTTAGACTCCCCTGAGTTTACTACATCAGATACTGACTTGGATGAGTCGGAGGGATCCCCAAGGTCCTCCTCTGAGGATGTCTCATTTTCAGACATCCTTGAAATCCTTAAGCAGAGGGGGAACTGGCCCTCCCGTAATCCCTCCGAGGACGAGTCAGTATACCTGGAGGCATTCGGATCTCGACCCTCCACCTCCTGGGTGTCTCCGCCTTTCGACCCTCTCATGGAGGTAGTGGCTCGGAAGGCGTGGATGGCTCCAGATTCGGTGGAACCTATCCCTAGGAGACCTTCAAAATTTATTACTGCCCCACAAGATAGACAATATTTAACAAAGGGTGTCCCAGTTGATGCCATGGTGGTGGCTGCTGCCACCAAGAAGGAATTAGCTGATCCTTCAGTACCTGTCCATCCTCCTAATAAGGATTCTAGGACTATGGACAGGTACGGTAAGCGGATTTTTTCTTCAGCGACTTTTGCCATGAGATCGCTGAACTACTTATGCCACTTCACCCGCCTTCAAAGAGACGTTCTTAAAGAGTTGGGAGAAGTTTTACAGGATCCGTCAGCTGCTGGGTCTCAGGATAAGATTAGCTCACAGCTAGGAATCCTTAACTCCATTGCTAACTCCTCCATGCGGCTCATTTCTTATGCAGCCGATGGAGCGAGTAGGGCCGCAGGCACAGGAGTGGCTTTAAGGCATCAGTCCTGGATGCGGCTTTGTAATTTTGCAGACCCCTTCAAGGCGTCTTTCACAAACTCCCCCTTTGATGGCTCGACCTTGTTCGGTCCTCAAGTGAAAGACACTTTGACTAGATGCGAACAAGATGGCAAGACTATTTCTGCCGTAGGAGTCCGTTTCTCCACCCCTTCTAGACCTTACCCCAAAGGACAGAAGGGAGGGAAAATGTGGTTCCGCAAATCTCAAGGAGTCACGCCTGACGCACGAAGTCACTTTACCCCCAGAGGCAGAGGGGGTAATAATAATAGACGCTGCCCTAGGGGCAGAGGTGGTCCGCAGAATCAGGGTAGCAGAGAGCCTCTTTCTAACAAACCCTTCCAGCATCCCTGAGATGTTGCCCGATTGTCCGCCTTCGGAGGCAGTTGGGGGAAAATTATCACTGTACCCAATAGCCTGGCTTTCCCTTTCTCAAGACAAATGGGCACAGTCAATTATATCCGAGGGTTACAAAATTCCCTTTATTCAAACCCCAATTCAACAAAAGGGAACCCTTCCAGACGTTCCACCTGGTCTAAGGGAACTAGCAGCACTAGAAATATCAAAACTGCTAGTAAAAAGAGCTATCCAGCCAGTCCCAGCGGACCAAATAGGATCCGGAATCTACTCAAGGTTCTTTTAGTTCCAAAAAAGACAGGGGACTGCAGACCAATATTAGATCTGAGCAAACTCAACAAGTTTGTAAAGAAATCAAGATTCCGGATGGTCACGCTTCAGTCCATTCTGCCCTTTCTGGGCAAGGACAATTGGATGTGCTCGATAGATCTTCAGGATGCGTACTATCACATAAAAATTCACAGACACTCCAGAAGATTTCTCCGCTTTTGGCTGGGGACCAGTCACTTCCAATTCAGAGCCCTGCCCTTTGGACTCACTACAGCCCCCAGAGTGTTCACCAAATGCATGGCAGTGGTTACGGCTCACCTGAGACGTCAAGGATTCCAGGTGTTTCCATATCTAGACGACTGGCTCCTCACTGCCACCACCAGGCATCAGCTTCTCCAAGCCAGAAATTACACCATTCACACTTGCAGAGGGCTAGGAATTTCTATAAATTTCGAAAAATCTGCCTTGTCAATATATTACTTTTATAGGCGCAAGATTGGACACCGTACAACTTTCAGCAAGGTTGACAGACCAAAGGATCTTGGACATTCAAAGACACGTCCAAGTGATTCTATTCAGCAACAAAATTCAGGCCAGATTTGCTCTGAAAGTACTGGGTCTTATGGCGGCCGCCATAACACTTCTTCCCCTCGCCCACTTTTACATGCGGCTTCTACAATGGATGCTATTCACCCAATGGTCTTTTCAACAACTTCCCATGCATCACGAGATCATAGTAACTCCAACTTGCAAAAGACATCTGACTTGGTGGATATCGTCACCTCAAATCCATCAAGGCAGACCATTTGTTCCTCTTGCCCCGGTTACATCAGACGCCTCCCTGATCGGGTGGGGGGGGCATTATCAGGGCAGAATGGTCCATGGCACTTGGCAACCTTTCGTGTACCATCTGCACATAAATGTTCTGGAGATGAGAGCAGTGCTTTTAACGTTGCAAGCCCTCAATGACTCTCTTCCCCTGGGAACTGTTGCAGTCCAAACAAACAATATGTCCGTAGTGTGGTATATAAACAAACAGGGCGGAACCAAGTCCTATCCACTGTGTCGAGAGGCTCTCAGACTTTGGCAATGGGCAATCTCCTCTCACCGGTTTCTGATAGCAATGCACATTCCTGGGAAATCCAACATCATAGCGGACAGATTGAGCAGAGCTATTCTCATGCCTCACGAGTGGTCTCTCAAACAGTCAGTAACGGAAGAGATTTTTCAGAAGTGGGGCCTTCCTTGCTGCGACCTTTTCGCTACACCTCAAAACAGCAAATGCCCAGACTTCTTCTCTCTCTTCCCCCTTCCAGGCCATCCCCCCAGAGACGCTCTAACCCAAGATTGGCCCCGGGGACTTCTTTATGCTTTTCCTCCTTTTCCGCTGATACCTCAGCTAATTCAGAAAGCAACCGCCTTGAGAGCCAAGTTGATTCTCATTGCCCCTTATTGGCCTCGACAGATATGGTTTCCGTTCCTACATCATTACCTCTTGGTACAGCCATGGCATCTGGACCCGGTTCCAGATCTTCTGACCCACCAGTCGGGTCAACTGCACCAATCCATACCTTCTCTCAACCTCACTGCTTGGTTGCTCCACTTCCATCCTTAGCCAGGCTTCCTATGATTTCTAATCCTGTACGGGATATCATAGTAGCTTCCTAAAATCTTCTACCAGAAAGATCTACACTAGTAAATGGCGACGTTTCTCTTTCTGGGCAAAAGCTAGGAACATAGACCCCTATACTGCTCCAATTCATTCGGTATTGGACTTCCTAGCTGACATTTTTAATTCAGGATCCTCTTCTTCCACAGTGAAAGTTCAACTGGCAGCCATTTCAAATTTTCATATAGGCTTTTTGGACCACAACATTATGTCACACAAACTTTGCAAGGCATTCCTTCGAGGTATCTTTTTACTGAAACCTCCGATTAGAGACCCCCCACCACAGTGTGATCTAAATTTAATTTTAACATCCTTGATTCTTCCCCCGTTCGAACCTGCAGCTGCCTGTTCCTTGAAATTGCTTTCTTGGAAGACACTTTTTCTAGTTGCCATTACATCTGCCAGGAGAGTATCTGAGCTTCATGCTGTCTGTGTTCGCCCTCCCTATCTAATATTCCACAAAGACAGGGTATCCCTAAGAACTAATCCATCTTTCTTACCAAAGGTGGCATCACAGACTAACCTAAATCAATCCATTGATCTTCCAGTATTCTTCCCGAATTATTCTGATAGAGCTGAACAAAAGTTACATTATTTCGATGTTCACCGCCAGCTCAGATATTATCTGGATAAGACAAAAATTTTTAGCAAATCTGATCAACTATTTCTATCCTATGCAGAGAACAAGAAAGGCCTTCCAGTTTCTAAAGTAACTTTATCTAGATGGCTGTCTTCTGTGATCACTTACATTTATCAGCTCAGAGGCAAAGAGTTGGTTTCTAACCCAAAAGCCCATTCTACCAGAGCTCTAGCTACATCTACAGCCTTTCAAGCTAGACTTCCAATAGACACTATTTGTGCAGCAGCCACATGGGCCTCTCCTCATACCTTTGTTTCACATTACAAATTAGATTTGGTCTCCAGAGACAGAGCGAATTTTGGTTCCACCGTTCTCAAGAGTCTGTTCCATTGAGCCACCCAGGATAGAGGTGCTAGGGACGCGGTCCCATCCAGCAAGAATGAAGGCGAGATTGACAACTTAACATTTAGAAGTTATGTACCTACCATAACGTTCCATGTTAGTTGTCTTCTCTCGCCTTCTTTCTTGCGTCCCGCCCTCCATCCCCCTAGCCTGGTCTGACCGGGAAGATTATACTTCTTCTATTAAGAGGTTATTACCTTTTTCTAGCTGTTCAACTCCTAGTGTCACTAGGTTACGTTGATCCTTTCTAGAGGGTTATGATGTTATTTAGTATCCTTATTTTCTTCCTCCTCTTCAGTTGGAAGAAAATATTTCTATTTCTTTAGCTACCAAACGAGATCTGGGTAATCTCCGCCTTGCATCATGGGATATAGGGTTGCCTCGAGGTGGTAAAATTAGCTCTCGAGCTTAGCAAGTGCCGAGTCAGAGCCAAGGATCGGCTCCGAACCCATCCAGCAAGAAAGAAGGCGAGAGAAGACAACTAACATGGAACGTTATGGTAGGTACATAACTTCTAATTTACCAGGAAAGTTCAACTGGGACAGAGCCCATTTTCAGAGGAGGCCCTGGGCGAAACACTCCAGGCGCATGCCTTTGGAATGTGGGTGGAAACCGGAGCACCCGGAGGAAACCCACGCGAATGCAGGGAGGGCATGGAGATTCTGCAGAGAAGGCACCCCAGCCAAGAATTGAACCAGAGAACCTCTTGCTGTTAGCCAAGAATGCCAAGCACTGCATCACCCTATCACATGGATTTCTCTTATTAGTCCTGATTACTGTGTTAATCTGTTAACATGTTGGGTCTTATTTACTTTCTGTTACATGTTCTACTTTCTGTCTTTATGGGTCCATCCATCTCTATTATATCAAGCAAGTCTTATCTTAAATCAGTTTCTTCAGCTCTGAGAGCATCTTCTTTGCTCTGTTTCCTGTCAATAATCTATAGAATGTTCCAGAACATCATCTTGTGACGGTTCCCCTTCAAAACATCTAAAATTCATAACATCTAAAATCAAAACATAGAGACCATAACATCTAACATCCATAACATCGATTTTCATAACATCTAAAATGTGTACTATGTAATAGTGCATCATCAAACATGTAAATGTTTAATCTGTTAATCTTGTGGTGTCACTATGAGATGTTGTAGTTTTTATTTCTGTAGTCACTATTTATATAGTGTAGGAATTTATACTATTTTATATAGTGTTTATTTTGCCACTCAGTGTGTTTTTTCGGCCATACAGATAAGTGATCTAGACATTGTGTACGTTCTTTATGGAGTTCGTGATACAGTGGGGTTAGGAAATTAACTTTTTCCCACTGTAGTGCGATCTCAGAGTTGGCATATTTAATTTATGGGTGGTGTGGGGGGTGCAGAGGGGCTTACCCCCCTGCAGAAACGTAGTAAAAAGTGTGTTTGTTAGTTTGGTGTCGTTATATGTGGAGGGGATGCTATTTTCATGTGATTTGTAGTTTTCGATGTTGTGATGCACATTTTATATGTTATGACAGTCAGTGTTATGCGTTTTAGATGTTTTGGGTTTTACATGTTATGGTTTCGATGTTATGATTTTAGATGTTATGGGTTTTAGATGTTTTGAAGGGGAACCCTTGTAACATATCCTCTTGAAATGCATCCTGCTTCATCTGCTGTTCCTCCATATGGGTACCAATTGCCCCATCATGCAACAACATTACTTGCATCAGAGTCGCCACTCTTTCCTGCTCCTTACCTTGCAGTGCAACATCAACTGGACTTCTGTCCAAGTGTCCTAAAGAAGGCTGAAGATCATCATGGTGTGACAGATTGTCTTCAGATGCCTCCTGGTCCACTCGTTGCTTCTTAATCCGGCAATGCATTGTTCCATCAAGTTGTGATACTACATATGTTGGAAGATTCCACACCAAACCATTCACTTCGCAGATCATACATTACTTCAGTTCGTGTTTCTTCAGCTTTTCACTTATCCTCTTCTGCAGCTTTTAACGTTTTTTTCTTGTGCAAGTGCCTTTCTTTCCTCTAGTTTCTGTCTGTCTTCTGCTAAATAGCCTCTTTCTGGAAACTCTGAGCTTTTTGCGTTATAGTAACAATACATAATTTCTTCTTTATTCTCTAGTCCAGTCTGTCACCTCTATGCCTCTTTTATGGCCTTTTTTGTGTGCTACGTTTTCCTTCTACAACAGAGGAGACATCAGGCCCCTTATCCTGGCCTTAACCGTGTAGTATGGATGTTTCCACATCCCTTGGATTCTACACTGCCTTTTCTTTCCAGTTCTGGCACCAGTGTATGATCCAAGAATAGGCACTTTTTATCCTGGGACCTGTACACCCAGTATTTTTTGTTACCTATGTTTTTCCATGATATGCAAAAATAGTTTCAGTATTGGTGTCTTATCCTTGGTTTCTGGAGATAGCCAGGGAGCAAGGTTTACCCTTACATTTTTAGTCACATGGGAACTTGTTAAGTTTGCTAAGGAAGATTCAATTAAATTCTTAGATCTTCAAGAGGGTGCATTTTTCAGTATATTCTAGTTACAGGCTTGTAGGGTGGGTGTGAGTGTGTCTGTTTTCAGGTTGGCTGACTTGCTGAATTGATGATGTTTGGGTAGGTGATCATAGGGTTTGTTAGCAACCACTTCTTAATATTTAAGTGAGTCTGGACAGTGGCTGATGAGGAAAATTTGGAGGAGTTGGATACAAGTATCAGTTTAGCATGGCTGTTTTATTGCTGGATTTGTTGTCGCTTAAGTGATGCTGTACAGATTTTTGGTGGTTGATGAGAGCATAGTGATGTTTGAGAGCCAATCGGTATTTAGGCTGCCTACACTGATTGTGTCATGGGGGATGTTGGTGGATACCTAGGAGAGAATGTCTTCAGCTGGTTTGTGGTTATTACATGGGAGTATAAGACTGTGGTGGAACTTTAGAATGTTTGTGTTTGCTCTTTTAAGAAAGGACGTTGTCAATCGTTGAGTGACTATGAGGACAGCATGACTCTTGGGAAGTCTTTTCATAAATAATTGCAACACAACTGTATTTTACAATTGAGTGAGCATATTGTACCAAGGTGGAGTGATTTATTTATCTTGATAGTTGACAAAGATGTCTGTGCTGCTACAATGCGTGGTCTACGAACTACCTTCTCCCTACTGGGCTTCCAAATCCCCTCTGGCAACCCATCATCATAAGAACTAGACCACTTAGGCCTTTCCCAAATGAGAACTACCATTTGGTGGTCACATTCAGTGATCTACCCCTGCCTTCCTCACAAAGTTAGCCTAAGCTGGTTCAATAATTCTTCCATTTCTTAAAAATCTTAAAGCTTGAGCCAAAACATCCTTCTGTAAAGTCCAGCTTTCAAAATGAAAAAGGAAACAGACTTCTCCTAGGAACTCTGACTCCTCAGATTAAGATATTTAATGAAAGAGCATTTCCAGTGACAAATACATGTTGCCTTGGTTTCCCCGAAGGGAGCAGTGAGCCTTTGGGAACTCTGCCCACCTAGACCAGTAGATAATCCTCCAGTCCAGAAGCATCCTGGATGTTTTTGATACTAGTTCACTGGAGCCAGACTTCCAAGCCCATTATTCCTAGGAGGCTTGACCAATGTCAGTGGTGTGCAGGACCCTCTAAAGTTTTTTTTTATAAGAATATCCTTGCATATCCAGACTCCTGAACTCTGCTACATGACCAAAGCTGGCTCTAGAATGCAGCACTATCTCTAATGACCAAACAGGGCAGATTATTAAAGAGGTTTGGACATAATGTATGCGTTTCTTTAGGCCTGGGATTTAGGGCCTTAAAGTGACAAATCCTCATTTTAAAATGTCAGGAATGTGTCCTCGACCATCTTATTAGTAGCTGGTATAGGAGTGCATTCAGAACTCAAAAGGTGTCCTCGTTTAGCTAAGCTCGTACTTTGCAGCTGAGGAAGTGTGTTCTGAGATGTGGGTATGTTGCTGGAAAGTCATCATTCAGGACTGCTACAATTGGCTCAGTACGCGGGAGACATTCCTTGCCTGAGGGCTGAGTCCCTGTCTGAGGATTTAAGGGTGCAGCTTCCCTGTGCACCTCTGTACAAACAATTGACCTTTGCATCTCATGCTTATAATGTACTTGGTGAACTGCGAGGCGAGGGGAGCAGCAAGGAATTGGTGAGAAACATGTTGCATCTTCTCTAACTATTATAGGAGCTGTCCTTGTAAATAAGGGCCCTTCAACCAGTGGCAGGGCAGGGGCAAATAAGGCAAAGGTAGAAAGTCCATTCAGAAAAAAATAATGGCAGCATGATGGCAGAGAGAGGTCTACACAGATTTCTTCCTTTAATTCCTTCCTGCATTCTTTTTCTTGCTTATGTTTTTGCCTTGTTCCCCTTCTTCTTTCTTCTTTCAGGAGTACTTGTAGCTTCTTCGCTTTGACTTCATATGGCTTCCTGTTCCTGTATGGTGTCAGCACCATTTTAGCTACTATTCATGTAATTGCCTTCATGTTGTTTACTTTGAGGAATAAGGCTGGCCATTACCACACTTACTACTGCAGATGGGCAGGATCATTAGAAAGCTCCCTTGAAAAAATGTGTAGGTATATTAGAATTTTTGCCTCTTTTAAAAGTACACCTTTTTACTGGCATACAGTTTCTTAGCTGTTTTCTGCATATCATCTTGTGTGAAAATATGAAAGAACCATCATGAAGGCAGATTTCTAAGATTTATTTATTGACATTCAAAAGCAGCAAAAAGATCAAAGAAGCGTGCAGAACAGGCCGCCAGCAAAATCCTCGTTTATTTAAGCGCTTTTCGTCAAGTTTCAGACTTAATCAGAATAAAGTCACATGAGCAAAGCAACCATAAGTACACCACCCCAGATAACCACTGGTCAATGTATTTACATCATTTCCTTAAAAACGAGCATTATACAAAGCTTAATAAAGGTTATTAAAACTAAATATTCTTCACAAAAAATAAAACATGATGAATAAAAATAGAACAGATACACCTATAGAAAATACATAGATTTTAATTTTAAAACAGAAATCAAAGAAATTCTGTCATTGAGACCTGGTGTTTGGCAGGCATTAGTTTTAATCTGCCATGTGAATTCTTTGAATTCTAGCCATTCGTCCATTGGTACCCCTCTTGTACCAAGGTCTACATGGTCTGTGGCTCCAAACTTAAAGGTGTTTGTAGGATGGGATCCGTACTGATCCCCGAATTAAATTTTCACCAAGTCACTAATGGCCGGGCATACTTGCATGAAAGTGCTTTTCACCGAAGAAGCACTTTCGCGTAAGTATACCTATTGCGGAGGTCGTACTACGTTGCTGATAAGGGGAAATTCTCTTTTCCCCAGTGTAGTGTGATCTCAAAATGAAAATATTAAAGTAGGGGGTGCATGGGGGCTTGCGCCCCTGCAAAAATGTAAATTTTTAATGTTTTTTTTAACACACTTTAGTGAAAGCTCTTTCGCTAAAGTGTGTTCGATGATAGTGTATTCGGACTGTTGAACTTTCGTTCAGCAGTCCTAGATCCATGTCGGACATGCACAAATGTGCTCGTGCAAAGCACTGTTTATGTTTTTATTCTTGATGTCATACAGGTGTTGATAAACCCTTTGCCTCAGTGCTCTTTTGGTCTTACCAATATAGAAACTGTTGCATAGATCACAAATTGGGACATACACCACCCGCTTTGAGTAACACAAATATTTCTTCCTAGGTTTTACTATTCCATAACCTGTGATTTTTATGGCCTCACGTTGAAACATGGCTGGACACTGACTACATCTCACATTTATAGCTCCCATCCAGTGTAGGTGCACTAGAGTCTCTTTCTAATAGGCCCTTCAGACAGACTTCCTTCTTGTACACTATAGTGGGCTTGTTTCCCACTGCTGAGTGAACTTCCTTATCAGTAGTGAACATGTCCCATAATCTACATATAAGATTCCTAATACTGTAAAAGTCCATACTAAAAGGAAGAATGAAAGCTCTTGAGAAACAGTCCTGTCTTCCAGTCTGTGTTATTCCAGTGGGGTCATTCTCGGACAATAAGCAAAAAAATATACCAGTTTCCTTTTTCCTAATCACCTCATTCGCAATATCCTGAACAAACTTGCCAGGGTAACCCCTTCTGGTCAACATGTCTTTTAACTTTATACACACACACACACACACACACACACACACACAAAAAATCATCCAGTTCTGACACCATTCTAGCTAACCTAACGTACTAGCCCTTAACTAGGGCTCTTTTTTGGTGTACCGGGTGCCAGCTGTCAAAATGCAACAATGAGTTTGAATATGTTGGCTTCCTATGCAAATGAGAAGTGAAAGCCTTATTTGCATAATCTTTTTTGACTGTTACATCAAGAAAATTCAATTGGTCATTGTCTCTAGCCATGGTGAATGTAAGGAAGGAGGTGGTTTGATTAATATAAGTGAAGAAGCTATCCAATTCCGCTACACTTCCCTTCCAAAAAATCACTAGGTCATCACGGTACCACCCGTATAGTGCCCAAGAGTCTTTGTAAGTTGAATTTAGAATAAATAAATCCTCCCAGTGTGCCAGCACAATGTTGGCAAAACTTGGGGCACAACAGGTGCCCATCGCCACGTCTTGCTTTTGTTTGAAAAGCTGGCCCTCAAAACAAATGAAATTGTTTTTGAGCACAAGCTCCATACATGTACGTTTGGTCAAGATGGTGTTGTGTGCTAGGTTGAAGTTGAAACACAAATATTCATAAAACCACTCCAGGCCCTCATGGTGTGGGATAACAGAATAAATCTTTAATATCGATGGTCACCATTATGAGACCATCGTCAAACATCCAAGGTTTTATTTTGGTGAGAGTCCCAGGAGTCCCTAATAATAGTGCCTCTTCCATCAAGTAATCCCTTTACCTTGCAGTCAACGAATTTTGCTAGGGCAAATGTCTTGGAGGCTTTGGCATCTACTATTGGACGCAGGGGTGGGTTGCTAATGGACTTGTGAATCTTCGAGATCCCAAAAGTAGTTGGGATCCTTAGGTTCATAGATTAGTACTAGGCTAACTGCCCTTGTGAGCCATTTTAAGCCTAGCCAATTATCTCTTGTGAGACTTAAACCCTGCACCTTGTGTTTGTAAGGCAAACACTGTAACCATTAGGCCACCCTCTTAACCCTGTTTCCTTAGTGTCTAAAAAATCATGTTCACTCAATTCCAACTGACCATTCAATAGGTGATTCAATTCAATTCATTGATTCATTGATTCACTCAAAGGGGGTGGTGTATGTCCCAATTTATCTATGCAACAGTTTTGATATTGGTAAGACCAAAAGAGCACTGAGGCAAAGGGTGTATCAACACCAGTCTGACATCAAGAATAAAAATATAAACAGTGCTTTGTACAAGCACATCTGTGCATGTCCTACACACCTTTAAGTTTGGAGCCATAGACCATGTGGACCTTGGTACAAGAGGGGGACCAATGAACGAATGGCTAGAATTCAAGGAATTCACATGGCAGATTAAAACGAATACCTGCCAAATACCAGGTCTCAGTGACAGAATTTCTTTGATTTCTGTTTTAAAATTAAAATCTATGTATTTTCTATAGGTGTATCTGTTCTGTTTTTATTTTTTATTATCATGTTTTATTTTTTGTGAAGAATATTTAGTTTTAACAACCTTTATTAAGCTTTGTATAATGCTTGTTTTTAAGGAAATTATGCAATTACATTGACCAGTGGTTAGCTGGGGTGGTGTACATATGGTTGCTTTGATCATGTGACTTTATTCTGATGAAATCTGAAACGTGACGAAAAGCGCTTAAATAAACTAGGATTTTGCTGGTGGCCTGTTCTGCATGCTTCTTTCATTTTTTTGCTGCTTTTGAGTGGATTTGTTTACTGGGAAAGTTGGACTGAGTCAGATTACCCATTTTCAGAGGAGACCCAGGGAGAAAAGCTCTAGAAAAACAATAATGGTTAATCAAGTCAACAAAAATCAAGTAATTAGAGTATACAAAAATGCACCAAAGTAGCATGGGTGTATATAATAAAGTTAAAGAATAAACAATTTCTACAGAATAGAAACTATTAGATTTACAATTCAAATAGTGTATGGAATGGAATTGTGTACAATTTATATGCATATTGTGAAGGTAAGGTTATGAAGATTATACAGAGCGAGCTGTACTTGTGTATTCATTATGAGGTATATGACTGGGTAGGAAGGATAGATTACAGGATGAAAGTTTAGGGTGAGGAGTAGACATATATTCGGACAGTAGTAGTAAGGTCGGGTTATGATGTAATAGACTAAGGCATTAGACAGCTGAGCAGGAGTGAAGGATGCAGAGGGCAGGAGTGGGGGAGTGAAGGATGCAGAAGGCAGGAGTGGGGTAGTGAGGGAGTGAAGGATGCAGAGTGCAGGAGTGGGGTAGTGAGGGAGTGAAGGATGTAGAGTGCAGGAGTGGGGGAGTGAAGGATGCAAAAGGCAGGAGTGGGGTAGTGAGGGAGTGAAGGATGCAGAGTGCAGGAGTGGGGGAGTGAAGGATGCAGAAGGCAGGAGTGGGGTAGTGAGGGAGTGAAGGATGCAGAGTGCAGGAGTGAGGGAGTGAAGGATGCAGAGGGCAGGAGAGGGGTAGTGAGGGAGGGAAGGATGCAGAAGGCAGGATTGGGGTAGTGAGGTATGCAGAGGAGAGGAGTGGGGGAGTGAGGGAGTGAAGGATGCAGAGGGCAGGCGTGAGGGAGTGAAGGATGCAGAGGGCAGGAGTGGGGGAGCGAGGGAGTGAAGGATGCAGAGGTCAGGATTTGGGGGAGTGAAAGAGTGAAGGATGCAGAGGGCAGGATTGGGAGAGCGAGGGAGTGAAGGATGCAGAGGGCAGGAGTGGGGGAGCGAGGGAGTGAAGGATGCAGAGGGCAGGAGTGGGGGGGAGTGAAGGATGCAGAGGGCAGGAGTGGGGGAGTGAAGGGTGCAGAGGGCATGGGTGGGGGAGTGAGGGAGTGAAGGGTACAGAGGGCAGGGGTGGGGAAGTGAGGGAGTGAAGGGTACAGAGGGCAGGGGTGAGGAGTGAGGACTGCAGGAGTGGGGGGTGAGGGGGTGAAGGGTACAGAGGGCAGATGTCGGGGAGTGAGGGAGTGAAGGATGTTGAGGGCAGGAGTGAGGGATGCATAGGGCAGGAGTGAGGGGAGTGAGGGATTTATAGGGCAGGAGTGAGGGGAGTGAGGGATGCAGAGGGCAGGAGTGGGGGGAGAGAGGGCTACAGAGGGCAGGAGTGGTGGAGTGAGAGCTACAGAGGGCAGGAGTGGTGGAGTGAGGGCTACAGAGGGCAGGAGTGGGGGAGGGATGCAGAGGGCAGGAGTGGGGGAGGGAGTGAAGGATGCAGAGGGCAGTGTTGGGATAGTGAGTGAGTGAAGGATGCAGAGGGCAGGGTTGGGGGGAGTGAGGGGAGTGAAGGATGCAGAGGGCAGGGTTGGGGGAGTGAAGGGGTGAAGGATGCAGAGGGCAGGGTTGGGGGAGTGAGGTGGTGAAGGATGCAGAGGGCAGGAGTGGGTGAGTGAGGTGGTAAAGGATGCGGAGGGCAGGAGTGGGGGAGTGAGGGGTTAAGGATGCAGAGGGCAGGAGTGGGGGAGTGAGGGGGTGAATGCAGAGGGCAGGAGTAGGGGAGTGAGGGGTAAATGATGCAGATGGCAGGAGTAGGGGAGTGAGGGGATAAAGGATGCAGAGGGCAGGAGTGGGGGAGTGAGGGGATGAAGGATGCAGAGGGCAGGAGTGGGGGAATGAGGGGGTGAATGATGCAGATGGCAGGAGTAGGGGAGTGAAGGATCACTCCCACTCACTTCTCATGCATCCTTCACTCCTGCCCATTTGCATCCTTCACTCCATTCCTCACTCACTGCCATCTGCATCTCCCTCCTGTCCTCTGCAGGGGAGTGATGGGGGTGAAGGATGCAGAGGGCAGGAGTGGGGGATTGAGGGGTGAAGGATGCAGAGGGCAGGAGTGGGGGAGTGAGGGGGTGATGGATGGCAGAGGGCAGAAGTGGGGGAGTGAGGGGGTGAAGGATGCAGAGGGCAGGAGTGGGGTGTGAGGGGGTGAAGGATGCAGAGGGCAGGAGTGGGGGAGTGAGGGGGTGAAGGATGCAGAGGGCAGGAGTGGGGGAGAGAGGTTGTGAAGGATGCAGATGGCAGGCGTGGGGGAGTGAGGTGTGAGGGATGCAGAGGGCAGGAGTGGGGGAGTGAGGGGGGAAGGATGCAGAGGGCAGGAGTAGGGGAGTGAGGGGTGAAATGCAGAGGGCAGGAGTGGAGGAATATGGGAGTGAAGGATTCAGAGGGCAGGAGTGGTGGAGTGAGGGAGTGATGGATGCAGGGGGAGTGGGGGAGTGAGGGATGCAGATGGCAGGAGTGGGGGAGTGAGGGAGTGAAGGATGCAGGGGGGTAAGGGAGTGAAGGATGCAAATGGGCAGGAGTGGGGGAGTGAAGGATGCAGAGGGCAGGAGTGGGAGAGTGAGGGGGTGAAGGATGCAGAGGGCAGGAGTGGGGGAGTGAAGGATGCAGAGGGCAGGAGTGGGGGAGTGAGGGGGTGAAGGATGCAGAGGGCAGGAGTGGGGGTGTGACGGGGTGAAGGATGCAGAGGGCAGGAGTGGGGGAGTGAGGTTGTGAAGGATGCAGAGGGCAGAAGGCAGGAGTGGGGGAGTGAGGTTATGAAGGATGCAGAGGGCAGGGGTGAAGGATGCTGAGGGCAGGAGTAGGGGAGTGAGGGGTGAAATGCAGAGGGCAGAGGAATTGGGGAGTGAAGTATGCAGAGGGCAGGAGTGGGGGAGTGAAGGATGCAGGGGGGAGTGAGGGATGCAGAGGGCAGGAGTGGGGGATTGAGGGAGTGAATGATGCAAGGGGGGAGTGAGGAAGTGAAGGATGCAGAGGGCAGGAGTGGGGTAGTGAAGGATGCAGTGTGCAGGTTTGGGGGAATGAGGGAGTGAAGGATTCAGAGGGCAAGGGTGGGGGAGTGAGGGAGTGAAGGATGAAGAGGGCTGGAGTGGGGGGGTTGACGGAGTGACGGATGCTGATGGCATGTTCTGTCAGGAGCAGAGACATGATTATGATAGGTGCTCTTTTAGAAGGTGTTTAAAGATAGGAGGTTTGGGTAGAGATCAAATAGACTGAGGAATGTGGTCTTTTTTTTTTCATTGAGCAATAGTGGAGACCATTTCCAAATCATTTTTTGGCTCCTAAATAGTAAGGAATTTTGTCATATGAATGGAGAGGTCTGGTATGGAGTGAGAGTAATGCAGGCCTAGTCTCAGGTTTATGAGCAATACTGTGGGAAGTAACACGTTGCACAGAGACTGAGTGGTGAGGTAATTGGAGCTACTTCAGTGCTTTGAGGGCTGAAGAGTGATCTGTGTAATTTTTCATTGGCAGTGAGTTTAGCGACCTTCCTGTGGCAGGCTTCTAGTTTAGCTTTAATGGAAGCCCATGGGTTGGCAAGGGTAGGGGCACCTTATACAAGGGAGGGTAGGTAGTAGGAAGGGTAGCTTTTGTGGAGGTGTTTAGGAAGTTTTTGTCCATAGAGTATTTGAGTTTATGGTGAATGTTTTTTTTTTCTTTTAAACATGGAGTTTGAACTTAAGGTTGCCATAAATTGTAACTCCAAGCAGTTTTTTATTAGGACTACTACTACCTGTGTATTGTTTTGTGAGAAAATTTTAAAACCGGCTTTGTCTTTTTAAGTGAGAGTTAGGGAAAATAAAAGTAGCTTAGTCTTTTTGGACTGAGCAGTAGTTTGGCGTTATGGAGCCGGTTTTAAACAGAGGTGAAGGCTTCTTGAGTAATTTGAAGATGTGTCAAATTATTGGATGATCGTAGTAGTGTGGAGTCATCAGGTTGTTGTAGAAGGTATGCTCCTCCGGAGGAGGTATGAAGATCATTTAATAAGATGTTGAAAAAAAATTGACTGAATTGAGCATTTGGGTACACTGGTGTTAATGGGCATGTGGCAATCTCCTTTATAAATGGAAAGGAAAATAAATAAATGTATTGCTGATATTGTTAGCCACGGCTGTAATTATTATTGTTATTGCTGTATCTATTATTCATGTTAATGCCATGGATTATCGCATGCTTAGTGCTTTGTTACTGTGTCTTGATTGCATTTGTTAATTCTGGCCTGTACCATTGTGATCAAACCACAACAAACATGGGTAAATTTGGCATTACCCACACTCCATTGTGGGTTGTTGCTTAAGTATTACATTCCAGCCTAATTGTTCTGGCAGGCAGGTGGACGGACAGAGAGAGAGAGGATATGTTGCCACTTTAAAGGTTGTAGTCTGTTGGATCGATAGCTTTTAAAGCAGTGACGTGACAGAAGTGGTAGGCCAAGATGGGACAGTTATTCCAGGAGCCACTGCACCCTCCAAACGTCCACATGCCAAGTTTTATAACCCTAAAAAATAATAAAGTTGAGCCACGAGGTGGTCGAATAAAAACAACGGATCTTTATTCAGGCTACAAATAGAATCATCTTCTTCTTTGGCTTTTCCTGGTTAGGGGTCGCCACAGCGGAACTCCAGTCCGCTAATGATTGGCAGTCTATTTTTATGATGCCGAGGTGCCAGCCTGACGCCCAGCCTTCAACAAAGGTATGCCCATTCACGCATGTCTTTCGAACGCCACTCGACCACAGGGAGGACATGCCGAGTCCACACAGAAGGCGCTCCAGCCGAGAATCGAACGGGAGAACCTGTTGCTGTGAGGCGACAACGCTACTGCTGCAGCACCGTGGCTTCTACTCCCCGTCCGATGCTTTGGACTGATGACTGCAGAAATCAAATCCATGCCTCTGGGAGTTCGTTCCATTTTCATTCTCTGTCGGCTGCAAAAGAAACAATTGAAAAAGTCTTTTTAAATGTTTATTCTTTTCGTAGCCTAAATACACATCTGTTGTTTTTATTAGACCGCCTCGTGGTTCAGTTATCCCAGGAGTTTAGTGTGAGAAATAGTGTTTAAGGCTTTAGAAGGGAATAGGGAAGGGACAGTTTAAAGCTTTAGAAGGGACAGTTTAAAGCTTTAGAAGGGACTAGGGAAGGGACAGTTTAAGGCTTTAGAAGGGACTAGGGAAGGGACAGTTTAAGGCTTTAGAAGGGACTAGGGAAGGGACAGTTTAAGGCTTTAGAAGGGACTAGGGAAGGGACAGTTTAAGGCTTTAGAAGGGACTAGGGAAGGGACAGTTTAAGGCTTTAGAAGGGACTAAGGAAGGGACAGTTTAAGGCTTTAGAAGGGACTAGGGAAGGGACAGTTTAAGGCTTTAGAAGGGACTAGGGAAGGGACAGTTTAAGGCTTTAGAAGGGAATAGGGAAGGGACAGTTTAAGGCATTAGAAGGGACTAGGGAAGGGACAGTTTAAAGCTTTAGAAGGGACTAGGGAAGGGACAGTTTAAGGCTTTAGAAGGGACTAGGGAAGGGACAGTTTAAGGCTTTAGAAGGGAATAGGGAAGGGACAGTTTAAGGCTTTAGAAGGGACTAGGGAAGGGGCAGTTTAAGGCTTTAGAAGGGACTAGGGAAGGGTCAGTTTAAAGCTTTAGAAGGGACTAGGGAAGGGACAGTTTAAGGCTTTAGAAGGGACTAGGGAAAGGACAGTTTAAGGCTTTAGAAGGGACTAGGGAAGGGACAGTTTAAGGCTTTAGAAGGGACTAGGGAAGGGACAGTTTAAGGCTTTAGAAGGGACTAGGGAAGGGACAGTTTAAGGCTTTAGAAGGTACTAGGGAAGGGACAGTTTAATGCTTTAGAAGGGACTAGGGAAGGGACAGTTTAAGGCTTTAGAAGGGAATAGGGAAGGGACAGTTTAAGGCTTTAGAAGGGTCTAGGGAAGGGACAGTTTAAGGCTTTAGAAGGGACTAGGGAAGGGACAGTTTAAGGCTTTAGAAGGGACTAGGGAAGGGACAGTTTAAGGCTTTAGAAGGGAATAGGGAAGGGACAGTTTAAGGCTTTAGAAGGGTCTAGGGAAGGGACAGTTTAAGGCTTTAGAAGGGACTAGGGAAGGGACAGTTTAAAGCTTTAGAAGGGACTAGGGAAGGGACAGTTTAAGGCTTTAGAAGGGACTAGGGAAGGGACAGTTTAAGGCTTTAGAAGGGACTAGGGAAGGGACAGTTTAAGGCTTTAGAAGGGACAGTTTAAGGCTTTAGAAGGGACTAGGGAAGGGACAGTTTAAGGCTTTAGAAAAGGGACAGTTTAAGGCTTTAGAAGGGACTAGGGAAGGGACAGTTTAAGGCTTTAGAAGGGACTAGGGAAGGGACAGTTTAAGGCTTTAGAAGGAAGGGACAGTTTAAGGCTTTAGAAGGGACTAGGGAAGGGACAGTTTAAGGCTTTAGAAGGGACTAGGGAAGGGACAGTTTAAGGCTTTAGAAGGGACTAGGGAAGGGACAGTTTAAGGCTTTAGAAGGGACTAGGGAAGGGACAGTTTAAGGCTTTAGAAGGGACTAGGGAAGGGACAGTTTAAAGCTTTAGAAGGGACTAGGGAAGGGACAGTTTAAAGCTTTAGAAGGGACTAGGGAAGGGACAGTTTAAGGCTTTAGAAGGGACTAGGGAAGGGACAGTTTAAGGCTTTAGAAGGGACTAGGGAAGGGACAGTTTAAGGCTTTAGAAGGGACTAGGGAAGGGACAGTTTAAGGCTTTAGAAGGGACTAGGGAAGGGACAGTTTAAAGCTTTAGAAGGGACTAGGGAAGGGACAGTTTAAGGCTTTAGAAGGGACTAGGGAAGGGACAGTTTAAGGCTTTAGAAGGGACAGTTTAAGGCTTTAGAAGGGACTAGGGAAGGGACAGTTTAAGGCTTTAGAAGGGACTAGGGAAGGGACAGTTTAAGGCTTTAGAAGGGACTAGGGAAGGGACAGTTTAAAGCTTTAGAAGGGACTAGGGAAGGGACAGTTTAAGGCTTTAGAAGGGACTAGGGAAGGGACAGTTTAAGGCTTTAGAAGGGACTAGGGAAGGGACAGTTTAAGGCTTTAGAAGGGACTAGGAAAGGGACAGTTTAAGGCTTTAGAAGGGACAGTTTAAGGCTTTAGAAGGGACTAGGGAAGGGACAGTTTAAGGCTTTAGAAGGGACTAGGGAAGGGACAGTTTAAGGCTTTAGAAGGGACTAGGGAAGGGAGAAGTTTACCTGAATCTCTGCACTTGGTTTTATTTTCCATGCAGTAGTTGTGCTCTGAACTGGGTAGCATCCATCCTGAGTACTGATTTAGGAGCCGTTCCTGAAGGAGGCATTGGAGAGGTTGTTTCTGGATACATTTTATCTAAAAATTTTTAAGGTGGAACAAAATTGTAATGGGTCGAAAGTCAGATACTTTTGTTCAGGTTCTTTCTCTATGCAGTGGGATGCTGTATGATTTTTTTCCAACTGAATGGAGACCCTGGGATTCACCTATAAATCTATTGATTATGTTTTTGACAGGGTAGGCTATGGCTTCTGCTGCCATTTTGAGGTACTCTGGTGGGAGGTTGTCAGTTTGAGCTTTAGTAGAAGTTTTTTATGGTGGCTGTTGGTACAGGATTTGGTAGAGGATTGTTTTGAGTTCTTGTTGATTTGGGGCTGAGGGTGTCTAGGAGGAAGTGGTAGAAGTGTTATTGCTAATCGGTGTTGACTGGAGATACTGGGCAATGTTGCGTAGGATGGAGAAGACCATTGTATGGGAATGGTGAGTCTTTGATGGCCATAATGCTTTCTAAGTTGTAGTTTTTGAAGTTGGTTGCATTTTCTAGGCAGCAGCAGTTAGGGGAGGGGCAGGGGTCCTTTTGAGCCAGAAATGAGTAGTTGTTGGTTGTAGTATTGCTTTTACTGCTTTTGTCTTTATTTTGTTGTGGAGTCTGTATAAAGTTGATTTTTTGGGGGGAGGGAGTTGTGGTAGAACAATTTTTTCAAGTTGTGCTTTATATTCTTACATTGAGTAGAGAGACAAGGGGAATGGTTTGATTTTTACCCTTTTTTCGTAGAGGGGCAATACTATTTAGGAATATTTTGTTGAAAGTAGTGACAGCCTTATCTAGAGGGAGGAATTTTAATATTGACAGGTTAATGCACTTTAGGATGCAAGTTGTATAAATGTTAAGTTTAGTGAGGTTATGGGATGGTCTGAGTTGGTGACTATTTGCAAGATGGATGGTAATTTGTGTGTGCACGTGTGTGTATGCTTGTGTGCGTGCACACGTGTGTTTGTGTTTAGGCTGGGAGGTAGTCATTTAGAGAATTTGAGTAGCTTCCAGTGATAGTATTCTTACTAGGGTCAGAGACTGTTATCCTGTGTGGAATTGTACCTTGTTAGTTTTATTTTATTTAGTGGGAGTTTGACTAGCTGGGTTAATTCAAACAAATTTATCCAGGATAAAGGTCTGCCCAAGTTGAGAGTTAGCCGGTCAGTGTTAACATCTCCTAGTATGATTTTTTCATATGATTTAGTGTTAAATACGCAAGAGTGACATTCAAGTAAGAGAGAGGATGCACACTGTGACAATGTGTAGTGTGTTGTTGTTTTAATTTTAGTAGGGTTATGACTATTACTGTGGCATGAAAAGTGGGGCTGAAGTTGGAGTAGGAAATGAGGTTGGAGGAGATGGGATGTAATAGGGCTACCAACTACCTTTTTGTAGGGAAGGTCTTCTAATGATGTTATAACATGGGGGAAGTAGTTTGGTATCTTTTATGGGCTTGAGACATGTTTCTGTAAGGGCTAAATGCCCAGGGTGTAATGGGATGTCCAGGAGTGTCACTCTCTGACTTTATTGCAGATACTGTTGAGAATTTATGTTGCTGCATTGATTTTTTGCAGGTCACGTGTGAGTAATTTGTGTGATGGATTGTGTGTGTTTGATTAGGTGGGAATGATTTTAGGATTGCATCTGTGTGACTAGGGTTGGGGATAATGATGTTTGGTTGTGGAAGAACAGTTGTTTAAGTTGTTATAGTGTAAAGTATATTCGGTGATGTTTAAATTAAGGTTTTGATTTGTGGGCCCAGAGTTAGGGTGAATGCCCCCACATTGTGAGAGTTTAGAGACCAAACATGCAGTTTGGGATGCATATCAGTTAAGGCTGCTCTTGTCTGTCCTTTTTTGTTTTGTGATTAGAGTTGTGACAGAGAAGTATTCTGTGTTCAAGATGGGAGGAAAGAGGGAGGGGGGCATGTCTATATAGATATCTGAGAAAGTTTGGTGTGGTCAGAGGCTCAAGGTAGGAAATACGGCAGTAGGAGTTAAGGGAAAATGACAGTCGGGTAGAAAATGAAGATAAGAAACAAACATTTAAGTGATAGCATTCTTATTGTTAGGCGGAGATTAGGGAGGAAGAGAAAGATCACTTCCCACTGGAGCATGTAGTGGCCCCCCCCCCCCCGACTCTTGAATTAGAGTTGTGTGAACAGTAATCGGCATAACCAATGAGGACATGGAGAGCCCATTTTTATACTCCTGCATGAGCTCTGATGATCCACATTCGAATGATCTCTTTTCTAGTAATTTGGAGTGCAGGGTTATCATACGGATGTTAAAAATGGTATGTGCATGGGGTCTTAACCGTGTCACCCACCTTCCCTATGCTGAATGACAGTGTTATAGTGGTGTCCCCCACCTTCCCCATGTTGAATGACAGCATTATAGTGCAGTGTCCCCCACCTTCCCCATGCTGAATGACAGCGTTATAGTGCAGTGTCCCCCACCTTCCCCATGCTGAATGACAGCGTTATAGTGTAGTGTCCCCCACCTTCCCCATGCTGAATGACAGCGTTATAGTGCAGTCACCCACCTTCCCCATGCTGAATGACAGCGTTATAGTGCAGTGTCACCCACCTTCCCCATGCTGAATGGCATCATTATAGTGCAGTCACCCACCTTCCCCATGCTGAATGACAGCATTATAGTGCAGTGTCACCCACCTTCCCCATGCTGAATGATAGTGTTATAGTGCAGTGTCACTCACATTCCCCATGCTGAATGACAGTGTTATAGTGCAGTATCATCCACCTTCCCCATGCTGAATGACAGCATTATAGTGCAGTGTCACCCGCTTTCCTCATGCTGAATGACAGCATTATAGTGCAGTGTCACCCGGTTTCCTCATGCTGAATGACAGCGTTATAATGCAGTGTCACCCACCTTCCTCCTGCTGAATGACAGCATTATAGTGCAGTGTCACCCACCTTCCTCATGCTGAATGACAGCATTATAGTGCAGTGTCACCTGCTTTCCTCATGCTGAATGACAGCATTATAGTGCAGTGTCACCCGCTTTCCTCATGCTGAATGACAGCGTTATAATGCAGTGTCACCCACCTTCCTCCTGCTGAATGACAGCATTATAGTGCAGTGTCACCCACCTTCCTCATGCTGAATGACAGCGTTATAATGCAGGTGGCCTCGCTACATCTGGTGGATGAGCAGAATCAGGAATGTCATGCTGCATTCCAGCTCCTTGGTTTAGGTCTGGGAGTAAACTGCAAGTGGAATTCGTTAAGGTTAGTGCCCTGGTAAGGTCAGTAATATTGCTTGCTCCCTAATGCCCAATCCCAGGTATAGGTCAAACACTGTTTAACAAGTAATCTTCACTACACCCAGTGTGTGTGAACAGGTTCAGGGATAGCAGTGCTGCCTTCCAGTACCTGTTATGACAGGTTACATTCCATGTCCTTATTTACCCCTGACACGGTGTCTTCCTTTATGTCCTCTTGAATGTCTTTTTTTTATCTCGTCCAGAGAGTAGATGGTCACTGTCATCTGTTGCCTATACCTTGTCTTCTTCCTCTGCCCTTTCCTGTTTTGGACGAACCTTTTATATCTGCTTGACCCAATCTTGTGCACCCATACGCCCCCCCTTGCAATCTCTTCTGACTTCTGCTGACTAGTGCTACTTTCATCTGTAGTCGTATCCTTTGCTCTCATCCCACACATTCTTCTGCTGGCTTTTCCTTCAGTTCCTTTTAACAGTCTGGTGTTATTTCCTAATTTATTGTGCCTTCAGAGATGCACACAGGACTCTGTATGTGCTCTGATCTTGGCCCTTTAGAACAAAAGCATTACCTCCTTGTTTCTGAAGCCTCTCCTCCTGACGATAAGCACCAGCGCGTTTTCTGTGCTGGTGTCACTGCCCTCGGTCCAGTCCAGGTGTGATCAGTACCACCACATCATTTCCCTGCATTGTTACTGTCAGTTCACACTTGGATTGCTGTAGTGCAGGGGTAGTAATTTGCATTTGTTTGCACTGAATTTCAGTTGTTATCTTTCTGCTCACTTCGCAAGCTTTTGTAGGCTCCCTTGCCAACCTCCACTCCTGCATTTAAGTTTGTGTTATCAGAGAGAAGACTAATCATGCTCCCTGACAAATTATATGCCTAATACACACTGAAGTGTACTGAACTAGGACTGACCACTGGGGCGCCCCAGTAATTACTGCACTTGTTTTGTATGTTGTCCCTCCTACCAGGACCCTGTATGTCTTGCTTTTCAGACATGCAGTGGTCCACTTCCTTAGGACTGGTCATGCCTAAAGCCCTTTCCATTTCCTTTTATCTGCCACTTGAATAGGAATGAGTGTTGTAGGTGAAGTCCAGATAGATGACCTCTAGTGGTCCTCCCTGGTCAGATTCGCCTATAGCTTCATCATAAGTCAGGATCATGTTGCAGCCCCCCTATCTTTCCCTGATGTTGCAGCCCCCCCCCCCCCCATCTTTCCCTGTCATTCCTGAAAAACAGCCTTTCCAAGGCATCTCAATTTCCTACCCCTGTTATCCCTGGCCCATGTTTCTGTGATATAAGTCTACCTCCCCTAATGCATCACTGCAGGCAGCCCCCCCCCCCCCATCTCCTACACAGAGTCCTTCAGGCATTTTATACCATATCGTGTTACTACCCAAACATGCTTGGAGTATCCCTTGTTTGTTCCTCTCCTGTACTTTGTCTTTTTTACTCTCTATCTAGTGCTTGAGTACTTGCACCATTTGCTTCTATGACACTCTGTTGTCTTTCATCTTAATTTAATGATTTAAACATTGTGATATACCTTTCTATTACAGCTCTGAGCCCTGCTGTAGCTCATATCAGGGGAAATAGTACCTGTGGGTCACAGTGCAAATGTTGTATAAATGGGGATTGCTCACTGCACACTCTGGCAGCTCTGCAGTCCACGGCTACTACCCCACCCATACAGTCTAGGAAGAAATTAGTACTGCAAAACTAAACCAAGGATATACCCTTTGAGCCTGAAGAGCAGGGTCAGTCCACCCAGGCATTCTACATCACTCTCTGGCAACTCTGCAGTCCACGGCTACCACCCCCACCCATATATTCTAAGAAGGAATCAGTACTGCAAAACTAAACCAAGGATATACCCTTTGAGCCTGAAGAGCAGGGTCAGTCCACCCAGGCATTCTACATGTATGTGTTATGATAGTGAAGCTTTAACATTAGCTGTGTTACTTAGTAGTTCTCAGTGTGCTAATAACACTGACTGACTGAGCCTTGAGTTCACCCCCAGCTTGTGTAGTAATCCTAACTGTCCACCAGACAGTATACACTTAATTCAGGTCCTTCCTGTTCTCTGTGATTAAAACTTAACCATCAAGCAGCCCTTTCAGTGCGGTTTGCCTAAGTTTTGTATCACTTTGAGTCCCAACTGTTTATTTACATCTCTATACATTCCCCTTCATTGCTAATGTATCTCCCTACTCTAATCTGTGCAGAAACTGTCTACTAATAAACAAGTTAATGTGAAGACACACTCCCAACCTTAATAAACGTTGCTGTCTGTTCTCTCCTTCACTTTACAAGTAGAGTTTGTATTACTACTCACCCCCTCTGAGGCCTTCACTCAGTTTTTCACTGCTTGCCTCTCTGGTTTGGCTGGTTTCTTTGCATTGCACCTGGTTCACACCCTTTTTGCTACCCCCACCCCCAATACTAAGTCTGTATTAAGTTCCTGCTGTTTATGGAGCTATCTTTAAATTACTAGTCTCCCATCAGGACACTCATTCTCATCAGCAGTTGAATTCTGCTCACTGGTAAGCCATTAGACCTCAGGAATTTCTTAGTGTTGTTTTTAGCTAATTATTTGGTCTCTACTTAAAGAGCTACTAGTGGCAAATGTAATCTTCTTTACCTCCCCAAGTGTGTGCTATCCATCTGCAGTATAAAACTAGAGAAATAAACTATAACATCTGCAGTGTAAAACTAGAGAAATAAAATATAACATTTTACAATACTTACCTTGCATGTACAGAAATCGGGTACCTCATGGTTTGGTTTGGCCCCGCTCCGCTCGCTGTGCTCGGGCTTGCTCCACGCCTCACCTGCCCCCAGTGGTGCTAAATTTAAAGCTCTAAAAACCACCCCCCCTCCACTATAACCAATCGAAGATAATAACCTAGATCAAACCACCCCCCCCACCTGCCACCAATCTTCCTAGTCTTCTTAATTTACCCCTGCTCCAAATACAGTTCCAACCTAATGCCCCAGCCAGGCACTATGTTACCCCTTAAAATGCTGCTACTATTTTCGCTGTTACCTCTGTTACTCATTCCATATCTCCTCAGCACCTATGAAAATCAGCCCTACCTAGGTGTCCACTACCCAAAATCCCAAACTGTCACCACATCAATATCAAACAATGCTGACCACTTCATGATTCCCCACATACCTGACCCCACCATTCCTAAAAACTACCACCCGATTGGACCCAGGTATATCAGCCCCAAAACTAAACACTATCAAAAATGTATAAACACAATTATGAAACTCATAGTTAGCTTACATTGCAGCCTGGCAATGGATGGTGACATCCACCCAAACCCTGGCCCAACCCCACCTGCTGATTCCAGTTCCCAAACTAATATTTCTTCTAATATAACACTGGCTAATAGGCTCCCTAATTCTCTCCTGACCTACCAACTAAACCTCAGAAGCATACACAATAAGTTCCGTAATCTGCATGCCCTCTTAGCAGTTTACTCCCCCGATGTATTATGTCTTACAGAGACATGGCTAAAACCGGTAACTAAAGACAATGAGGTAATACAACCAGGGTACGACATACTTAGATTAGATCATACTACTAGGAAGGGTGGTGGGGTAGTTGTACTGTAACAATGCGGTAATACCACCAGGGTACCACATACTTAGATTAGATCATACTACTAGGAAGGGTGGTGGGGTAGCTGTACTGTAACAATGAGGTAATACCACCAGGGTACGACATACTTAGATTAGATCGTACTACTAGGAAGGGTGGTGGGGTAGCTGTACTGTAACAATGAGGTAATACCACCAGGGTACAACATACTTAGATTAGATCGTACTACTAGGAAGGGTGGTGGGGTAGCTGTACTCTATACTAGATGTTACTATGGTGTCCCTACAAACACCCCAGTTTAATAATGCAGAATTTCTTATTACCAAACTACAGATTAACGTTAACAAATGCATAAACATTGTCTGCATTTACATTCCCCCAGGTAATAATACAAACACCCTAGAGGACATCCTTCACTGGTTATCCAATACTTACCTCCAAGAAACTGTGGTGCTTGGAGATTTTAACATTGATTGGAACACCTGATGATGTTCTTTGTGTTTCACTGTTGCACTCATTACATTTGGGTAATCTGCTGGCAGGTTGCCCTCAGTCAGCCTGATTAACAAAGTCTTGGGTCCTGCATCGGTTGCTGTCCCTTCTTCCATGACGTCAGGTCGTCAGGGGTATAAAACATGCAGCCGACACCATTACATCAGTCTTTCTTGCCGCGCAGTGCCTGAAGCAGAAGCAGTTCGCAAGTGCCGGTCGGCCGACTCCTCAAAATGAGTTTCAGAACCAAAGTCTTCAACTAAAAGCTAAGTACCCCATTGGGAAAACTTTTTCTTGCTCCTTACCGATGTCAGTAAAAGTTAATAATTGCATTACTTGTGGGAAGCAAATACCTCATAAGAATTTTCATGTGTACTGTATTCCTTGCTTAGGCCCTGACCACAACATGCCTTGCTGTCAGTTTTGTGCTAAATTAAATCAACTCATGATTAAACGTCAGTATATTTTTGCTTCTAAGTATTTTGGCTCAAGATTTAACTATCCAGAAATGTCGTCGGTTTGCAATCCGACTACTGGAATACCTAAAAAACCCAAAGAAAAAGACAGAGACAGACCGTCGAGGTCCAAAACCGACGATGCTTCTCCTAAGCCATTCTCCGGTTCGCCGGTACTGTGGCGCTTTCGCAACCCCTGATACCTGCTACTTTTGATTCGCAGGCCTCTACTGAGACCCATTCGGAGTCCGGTATGCAGCGAGATGCTTTAAGTATTGAACCCGCGGATGTCTCTACCTTAGATGGGTCCGGAGCTGCTGTGCAGACACCGACTTCTGAGGGTGTTTTCAGGCCTAAAGATTTGTGTATTAAACCGACGCCATCTTCAAAACTAAGGCCAAAATCTACTTCTATGTCTAAAAAAACAAAGCTTGTGCCACGTGTGCAGGCCCCAGTGCCTAAAAAAAAATTATCAAAATGGCTGAAGATTTAATTACCTTGATCAGGGGTCCCCATCTGACTCCTGATTTCCTGCCTGTGGCTCCTAGTAAGCCAGAGGGTTCCTGTTTCCCGCAAATTCCTTTTCAAAAACCCTACTGCTGACCCTGAAACCATTTCGCAGGGCCCCAAGGGCATTAAGGCTTCTACTGCTAAAAATCCTACCCCTTCTGACAGAGATTCCAGGACGCTGGATAGATGGGGTAAGAAGGTTTGCACGTCTGCAGCCTTGGCAGTCAGGGCTTTAAACTGTCAATTTAATATGCTTAAATATCAACAGCATGTCATGGGTTTACTTAAACAGAAAATGATATTGATTTCTGACTGTGTGGAAAATAAAGAGTTGCAGGATTTATTACATTCAGCTGAACAAGTTGGAAAACATACTTTGCAATGTGGTTTTGATTCTTTGGAGGCCTCTTGCAGGGCTGCTGTTACTGGATCTTTGATAAGAAGGCATGCTTGGCTCAAGGAGCAAAATTTGCCTGATCATGTTAAAGCAAAATTGTTGGATGCTCCTTTCCAACAGGACAGTCTGTTTGGTAACAAAGCTGAAGACGTTTTAAAAAAGATGGAAGATGAAGCTAAATTTATGCAAACTGTGCAAGATTTCTTACAAGTGCAGCCACCCAGATTTAGTAGGCCCTGGCCTACTAAGAACTGGTCCTTTCCAGTTCCCACGAGAGCCGCTAAAGTCAAATCCAGACATTCCAAAGGCTCCAGGTTTCAGTCACAAGGAACTTTTAGAACAAAACAATGGGGTGCCTCCACCTCTAAACCTGGAAGCAACAAGGCACCTCCCTATGGTAAACAGTCTCAATGACTTTCCACTACAGTCACCAAGCACTTACCTTTTGGCCGCCCCTTTGGGGGGAAAACTGGCACTTCATGCACGAAACTGGCAACTGATTACCCAGGACAAATGGGTTTTAAATATAGTATCCCAGGGATACAGATTTCATTTCCACACATTGCCAATCCCAAATGGATGGCTAGATCTGCCTCCAAATCGGTGGGTAGAGGCCCAGAAACAAGTTCTGTCCCTCATGAATATGGGGGCTATTCAACCAGTACCAGAAGAGGAAAAGGAACAAGGTTTCTATTCAAGACTTTTCCTGGTACCCAGAAAAGACAAATCATGGCGTCCAATTCTGGACTTATCCATTCTAAATACATTTCTGGACATTCCAAAATTCAAGATGCTGACTCAACAGTTACTACCTATGCTAGACAAAGATGCCTGGTTGGTAACTCTAGACTTAAAGGAGGCTTATCTGCGTATCCCAATCAGGGAATCTTGCAGAAGATACCTCCGCTTCAAAGCAGGCTACTTACATTACCAGTTCTCTGCACTGCCCTTTGGCTTATCTACTGCGCCTAGGGTCTTCACAAAAGTGCCTGGCACCAGTAATTGCTTTTTGCAGGCGAAGAAATATTCAAATTTATCCACACCTGGACGATTGTCTAATTCAGGCAGAAAACAGACACTCTTCTAAAGCATCTGGCATTTGTAAAAAGGGTTCTAACTTGTCTGGGGTACACCATAAACGAAAATAAATCACAACTGGTACCCTCTCAACAAATTACATTCCTGGGTGCAAGCTCGATTACAGCTGCCCAGATGACTTACCTTATGCCAGAAAAGCAAATTCAATTGATGACTTACTACAAACAGTGGCCAGAAAAACCTAGCTATCCGCAAGACAAATTCTGCAGGCTTTGGGATTCATGGCCTCCTGCATTCTTCTAATTCCATATGCAAGACTGTATATGAGGAAACTTCAATGGTACCTAAAAAGCTTATGGAGTCAACATTGTCACAGCCTGGAAACAATGATTCCTATCATACCTTGCCTGCAACTAGAGTTCCTTTGGTGGGCAGAGGCCTGCCACCAAAACAAGGGACTGCCATTCACTCCACCCCCTGCCACCCAAACCCTAACTACAGACGCATCAGACTATGCTTAGGGGGTGTATCTGGCAGGGAAATGCATTCAGGGCAAATGGAGCCCAAATCAAATGCACCTACATATCAATCAGAAAGAGATGCTAGCTGTACAGAATGCTCTGACAGCCTTCAAGGACTACCTTCATCCAGGACAACTACTGACCACAGTCATGCGGTACATAAACAAGCGGGGGGGGGGTACACATTCCTACCCTCTTTGCAGACTAGCCGTGACATTGTGGAACACTGCCTTGACTTATCAAATACATCTACAAGCTCAATTCCTGCCAGGAAAGCTAAATACTCTGGCAGACGAACTAAGCAGAAATCTTATTGACCCACACAAATGGAAACTAAAACCACAAGTTTTCAGCATGTTGACATGCAAATGGGGGAGCCCAGACATAGATCTTTTTGCCTCACCCCAGAACTATCAGTTGGACAAATTCTGCACAAGAATTCATCACAAAAAAGTTTTGAAAGTGGATGCTCTATCCTTCAGCTGGAAAAACCTATCAGTCTATGCTTTTCACCCCCTGCCTCTGCTCTCCAAAGTCCTACTAAAAGTCATACAGGACAAACCAAAAATGATTCTGATTGCTCCAGACTGGCCTTGCCAAGACTGGTACCTGCTCCTGCGCAGTGTGTCACACCTTCCTCCGTGGCACCTGCCTCAGACACCTTACCTACTGACTCAGCAGACCTACTAAATTCTGCACACTCTACTACAAACTTTGAATCTTGCAGCGTGGCTAATCAACTGATTTCACCCTTGGCATCTCTCAGCAAACCTGTGATGGATGTCATTTTGGAGGCTAGAAGGCCTAGTACTAGGAAATCTTATGCTGACAAATGGAAAAGATTATGTGCCTGGAACCAAGCACAAGGAATAAGCACAGCAATGCCCAATATTCCTCAGATTCTGCAATACTTAACTGAGATGCTTCACAAGGGCCTTTGTTTTTCTTCCATAAAAATCCATGCATCTGCCATTTCAGCTCATTGCAACACAGAACCTCCCCTCTTCTCTCATCCTCTGCTAAAGCAGTACCTCAGAGGGGCCAAAAATTTAAGACCTCCGAGGAGAGCACCAACTCCTGCATGGGACCTGATTTTGTTTTGGAAAAACTCACTCTACCTCCTTTTGAGCCAGCTGCTACTGCGGACCTAGAATTTCTCTCTTGGAAAACATCTTTTCTTTTAGCTGTCACTTCAGCTAGAAGAATTTCAGAATTACAGGCTCTTATGGCAGTGGAGCCTTTCATTATTTTTTATCCGGACAGGGTGGCTCTCAGGACCAATCCATCCTTTATGCCTAAGGTGGTATCCAGTGTGGCTCTTAATCAGACCATTCATCTGCCAACTTTCTTTCCCAATCCATAGAACAAGGGTGAGCAGATTCTGCATTCATTGGATGTACACAGACAACTAAGATTCTACTTAAACAGGACAAAATCTTTAAGAAAATCTGAACAACTGTTGGTGGCTTTTGTTGCAGGGGCAGAAGGAAAGGCTATTTCAAAGCAGACCATTTCATAATAGATAAGCCATTGCATTCGTTTCTGCTGTATGCACCATGGTAAACCTGTCCCCAAGGGGGATCAGATCTCATTCCACCAGGGCTGCATCTACTTCTGTAGCCTTTCTCAGAGGGGTTCCTACCAGAGACATTCTAGAAGCTGCTACCTGGAGCTCAGTTCATACGTTCACCAAACATTACCATTTACCTCTGTTCTCTAAATCCAGAGCTGGCTTTGCCACTGCTGTCCTGCAGGGCCTTATAGCTGCTCCTAATGCTGTATAAATCCATCCTCCCAACCATAGCTTTGGGATTCTACCCAAATGTAATGACTGCAACAGTGAAACACGAAGAACATAGTACAGTTGTGTGCACTTACCATAAATGTAGATGTTCAAGTGTATTCACTGTTGCAGTCCTGGTTACCCTCCTCCAGCCCCCTGTTTTTCTCTAATTATACCTCTCCTTTCTTTTACTATGCTTAAAAGCCTTTTTGGTGTATTTGCTTTTGTTTGGAGGTATAAGTTTTGTGTTTTAAATTGTGTGTGTGTGTGTGTATGCATATATGATATATATATATATATATATATATATATATATATATATACACACACACACATATATATATATATATATATATATATATATATATATATATATATACACACACACATATACATATACATTTTGCTCCCCATTTGGGGGGCACCTGACATCTGGGGCAAGAAAAACTGATGCAATGGCATCAGCTGCATATTTTATACCCCTGACGACCTGAAGTCATGGAAGAAGGGACAGCAACCGATGCAGGACCCAAGACTTTGTTAATCAGGCCGACTGAGGGCAACCTGCCAGCAGATTACCCAAATGTAAGAAAGTGGGAATGGAGGTTGGGAAACCGGGACTGCAACAGTGAATACATTCGAACATCTACATTTATGATAAGTGTACACAACTGCACTTTCTTCTTGTTTCACTGTTGCAGTCCTAACAACTGGGTTATCCGGCTCCCAGTAGCCCTCAGTCAGCCCGAATACCAGAGTTCTCGGTATATGACGTCTGCTGTAAGCCTGACGTCAGAACGTCAAGTATAAAGGGAGGCAGCTGACGCCATTTCCTCAGTGTTTCCTGCTGCAGAGCCAGAAGCAGATGCAATTTGCACTAGTGCCGGTTGGCCGTTTACCTTCTTTTTGCATTCCTACTACTAAGTTGAAGGCGCCCTCAGATGAGTACCCTGTTGGGGATCCGCTTTTCTTGCTTTAACGAATGTCAGATAAAGTTAATAACTGTCTTGCCTGTGGAAAACAGATTCCGTACCGTGATTTTCATTCCTATTGTACAACTTGTTTGGGCCTTGAGCACAACGTCCCAAATTGTGATCTCTCTGCTTCCTTCAACCCATGTCCCACATGCCATAGAGCTAAAATTTTGTATAAGCATTTCATAGTCTAGCCTAAGTTCATCGATATGGCGTCTTCTGGTTTCCCAACTTCAGATGTACCTAGGAAACGTAAGGCCAAAGACCGCGACAGGCCTAGGGTTAAATCTGCTGACGACGCACTGATGAAATTGGTCTTCAGCCCAGCGGTAGTCAGTGAGGCGCTTTCGCAGCCACTGCACTCTGCAGATTTTCAGTTGCAGGCCTCTGCCGAGACCCTTTTGGAGTCCTCCATGCCGCAAGCTGCTATTTCATATTCAGACCCTCCGCCTATCGCCGCCTCAGATGGGTCCGGAGCCGCTTTGCAGGCACTGGCATTTGACATCTCTTCTCTTCGACATGAGACGAGAGCCAGACCGACTACCTTAACTCAAACTTCTGCAGTCGCTAGGCCTCCCGAGTCCCTCCAGTTTACCAGCAAACCTTCCAGTCACAAATCTACTCATAAGCAGACGTCTGCCTCCCTTCCTTTGCCTCAGTCCCAGTTGGTAAAGATGGCTAGTGATCTTCTTTCCCTTATTAGGGGCTCTCACCCTCCCCCTTCCAAGAGGGTTAGAGAATTGTCTCCTGATGTTTTGTCTGTCTCAGACTCTGAGGTTTCCAGTACCTTTGCTGATGAAGAAAGAAACTCTCAACTTTTTTCTGGCTTTGAGGATTCTGATGCTGAAGACTCTAGCCCTTCTGCCTCCCCTCCAGAAAGTTTTCCTTTGGGGATACTTTGAATACTCTTAGGGAGGATTTTAAATGGGAAAGTCAAGATTTTCCTCAGTCTAAGAAACAAATCGGGGAATTTTTGGATTTGCCACAGCATAAGCCTCTGGCTGTACCTCCAGTTTTGGAAGTTGTGGATGATGTTTTCATGGAAAATTCTTTAACTCCTAATTCTGTTCTTCCTGCCCCCAGAAAACCTGATGGGTGTTACAGGGTTCCTGATTCTCATCAATTCCTTTTCAGAAATCTAACTGCTGATCCAGAGATTATTTCTCAAGGCCCCAAGGGTGTTAAAGCTACTATTGCTAAAAACCCTGTCCCTTCGGATAAGGAATCTAGGGCCTTAGACAGGTGGGGTAAAAAAGTGTACATCTCTGCAACTCTTGCCATTAGATCTGTGAATTGTCTTTTTCACATGCTTAAGTATCAGCAGCATACTTTGGAGGTTATTAAGGCTAAACTTGGGGATGTTCCTGCTTTGTCGGAGAACAAAGACTTGCAGGATTTACTAAATTCTGCCACTCTTGTCACTAAGCATTCCTTGCATTGTGGTTTTGACACTTTGGAGGCTTCTTGCAGAGCAGCAGCCACTGGTTCTATTATTAGATGGCATGCTTGGCTTAGGGAGCAGCCTCTTCTGAACCTGTTAAGTCTAAATTGCTGGATTTGCCTTTGCACAAAGACACCGTTTTTGGCAGCAAGGCTGAAGAGGTACTGAAGAAGTTGGAGGATAAGGTGGAATCTATGCAAGCTGTTAAGGATTTCCTTCAGGTTCAGCCTCCTTGGTTTAGTAGGCATTACCCTTCCAAGAATTGGTTGTTTCCTGATCCCAGCAAGCAAGGTTGTTCTAGGCCTAGGGGTTTCAGATCTTCCAGAGGGCAGGCTTCTGCACCTCAAAGGGCTAAACAATGGCATCCTTCTTCTTCCAAATTGGGGAGTTCTAAGCCAGCTTCCCAAAGCAAGCATTCTCAATGACTCCAGCCTTCTTGTGCCTACCTCTGTGGACCCAGGGTTTCCTTTGGGGGGAAGGTTAGCCAGTTTCACAGAGGTATGGTCTACTATCACAGACAACAAATGTGTGCTCAATAAAGTAAACCTAGGTTACAAGTTTTATTTTCACACCTTCCCTGTTCTACAAGGGTACCCAGACATACCCAATATTCACAGGGGAGAGGGAGAACAAATTTCTTCTCTAGTGACTCTGGGGGCTATAGAGCCAGTTCTTGCAATTCAGGCAGGCCTAGGTTTTTATTCAAGGCTTTTTTTGGTGCCCAAAAAAGGGGAAACCTGGTGCCCTATTCTGGATTTGCCTATTCTAAACACTTTTTTCTGGTGATTCCCAAATTCAAGATGCTCACTCTTCAACAGTTACTGCCACTGCTGGGCAAGGATTCATGGCTGGTAACTTTGGATCTCAAAAAGGCTTATCTGCACATCCCAATAAGGGAAAGTTGCAGGCAGTTCCTTCATTTTAGGGCTGGAGAGCAACACTTCCAATTCTGTGCATTGCCCTTTGGCTTATCTGCTGCTCCCAGATTTTTCACGAAGTGCCTGGCGCCAGTCATTACTTTTTGCAAGCAGAGAAACATTCAAATTTATCTATGCCTGGATGACTGTCTCATTCAAGCAAATTCCCCAGAACAACAAAAAAAGGATTTGGACCTCGAGAAAAACATTCTCACCTCTGTGTTACACTCTCAATGAAAAGAAGTCAAAGTTGGTTCTTACAAGGGAGATTGTTTTCCTGGGAGCAAGTTTGAATACAGCCACCCAGACGGTAATCGTCTCTCAAGAGAAACAAGAAGACCTTGCGACTTACTTCACGAACTCGGCAAGCATGACCCAGCTCTCTGCAAGGCAATTCCTGCAAGCTCTGGGGTTCATGGCTTCATGTATTCTGATGATCCCATATGCAAGGTTGCATATGAGAAAATTTCAATGGTACCTCAAGAACCTTTGGTGTCAGCACACACAGGACTTAGACTTGATTCTTCCTCTAATTCCCTGTCTACAACTGGAGCTTCTCTGGTGGGTGACAGCCTGTTCTCAGAACAAGGGGCTGCCTTTTCGCCCACCTCCTGCCAACCAGACTCTCACCACCGACGCCTCAAATTATGCATGGGAGTACATCTGGAGGGCAGGTGCATACAGGGCACCTGGAACACTCAACAGCTTCATCTGCACATAAAGGAATTATTGGCAGTGCAGCAGGCATTGCTGGCTTTCAAGAACCTACTCTACCCAGGGACTCTTGATCAGAACAGACAATACTGCAGTCATGTGGTACATCAACAAGCAGGGGGGAGCTCATTCATATCCCCTGTGCAGACAAAGCATGAGACTGTGGTCCATAGCAGCCTCCATGGGCATTCTTCTAATAGCCCAGTTTCTTCGAGGGAGGCTAAACTCCTTGGCAGACCAATTGAGCAGACCAGTTTTGGATCCTCATGAGTGGGAACTCAACAAGATCATCTTCCATCGCATCATTCAGCATTGGGGCACTCCACAAGTGGATCTTTTCTCCTCTTCAGCCAACCGTCTCCTTCCAACCTTCTGCACTAGGGAGTATCACAACAAAGCTTGGAGAGTGGACGCTTTTTCCTTCCAATGGACACAACTTTCGATTTATGCATTCCCTCCTCTGCCTCTCCTTCCCAGAGTGCTGCTAAAGATAAGGGATGAAAAACCAAAGGCTGTTCTGATAGCACCAGATTGGCCCAGGCAGCATTGGTATCCCCTCCTTCACAGGCTCTCCCAGGCCCAGCCTTGGCATCTTGCCTGGTACCGGATCTGTTGGTTCTTCATCCTCATTAACAAACTCTGCATTTAACAGCCCAGCTAATAATTCAGTCCTTTCCCAACGGGTGGTTGAGGTTCTTCATGAGCCTGGCTAATAATTCAATCCTTTCCCAACGGGTGGTTGAGGTTCTTCATGAGGCCAGGAGGCCTAGCACCAGGAAGTCTTCTGCAGACAAATGGAAAAGGTTTTGCTCGTGGATGCAGGCTAAAAGGGAAGACTCTTCTCCCTCTCTTTCCTCATTCGTGATCGTCTAGCAGACTTCTTTAATGGTGGCCTTTCTTTTCTTCAATCAAGATTCATGCTTCTGCAATTTCTGCTCAATGTTCTTTTGAACAACTCATTTTTTCTCACCCCTTGATGAAGCAGTTCCTGAGGGGAGCTAGCAATCTTAGACCTCCCTGAAGAGCTCCTACTCCTGCTTGGGATATTAATTTTGTCCTGAAGAAACTTACTCTGCCTCCTTTTGAACTGGCTGCCTCTGCATATTTAAAGTTTCTCTCCTTGAAGACTGCTTTTCTCTTGGCTATTACTTCAGCCAGAAGGGTTTCTGAGCTGCAAGCCTTAATGGCAGTGGAACCTTTCATTATTTTTCATTCAGATCGAGTTTCTCTGAGAACTAATCCCTCCTTTATGCCCAAGGTGGTTTCTAGTTTGACTCTTAACCAGTCTATTCAGCTGCCTACCTTCTTCAATAATCCCCAGAATAAAGGGAACAGGATTCTGCACTCTCTTGATGTTCATAGACAGTTGAGATTTTATTTAGACACGACTAAACCCTTTCGGAAGTCTGATCAGTTGCGGCTTAGTTTTGCTCCTGGGTCTCTAGGTAAAGCTATTTCTAAGCAAACCATTTCCAAATGGATTGCTCATTGTATTCATTTTTGTTACCTACAACATGGAAAGGTTCCTCCTCAGACTGTTAGGACCCATTCTACTAGAGCAGCCTGTACCTCTGCAGCTTTTTTGAGAGGTGTGCCTACTAAGGACATTCTAGAAGCAGCTACTTGGTCTTCTGTCCATACTTTCAGAAAGCATTACAATCTACCTTTGTTTTCTAAATCCAGGGCTGGTTTTGCTACTGCTGTTTTGCAGGGCCACCTTACCAACCCTTAATCTGTGGTTATTCTTCCTCCCTTTGCTTTTTCCTGGGCTTTGGGGATCAACCCAATTGTTAGGACTGCAACAACGAAACACGAAGAACATAGTACAGTTGTGTACACTTACCCTAAATGTAGATGTTCGAGTGTATTCACTGTTGCAGTCCTGGTTTTCACCCTCCAGTCCCCCTATTTTCCTGAGGCACAGACTAGATCTAAAATCTTTTGGATGGTATGTTTCCAGGATGTTTCCTTCTTGGTCTAACCTTCTTTTGGGGGCTTCTGACAGTTAAGGCAAGAAAAACTTAGGAAATGGCATCGGCTGCCTCCCTTTATACCTGACATTCTGACATCAGGTTTACAGCCGATGGCAGCCGATGTCATATACCAGGGACTTTGGTATTCGGGCCGACTGAGGGCTACCGGGAGCCGGATAACCCAATTGTTAGGACTGCAACAGTGAGTACACTGTAACATCTACATTTATGGTAAGTGTACACAACTTTACTTTCCTTGGAATCTCCTACAACCTATGTCAACCTTACACGGTTTTACACAGCTCATATCCTCCCCCACCAGGATAGGCAAACACAATAACCAGGACAGTATCCTAGATTGGATACTTATCAACAGCCACCCCTACATGTACAAGTCAGGGACCCTCCCAGATGACCTAAGTGACCACTTACTTATGTACATTATCAAACACAAGGTTGACAAACCCCACCAGACCACCTTTAAAACCATCAGAAGTAATACGAACTTCAACTCCACCAATTTTCAGAATGAACTTAAAGCTTGCAGTTGGTCAATCCTAAAGCACCTTTCACTGGATGATGCAGTACCATACATTAATTCCATATTCCTTACTATTCTTGATTCTCACGCTCCTGCTCGCTCCATTAGAACCAAAACAAAAACTGCCCCGTGGCTCTCAAAAGAGACCAAATCTAAAATCATAGCTAGAAATAAGGCATGGGACAAATGGCGTGCTACAAAAGACCCACTAGATCAACTCGGATACCATTAGCTAAGGAATCACACAGTCTATTATACTAGGCAAAAAAACTTCTTCAACAAAAACATCACAATAAACCTCAAAAGTTTTGGGCAGGAATAAACAAAGTTCTTCACCCAGGACAGTCCTCCACTTCTACCCTGTCAGTTTCCAACCATAAATCCCCAGAGGATATTGCAAACACCTTCAATAGTTTCTTCACAGAGACTATCCAAGCCCTAACCAGCCAACTGGCACCTGGCTGCTCCAACCCAAATTCTGCCACAGCCAATACCCCACTCTCCTTCAGCTTTCAACCTGTTTCTGCATCACTTGTCAGATCTCTAATTAAGAAATTAAAACCAACTACTCTAGCAGCTGATCTCCTCCCACCAGAGTGTCTGCAAAAAGCATCAGATGCCATAGCATACCCCATCTCCAGCATAATCAACAGAACCTTATCTGAACCCACCATCTCCTCCATTTGGAAAATATCTCCTGTAATACCACTCCATAAAGGAGGCAACTCCTTCTAACTGTTAAACTTTAGACCCATAGCTATTCTGTCACCATTGGCTAAAATTATGGAGAAGTGTGTCCATAAAGTACTTATGAATTATCTTACCCAGAATAAGCTGTTGGCTAACTCTCAGCATGGTTTTAGGCCACACCACAGTACCACCTCAGCCCTCCTATCCTCCTATAACGCTATAAACCATAACCGAAGTAATAGCAAGCTTTCCTCAGCCCTCTTTTTAGATCTCTCCAAAGGCCTTTGATATGGTCAACCAACAAATATTCATGCACACACCCTTAAGGCATTCTCACTAAATAGCCATGCACTTCACTGGTCCCAGTCTTACCTGTGTGGTAGACAACAAGTCATCCTATGGCAGGACAAACTATCAACCTATCTACCCATCACCGTAGGTGTCCCCCAGGACTCCATACTAGGACCCCTTCTTTTCTCTCTTTTTATTAATGACCTTCCCACTGTCATCCCATATGCTACCTGTATCCAGTATGCGGATGACTCCACCTTGATTTGTTCAGCCACCTCCCCCGACAGATCTAATGACATTACCCAGAATACTGTCAATATAGTTGAAAACTGTCTCTCTGTCAGCCGATATTAAACCCTAATAAAACAAAGTTGCTTCTTTTCTCCCCTACTTGTAAGTCTTCCTCACTACTCTTTACCATAAAATCTAATCATCATCTTCTTTCGGCTGTTCCCATTAGGGGTCGCCACAGCGGATCATCTGTTTCCATTTCTTCCTGTCCTCTGCATCTTGCTGTGTCACACCAACCGCCTGCATGTCCTCTCTCACCACATCCATAGACCTTATCTTAGGCCTTCCTCTTTTCCTCTTACTTGGCAGCTCCATCCTTAGCATCCTTTTCCCAATATACCCAGCATCCCTCCTCAGCACATGTCCAAACCAACGCACTCTCGCCTCTCTTGCTTTGTCTCCAAATTGTCCAACCTGCGCTGATCCTCTAATATACTGATTCCTAATCCTGTCCATCCTAGTCACACCCAGTGCAAATCTTAACATCTTTAACTCTGCCACATCCAGCTCCGACTCCTACCTTTTTGTCAATGCCACCATCTCCAGCCCATATAACATAGCTGGTCTCACTACCCTCTTGTAGACCTTCCCTTTCACTCTTACTGGTACCCGTCTGTCACAAATCACTCCTGACACCCTTCTCCACCCATTCCACCCTGCCTGTACTCTCTTCTTCACCTCTCTTCCACACTCACCATTACTCTGAACTGTTGATCCCAAGTACTTAAACTCATCCACCTTTACCAACTCTACTCCCTGCATCCTCAACATTCCTCTACCCTTCCTCTCATTTACACACATATATTCTGTCTTAGCCCTGCTGACTTCTCCTCTCTAGAGCATATTTCCACCTCTCCAGGGTCGCCTCAACCTGGTCCGTACTCTCACTACAGATCACAATGTCATCTGCAAACATCATAGTCCACGGGGCCTCCTGTCTGATCTCATCTGTCAACCTGTCCATCACCACTGCAAATAAGAAAGGGCTCAGAGCTGATCCTTGATGTAATCCCACCTCCACCTTAAACGTATCCGTCACTCCCACCGCAGTCCTCACCACTGTCACACTACCCTCGTACATATCCTGTACCACTCTTATATACTTCTCTGCCACTCCCGACTTCCTCATACAATACCACAACTCCTCTCTAGGCTCCCTGTCATATGCTTTCTCTAAGTCCACAAAGACACAATGCAACTCCTTCTGACCTCTGTATTTCTCCAACAACAGTCTCAGAGCAAACATTGCATCTGTAGTGCTCTTTCCTGGCATGACACCATACTGCTGATCACTAATCATCACCTCCCTTCTTAACCTAGCTTCCACTACTCTTTCCCATAACTTCAAGCTGTGACTGATCAATTTTATCCCTCTGTAGTTACTGCAGCTCTGCACATCACCCTTATTCTTAAAAATAGGTACCAAAACACTTTTTCTCCACTCCTCAGGCATCCTCTGACTTTCCAAAATTTCATTAAACAATCTGGTTAAAAATTCCACTGCCATTTCTCCTAAGCACCTCCATGCTTCCACTGGTAGGTCATCTGGGCCAACAGCCTTTCCATTCTTCATCCTTTTCATAGCTGTCCTTACTTCCTCTTTGCTAATCTGTTTCACTTCCTGATTCACTATCCCTACATCATCCAACCTTCTCTCTCTCATTCTCTTCATTCATCAGCCCCTCAAAGTACTCTTTCCATCTACTCAACACACTCTCCTCGCTTGTGAGTACGTTTCCCTCACTATCCTTTATCACCCTTACCTGCTGCACATCTTTCCCAGCTCTGTCCCTCTGTCTAGCCAATCGGTAAAGGTCCTTTTCTCCCTCTTTAGTGTCCAATCTCTCATGCAACTCTCCATATGCCTTATCCTTCGCCACCTCTCTCTTTGCCATGTGCCTCATCTCTTTATACTCATGTCTACTTTCTTCATCTCTTTGACACTCCCACTTCTTTGCCAGCCTCTTCCTCTGTATACTCTCTTGTACTTCCTCATTCCACCACCAGGTCTCCTTGTCCTCCTTCCTCTGTCCAGATGTCACACCAAGCATCTTTCTAGCAGTCTCCCTTACTAGCCCTGCTGTAGTTACCCAGCTATTCGGTAACTCTTCACTGCCTGTCTTAACTCTTCCCTGAACTCCACCTCACAGTCACCCTTTTTTAACTTCCACCATTTAATCCTTGGCACTGCTTTCACAGTCCTCCTCCTCTTCTTGATCACCAACGTCATTCTACAGACCACCATTCTATGCTGCTTAACTACACTTTCCCCTGCCACCACTTTACAGTCTCCAATCTCCTTCAGACTGGCTCTCCTACATAGGATATAATCCACCTGTTTGCATCTTCCTCCACTCTTGTACATCACCCTATGCTCCTCCCTCTTCTTAAAATACATATTCACCACAGCCATGTCCATCTTTTTCACAAAATCCACAGTCTTCTGATCTTCTGTATTCCTCTCCTTAACACCATACCTACCCATCACTTCCTCATCCCCTCTGTTCACTTCACCAGCATGCCCATTGAAGTCTGCTCCAATCACTAGTCTCTCACCCTTGGTCCATAAAATGTAATAATGGTTCGATTATCTCCCCAGATGTGCAAACCAAACTTTTAGGTGTCACAATAGACAATACCCTCAAATTTGATATCCATGTCAATCATACTATCAAAACCATTAGCAGAAAACGTGTCTCCCTCTATAAGATCAGACCTTTCCTTACTCCATTTGCCAGGACTGCTATTGCTTGTTCCCATCTACTCTCCACTCTTCTCTATGCCTCCCCTCTATTCACTAATTTGAACAAATCCACTCTTGGCGAATTCTCCAGCTGTTATAACCATATTGCTAGATTTGCAACAGGCATGGCCTATAGGACCCACCACTGTCGCAACCTAAATCTTGTGGGGTGGCAAGAATGGCTTAGCCTACTTCAGTACAACCAGTTTATAATTGCCCATAAAGTTCTCAACCACCCTTATAGTACCCCTGCACTTAAAAATATCATCAACCCTTATAGCAACCTGAGGTCACTTCGCTCTTCTAATAAACTACTGGTTCAAACATCCAAAATCAACAACTGTGCTGAGGACTTTCTGTTTGCTAACTCTGTTGGCAAAACTTGGAACTCTCTTCTTGCTGATCTTACTCTTGAACCCTCTCTTACTCAGTTCAAAAAAAACGTCAAGCTATAAAACTCACTGGCTATGTCCTTGTTTAAAAGCCGAATAGATTCTCCTCTGTAGCCTGTAATCATGTTACATTGCCTAGTCAATTTGTCAACGCTGTTTTAAAAATGTATGATTATATTACCTGCTTGCTCAACTGGAGCCAGTAAACTGTGTGTAACTTGTAATCATTTTGTGATTTTTACTGTATGTTCTAAATAGCTTTTCTCCCCGGGCCTCTGCTGAAAATGGACATGTATCCAGTCAGACTAGCCCAGTCAACAAATGTAAAATAAAATAAATAAAAATAAAATATTGGTAACACTTAACCTGCAACCTGGTACAGGGCAGATAGACCTCGCTGGGTTCAGTGTGCAACTTAAAACCCTAACAGTGTATATGCAGGCATGCACATATGCCTCTTATTGCTGTATTTTTGCACACCTATGCATTAAAGGAGGTGTAGCAGCTCCCAAAGACTTGACATTATGGGAAGAACCTCCCAACACTAATAACCTCCAAACATGAGAGACCTTTGCGCTACTGTAGTGTAGGACCCACATTAGTAAAATCTGATCACAAGTCCGTCTCTTTTGAAGTAGCAGTAACTCTCTAAAACCCATCAGAGGTGAAGTCAGATTAAAAATCTTCACCAAAGCCAGCTATACCCTCCTAGGAGTTGGCATAAATGAATTCCAAGCCCTAGTCCCCACAGATGGTCTTGGCAACTATACGAAAGATTACCGTGATGCTCTGTACCAACACGTATACAAATGTGTAGACTTGTGTGTGCTGGATAGGACCAGAGTAAGACGCTCAAGAAAAAAACAAGCCACCCTGGGGGACATTTTGCATTAAAAAAACTATGCAAAAAGCAGAACAAACTGTTGTCTAAGAATACCAAAGGGAGGTCCCGGTACTGGAAAGGTACCCTCCTAAGCCTAAATATACAAATACGACAACTTATAAAATCCTCTAAGGGCAACGTCTAGAAAATTTAGCAAACACAGCTAAAGAAAACCCTAAGGCTTTTTTCACCTACATCCTTTGCCTCAAAGGTAGGACCCAGATGTGTGCTGAACTAGTGACAATGATGTCACACACACTGATCCTGCAGAAATCACTAACCTACTTGTGGACAGGTCTAGGGACAATTTATCGACTTTATCACCTCCAAACGTATCACAAACCGTACTGTCAAGAGCTTCCCTGCTCTGTATATCTAAAGAATAGGTCATCAAAGTTCTGTCTAAGACAAAAAAACACAGCCTCTGTGGGTCCTGATGGCATCCCAGGCTGCATTCTAAACAAAGTAAAATGGGAATTATCAACCCTCTTAGGCACCCTATTTAACCGCAGTCTGAATACAGGATTTGTTCCAGCTGAATGGAAAGCCACAACCGTTATCCTCTTCACAGGGGTAGCTAAGCAACAGATCTGGGTAATGATAGACCCATAAGCCTGATTAGCCTTATCTGAAAGGCCATGGAACGTATCATCGTGGACCACATAAATAAAGATATAGGTGACCTCCAAACCCTTGAGCCAACCCAGTTCGGCTTTGTAATGGGTCGATCATACCTGTTAAAGCTAGTAGACTTCTTTGAAAATGTGACCAGGACCATAGATGAGGGCAAATCTGTGCACACAGGATATCTGGACTTGGCCAAGGCCTTTGACACAATCGCCCATTCAAGCATTATTGACAAACTCACCCACCTAAAAAAAATGTCAACCCCTTTGTTGTTAGGTGGGTCACAAGTTGGCTCACTAACCTTACACCTTCTATGAAAGTGGGTGACTCCACCTCAACAGCAAACCTGTCACCTGTGAGGGTTCCACAAGTGTCATTACTGGGCCTCCTTTTAATTTGGTATTTACTTCTCGGAAGTTCAGGCCAAAACAAAGGGGCTGTGGCTGACCAAGTTTGCTGATGACTGCAAACTTGGCGAGATCATTGACTCCCCAGATGATGTCAGTGTACTCCAAGAGAGGCTTGCACAGACCAACGACTGGTGCCAAAGCCATGGACTCAAACTAAATGTAAAAAATGCACCATCATCTCCTTTGGTAAAAGCAATGTCCCTACTAAACAAACAGCAATACCTTAAGTACAAATGCTGTAGTGAGGGATTTGGGCACACAAGACCTAAACTTTGACCACCATGTATCCAGTGTAGTAAGAAAGGCATTCTACATCGTACATTTGATTAACAAAGGCATAGCCTCAAGAGCAAAAAAAGTTGTAATCCCCTTATAGTCATCCATTATCAGGCCCATAATTGAGTATAACACCTCCTTTGATATGTACCGTACCAGGCACCTGCAGCAGCTGGAGAGACCTCAGTGATTTTTAACTAAGATGATCCAGGGTCTTCAGCACATACCTTACACAGAGAGAGAGAGAAGTCTTCGCCACTGTACTCAGTAGTGTGTAGGCTGCTTAGGAAAGACTTGTGCCTGGCTTACAGACCAATCTCTGACCCCAGCCTGATGAAGTTGCTGCACATCCATAAGTCAAATGGGACTAGAATTACCCACTCCAGCGACCTAAATCTGGCTTGTGAATTAAGTAGGACATGTTGAGGAGACAAATTCATCTCGCAGAGTTTGCCACTTCTCTGGAATAGACTACCAAATCATGTTAAGCAAAGCACCTCTATGACTATTCAAAAGGAGCCTGGATGAATGGATGGAAAACCTCAAATTCTTAATGGGACTAGCTTCCACATCCCTCTTGGACATGTGCAGCCATTACTAACAATAATCTTAGGCACTGACTAGACTTTTTCTCTTGAAATATAATGGATGTAGTAGGCTAGGCTTAAAATGATCCTCAGGTCTGTAATTTAGTAACCTCCTGTGAACTTTGGAACCTGTAAAATAATAGACCCATCTTCTACTGTTAACTCTTGTACATACCAGAAGGTAATTATAGACTGGAGTTTCAAGACTGGCTTCTATAAATGTGTGTACTCTCACCACGCTGTAACTGTAGCTGTCATCACTAGAGGGCAGTATTGTAAAATCATGGTTTACACTTCAGCCGTTTTGACTTCATAGAAAGCACCTGAAAGTAAAGGAAGGTATTCCAAAATGAGGTTAAGCATAGTTTTCATGTATAGTTTATAGTTTCATTTCCATGCAGAAATACACAAATGAAATCCTCTTAAGTATTAGTTTTTAAGTACTACTGAAATTATTTCTGTAGTAGTAGCAGCTGTTGCAAAATGCATGCAGGGCATAGCACACGAGGTTTGGTTTAAATGAAAATCTGAGTGAAGTAGGGCCAGTAGTGCACAAGATATCAAAATGTTTCTCTTTATTTTGGGCCTCATTTACCTCTAGGCGACACTTTTTTTTTCATTTTCTGTTCAGATATTAATGAAATAGGAACACTGAGATTCACTACTACATGCTTATGTCTTCTACATGTAGAAACGTTTTTACATTTTCTAAATTTAAGTATTTATAATTCAGTAAAATGACTTTTTTTTGCCTGTTTCTGTATGTTCGCATAAGTCATTTACTTACCTGCAGATATTGTAATTTAATTGAAGATGAACAAAACTTATTTCTCATACTCTAGAAAATTCTGGGAGTTGTGACCATTAAGCAGAGAAAGTAGGTTCCTAAATCAAGATTCAGATCCGTACACATGGTTGGAGGATATCTGATTGCATAGTTGCTGAGTGAATGTTTCTGAGAAAACAATGTTTTGAACCAAAATTTCATAGTAAATTAAACACATTTTTTTATAAGGGCAAAGCCCTCCCCATTGCAGGGGACTGTGCTGCCTGCACTTGTTCTTTAATAGTACAGTTCCACTCTTTCTGCACATTTTGGGCACCCCCCCCTCCCCTGCCCACTGTACTACGACTTAGTTTGTACAGAACCATAGATGACAGTTTGGACACGTCTGCAGTACTGAACAACTGGACGTTATACAAAGTGAGTACTTTGGATACTTCTGGAGCATTTTTCCCCGGGCCTCCACTGAAAACAGGCTCTGTGGAACCTAGTCGGACTTTCCCGGTCAACAAATGTTAAATAAAATAAAAATAAGTACTTCCATGCCAGAGAACTGCCTATAAGCTGTAACGCTGGATAATCATCCAAGATGTTACTAGCAGCAAAAGTAACGTGAATAAATCGTAAAGTCTGCAATAAGCTTTAACTATTATAACATCCAAGATGTTACTAGCAGTAAAAGTAACGTGAATAAATTGTAAAGTCTGCAATAAGCTTTAACTGTTATAACACACGTCATCTTAAGTTTGACTTGATGCCTGCAAATCGTGTGACATTAACATTATATTTCTTACTAGTAATTACTTTTTTGTTTTGTAATAATGTAACGTGATGACAGATGCATATCATCCCTGGTTGAGTGGTGCACATCTCCTCCTGCTATAAGAAATCTGTAGGTGGTTTCTATGGGTGGTCAGAAATTCATACACAGGATGTTATGTCTTTCAAACTTCTGGGAGATGAGACGTAGGTAAAAGCTTACTATACCACTGAACCTCTCTTATTTCACTATGTAAGACCAGCTTTGCTCTTTCCTAACAGCTCGGGATGCACTATCTAGTACCAATCCATTGGTTAAGGTCCGACCTTTATCTCAGGCTTCAGCGGCAGCAAAGGCCAAAGCCAGGAGGTGCTCAGGTAAGACAGCTAAGGTTCACTGTTACAAGGAATTAAAGAAATATTTAAATTGAACATCAGATGAGCATCCTAACTGTTGTATTGCATCCTAATTTTGTATGATGTTTATCAACATGGCAACAGTGTTATAATATATGCATCACAACAAGAGTCTGTCATTCTGCATATGTCTGCTGGTGGTGAATGCTGCATTTTCTAAAATGGTTTTGTTTTTTTTTTTGGCTCCATGGTATAAAGGAATGAATCCCTGACTACACGGTTCAGTTAGTGACAAGTGGGGAGAGGTATGATGGGGCGTCTTGCATCTCTCGGCGGCATACTGGGACATTCCTGATGTTACGAGTCAATTCTAAAGGGTTCACTGACAGAGTGTCTGTACTCTAAAAATGAGGGAGAATCATTGTGCAGGTTGAGCAGCATCTTCACAATGCCTGTTGCATGTCATCCTAATTAGATGTACCTTAAAGGTTGGGGTCGTTAGGACATGGTTACTTACATACATACATACAGATATTTCGAGCAAGGGCATTAATGCCTTCTTGCTTATCAATATACCAGAACACTTGTTCCCACAATAGTAAAGTCCTGTAGCATCATATGTCATGCTTTGTGGCTATGGAAGATATCATTTCTTCTCCACCGCCTCAGAGCCTGCTGTAGAAACTGACCCAGTCCCCAACAGAGGGGAACTTGCAGACCCCCAGCCTGATATGGTTACATCAAATAGCAAGTCTTGCTGCCATGGAGATCAGAAAGTGTACCAAAAATTTGTTTTGACATTAAATCACAGGCTGCAGTTAACTAGAGTTGTGGGTGAGCATTTGCCTTATTGGCGCATACTGTTGGGGATACTTTACCACATCACACCATGACATGTGATGTCTTACTTTAGCTGTAGAAAGGTATCTCCTGTGTAATGCATTGCAAATAGACCACTAAACTGTAAAGCAGTTAATAAAGCAAAAATGCCCCCTTGTACTTCCATATTGAGGGCTGTCCCCCATCATGCCACTGACTAATATATGCCAGTTCGGTGGTCTCACAACCTCAGTTAGTAGAATGTCTTAAACTTTTCTTGAAATTGTAAAACACTGGTTTGCACACATAATTTGTTAAAAAAAAAAAATAAAGGCAATTACCTGTTTTTCTTCATTAAGTCACCATAGACAAGTGAAGCTAACTAACACTATGCTGATAAGTCATGCACGTAGCACTTTGATATTTTTTGTATGATAAAATAAAACGTATGTTAATCCATGACATATTCAGGTAGAACCATTTTCTAGATTGTACAAATATGATTTGTTTTAATATTGCTCGTTTATTAACTGGGTCCATGTAATGGTTATCGTGAATCCCTATCAACCATTCAGTTATGACTGTGACCACAAAGGCAAAGTTAAATGCAATTGTGCGTGTATATACATGTGTATACATATACAGTGGCATGGTGACTCTAGGTATTGTATAAAATGTTCTGTAGTTGTAACGTACTGGCATTGGAAAAGCAGTAATAGACCTTCGAAAGGTGTGTAGCAGTGTGTGAGAATACTCTCCGCCTTCATAGTTAGGCAAAATTTGTATTCGTTAACAAAGTTAATTTGCAGTTAACTATGTTTAAAAGAGGCTGCCTGAAGTAAGGACGGCAGTAAGTTAGATGTTCTTCGTGTTTCACTGTTGCAATCATTACATTTGGGGTAATCTGCTGGCAGGTTGCCCTCAGTCGGCCTGATTAGCAAAGTCTTGGGTCCTGCGTCTATTGCTGTCCCTTCTTCCATGACGTCAGGTCGTCAGGAGTATAAAACATGCAGCTGATGCCATTACATTAGTCTTTCTTGCCGTGTGGCGCCTGAAGCAGAAGCAGTTCATAAGTGCTTGTCGGCCGACTCCTGAAATCTTCGTTTTCGAGTTTCAGAACCAAAGTCTTCAACTAAAGCCAAGTACCCCGTTGGGGAAACTTTTTCTTGCTCCTTACCGATGTCAGTAAAAGTTAATAATTGCATTACTTGTGGGAAGCAAATACCTCACAAAGATTTTAATTCGTACTGTATTCCTTGCCTAGGCCCTGACCACGACGTACCTTGCTGTCGGTTTTGTGCTTTGTTTAATCAGCGCACTATCCATCGTCGGTATATCTTCACCTCTAAATATTTTGGTTCTCGGTTTAATTATCCAGAAATGTCGTCTGTTAGCCATCCGACTACAGGGATTCTGAAAAAATGCAAAGATAAAGACGGAGACAGGCCACCGAGGTCCAAAGCTGCCAAAGACGCTTCCCCTAAGCTAGTCGCCAGCTCGCTGGTACTCAGTGAGGTGCTTTCGCAGCCCCTGATACCCACTACTTCTGACTCGCAGGCCTCTACTGAGACCCATTCGGAGTCTGGTATGCCGTGAGATGCATCATCTGTGGAACCTGCGAATGTCTCTACCTTGGATGGGTCTGGAGCCGCTGTGCAGGTACTGGCTTCTGAGGGTGTAGTCAGGCCTATGGACTTGCGTATTAAACAGATGCCTCCTTCTTCATTTAGGCCAACATCTCGAACCATACCCAAGAAACCGACGCCCAGGCCGCATGCTCAGGCCTCTGTGCCTAAAAACAAATGATAAGAATGGCTGAAGATCCTATAACTCTAATCAGGGGAAGCCAACCTCCCCTTTCTAAGAGACCTAGGACTGAAGTTGTTTATGAATCTTCTGACCAGGATTCTGATTTTTCTGATTCTTCTGATGATCTGGATTTGCCCTTATCTACCTATGAGGATTCTGATGCAGAGGACACTATTCCCTCTGCTTCCCCTCAAGAGGATTTTTCTTTTGGTAAGACCTTACATACTCTACGGGAACATTTCCACTGGGAAAGCCAGGATTTTTTTGATTCAAAGAAGAGGCTTAGGTTCATAGGTTCATACTAGGCTATCTGCCCTAGGGCATTTATAAGCCTAGCCAGAATGTGTTTGGCTTTCGCCACCCATTTTAAATTAATTTTGCTATGCCCTTTTTTGAGGTTAGTATACTGTGCCTCTGTCTAACAGTGACACAGAAGTGATACCCGGGGTAAACCTACGATCTCCCATCCACTCATCAAGATTCCTCTTGAAGAGAGTCAATGAAGGACTCGGCCTAACCTGGACTGGAATTTTATTCCAGAGTGAAGGGAGCCTCTGGGTTATGAATCTGTCCCTCCAGCATGTCCTATTTATTTCAGTGCTGAGGTTCAAGTCTCTCAAGCGTGTAGCTCGATAGGATTTGGATTTTCTGAGGTGCAGCATGTCCATTAATTCCGGGTTGGACATGGCTTTATACGTCAGGCACAGATCGCCTCTGAACAGGCCGTATGCCACTGAGTAGAGCTGGAGTTTCTTTAACTGGGCAGCATATGGCATCTGTTTGAGCCCTTTGATCCTCTTGGTGAGGTACTTTTGGGGTCTTTCCAGTTGCTGCAGGTGTCTGGTAAGGTACATCCCAAAAGGGGCATTGTACTCAATTATGGGCCTGATGAGGAATGAGTAAAGAGGCATGATGACCTCCCCTGATCTAGATGTGAATCCCTTCATGATTAGGTGGGCTATATAAAATGTTTTCTAACCACTTTGGCCACGTGGTTGTCAAATGAGAGATTGCTATCAACTTGGGTCCCCAGGTCCCTAATTACTTCTTCTGTACTTAATGGATTACCACCTATGTGGTAATTTGTGGGCACTTTGTTTTTGCCAAAGGGGATGACTATACACTTTTTGGCGTTTAGCTTGAGGCCATGGCTCTGGCACCAGTTGTCTGTTTCTATGAGGCCCTTTTGGAGGATGCTTGTGTCGGCTGGAGAGTCGATTATGGCGCCCAGTTTGCAGTCATCTGCGAACTTGGTCAGCCACAGTCCTTCCGTGTTGGCCTGTACCTCCGAGAAATATATACTGAACAAGAGAGGTCCCAGGACTGAGCCTTGTGGGACGACACTTGTAACTGGTTTGGAGTCTGACATGGCTCCAGCAATTCTAACCATGTGGGTTCTGTCCTTGAGCCAGTTTGCAACCCATCTAGTGACATAGGGGTTTATATTTAAGCTGGTGAGCTTATCTATAATGCCCGAGTGGGGTATTGTATCGAAGGCTTTTGCGAGGTCCAGGTAGGCTGTGTGGACCACCTTCCCCTCGTCAATGGCCTTGGTGACTGTTTCAAAGAAATCAACCAGGTTTAAGAGGCAGGATCTGCCCTTAACAAAGCCGAACTGGGTAGGATCCAGTGTCTGTAGGTCCCCAATATCTTTATTTATGAGGTCCATGATTATCCTTTCCATAGCTTTACAGACCAAGCTAGTCAGGCTTATGGGGCGATAGTTTCCAGGATCCGTTGAGGCACCACCTTTGTGGAGAGGGACCACAGTTGCTGTACGCCACTCTTTGGGTACATATCCTGTAGTAAAGCTTTGATTGAACAGTATTTTTATGTTTGGGTTTAGCTCTTCTTTGAGTTCATGTAGGACGCAGCCCGGGACACCGTCTGGTCCCATTGATGCTGTGTTTTTTGCTTTGGAGAGGGCGGCTCTTACCTGAGCATCCGAGATGTCAGGGGGGCAGCACTCTGCTGGAATAGATATTTGCCCTTTTGGTGGGGAGGGGGGGGGGAGTTTGCGCTGAACCTGTCAGCTAGGATGTTGGCAATGTCTGTGGGTTCGGTGTATTTTTTGTCATTTTGGACTAATTGTGAGCATATCTGGGAATTACCACCCAGGTTCCTAACATAACTAAAGAAAGCCTTGTGATTATCCTTAGTGTCCTGTGCAATTTTTCTCTCGAAGCTGGCCTTAGACGATTTTATGAGTGCCCATAGTTTTTTGCTAATACTGATCAGAGATGCCTTCCCTTTTTGGAATTTTGCTCTATCATTTAGTAGCTTCCTCCTTCTATTGTATAGTTTGTTTATGGCTGGGGTCCACCAGACAGGACGTCTGCCTTTGGAGGATTGGGTCTTGGTTTTATTTGGGATCGCATGATCCATGCATTCCTGAAGGTGTTCATAGAATGCGTTTATAAAGGATTCTGCAGTCTGGGCCGTATTTTCCACAGGCCCGGGGGCTTTGAAGGATTCCACCTCAGTTTTGAAGAGTGTGAAATTTGCTTTAGAGAAGTTTTTCACTGTGGTTTTCTGGGCAGTGGGTGGTGTCGGGATGTGAGCATCCAGTGAGATTAGTTTATGGTCTGATCTTACCAGTGAGGGATACACTTCTGGTCTGGAACATAGAGTCCCCATATTGGTGATGATCGGGTCCAGTATGTTTTCCCCTCTTGTGGAAGTGGTAACAAGTTGTTCCATAGCATTTGAGTTTATAAATTCTAGGAATCTGTGGGCTAGGGTGTTGGAGCTAGAGTAATGCTCCCAGTCTATGTTTGGGTAGTTGAAGTCGCCCAATATAATGGTGTTTGGAGAGACCTTCATATTTTCCAGTGTTCTCATGAAGGCCGAGTGGGGTTCCTGGGTTAGGGAGGGTGGTCTGTAGCAGGCTATAAACTGGAAGGCAGTTTTACCCACTGTTAGTTGCACATGGATAGTCTCTGATGCTTCGTGCTGTGCCACCAACCTGGAGGTGTGGGTATCTTTGTGAATATTGATACTCCCCCTCCTTTTGTGGGTCGGTTCAAGTTTTGGGGTCGAAAAGCATGGTATGAGGTATAACCTGGTAGTGCTGGGGTGCTCTCGGGAGCCTTGAACCAGGTTTCTGTTACTGCACAGATATCGATTTTCTCCATGCTAAGGAGAGTTTCAGTCGTGCATCTTGAGGTTTAGACTTCTGGCGTTGAGTAGCATTACTCTTAGTTTCTTATCCCTTGTGATACCTATGGAGGTGGGTTTGTCTTTTGAGCCTTGCCTAAAAAAGGCACTATGGGGGTAGCAAGAGCCTTTGCCAATATCCGAAAGCCCAGGGGTGACAGGTGCAAGCCGTCCCTAGCGAAGCATCGTGGCTTGTCGAGCATGTCATCCCAGGCTGACAGGCATTGGATCTCCTTTGAATGACACCAATAATTAAGCCAATTGTTGAAATTGATCATCTTGTCTTCATATTGTGGCATCATTCTTGGTGAGGGTAAGATGCTACTCAAGGTCAGGGTCATACCGGCCTGGGCCACATGCTCAGAGAGCTCCTCTGTCTCTCTTCATGTAGTCCAGGGAGGTACGTCTCAGGTCATTTACACCAGCATGGACAATGACTGAGTCATATTTGTACTTGGAGTGACCTAAGTGCTTGTGTTATGTGGCGGATCCTAGCGCCCGACAGGCAGCTCACCGTTACCTTCTCCTTGTTCAGCCTGGTGAGCGGGACGTCAGTGTGCCTGATGATAGAGTCACCTATTACAAGTGTATCAGGTGTGTTGTTTAGCCTTAAGGGCTGTGACTGTTTGGCACACTGGCTTTGTGAGCTATGTGTTGCACGTGTTTTGTTTTGGGGTAGCGGTTGCTTGGGTGTCTGCTTTGGAGGTCTCTGCTGCTTAGGCAGATTTTTATTTAGAGCCTCCGAGTATGTTTTTGTGTGTTTATGTGTTTGGTGTGCTGTCGTGGTAGGTCTATGTGAGACTGGAATTGTACTGAGTGTGGTTTCCTTCTCCTCCTGACTGGTTACGCCAGTACTGAGTTGAGAGAGCTTAGCCTCCAGTTTGGCTATATGGATGCATCTCTCACGTGTTGGAATTTATTGGAAGGAGGAGAGGGTTGTCTGTGTACATGAGGCAGTTGTAACATTGCCTCAAGATTCCCAGATTCACCAGCTGGACCGGAGAGAAGATTGACAACTGACCTTTGGACATGCTAGAATAGTCTTGGGAATTCCTTTATAATTGAAAAAAAAGGGCCAGTGGGGAACAAGGTACTCAAGAGGACTTTGTGAGAGTGTAGTGCTTTTAATGTTTTAGTGCTGACTTATATAATTGCTTTAGTGAGCAAGTGCCTTTAGTGAGCAAGTGCCAGGTAACTTAAATGCAATGTGTTACAGGTAACTTAAATGCAAAAACGACAAACAGTAACTTTCTTTTAAGTGAAACAAGGAAATGAGTACAGTAAGCAATGCAGATATCACTAGGGATCCACAGAAGCGCTGAAAAGCCGCGTTTTAGGTGGTATTAGCGTTTCAGGGAAATAAGCAAACAAACAACACGCATACAAACAGAGCTAGATTCAGCAGGCCTGGATCTAGTCTATGCTACAGCAAACAAGGTGTACCAATTTCAGTAAGAAACAGTTGAAATATGCAGGCACTATAAGCCTTAGGGATTTCTTACTCCTGCCTCAGCATAGGCCTTTAGCTATACCTCCTGTACTAGACGTTGTTGATACCTTTTCAGAATCTAGTTTGGCTCCTGATTCTTTGCCTCCTGTTCCCAGAAAACCTGACAGATATTACAGGGTTCCTGATTCACACAAGTTCCTTTTTAAAAATCCTATTGTGGATTTAGAGACTGTTTCACAGGGACCCAAGGGCATTAAGGCTTCTACTGCTAAAAATCCTACCCCCTCTGATGGAGACTCCAGGGCGCTGGATAGATGGGGTAAGAAGGTTTACACTTCTGCAACCTTGGCCATTATGGCTTTAAACTGCCAGTTTCATATGTTAAAGTATCAACAACATGTTATTGGAGTGCTTAAACTGAAAATGATGTTGATTCCTGACTGTGCTGAAAATAAAGAATTACAGGATTTAATGCATTCTGCTGAACAGGTTGGAAAACATACTTTACAATGTGGATTTGATTCATTAGAGACCTCTTGCAGGGCTGCTGTTACTGGGTCTGTGTTCAGAAGGCATGCTTGGCTTGAGGAGCAATCTTTGCCGATCATGTCAAAGCTAAATTGTTGGATGCTCCCTTAAATCAGGACCGCCTGTTTGGCAAAAAGGCTGAGGAAGTTCTTAAAAAGATGGAAGATAAAGCTAAATCTATGCAAACTGTTAGATTTCTTCCAAGTTCCGCCTCCTAGATTTAGTAGGTACTGGCCCTCTAAGAATTGGTCCTTTCTGGCCTCTTCCAGGTCTTCTCAAGCCAAACCCAGACACAGCAGAAACCTCAGGTTTCAGTCCCAAGGGACACACAAGACTAAGCAGTGGGGGGTTTCCGCACCCAAATCTGGGAGAAGTAAGCCCTTCCCCTATGGAAAACTGTCTCAATGACTTGCTTTTAAAACTTCCAAGCACTTCCCAGCTGAATGCTCCTTTAGACGGAAAGATTGGTCTTCAGGCCAAAAACTGGGAACTCATTACCCAGGACAAATGGGTTTTAAATATAGTGTTCCAAGGATACAGATTTCACTTCCACACGTTACCAACTCCAAGCGGGTGGTCAGATCTACCCCCAAAGCAGTGGGCAGAGGCCCAAAATCAAGTACTGTCTCTCTTAAACATGGAGGCTATTCAGTTGGTACCAGAAGAGGAAAAGGGACAAGGTTTCTATTCGAGACTTTTCCTGGTACCCAGAAAAGGCAATACATGGCATCCTGTCCTGCACCTTTCTACTCCAAACACCTTTTTGGTGATTCCAAAATTCAAAATGCTGACTTCACCAGCTGCTTCCTATGCTAGGCAAAGATGCATGGTTGGCAACACTAGACTTAAAAGAAGCATACCTGCACATCCCTATCAGGGAGTCTTGCAGAAGATACCTACGCTTCAAAGCAGGCTACATGCACTATTAGTTCTCTGCACTGCCCTTTGGCTTATCTACTGCGCCCAGGGTATTCACAAAGTGCCTAGCTCCAGTCATTGCATTTTGCAGGCAAGGAAATATTCAAATATACCCATACCTGGACAATTGTCTAGTTCATGCAGAAAGCCAGGACATACATCTGAATCATCTGGCCTTTGTTCAAAGGGTACTGACTTGTCTGGGGTACACCATAAACGAAAGTAAATCACACCTGGTACCCTGTCAACAAATGATATTCCTGGGAACAAGTTTGAACACAACTTCCCAGATGGCTTTCCTCACGCCAGAGAAACGGATTCATTTGACAACTTACTTCAAACAAGTGGCCACAAAAACCTAGCTGTCTGCAAGGCAAATACTGCAAGCCTTGGGGTTCATGGCCTCCTGCATTCTTCTAATTCCATATGCAAGGCTGCATATGAGGAAACTACAATGGTATCTCAAAAGCCTATGGTGTCAACATTCACAGGATCCTAGAAGCAGGGATTCCTATCATACCTTGCCTATGCCTAGAGTTCCTTTGGTGGGCAGAGGCCTGCCACCAAAACAGGGGACTACCATTCACACTACCCCCGTCGCCCAAATTTTAACAACAGATGCATCAGACTATGCATGGAGGGGCTCACCTGGCAGGGAAGTGCATTCAGGGCAAATGGTACCCAAGTCAAATGCACCTGCACATAAATCAAAAGGAAATGTTAGCTGTACAGAATGCACTGACAGCCTTCAAGGACCACATTCTTCCAGGACAGCTAATGGTAAAGACGGACAACAGCACTGTGATGTGGTACATAAACAAGCAGGGTGGTACACATTCTTACCCCCTCTGCAGACTAGCCATGGCATTGTGGAACACAGCCTTGAGCTACCAAGTGAATCTACAAGCTCAGATTCTGCCAGGAAAACTAAATACACTGGCAGACGGACTAAGCAGAAATCTCATGGACCCACACGAGTGGAAACTGGAACCAGGGATTTTCAACATGTTGACAAGCGAATTGGGGAGCCCAGATATAGACCTGTTTGCCTCCCCCCAGAACCATCAATTGGACAAATTTTGCACAAGGATTCCCCACAAGCTAGCTTGGAAAGTGGATGTTCTATCCTTCAGCTTTAAAAAATCAGTTTATGCCTTTCCTCTTCTGCCTCTGCTCTCCAAAGTACTACTAAAGATCAAACAGGACAAGCCAAGGACAATTTTAATTGTACCAGACTGGCCTCGCCAACACTGGAACCCACTCGTGTGCAGTGAGTCATGCTTGGCTCCATGGCACCTGCCTCAGACTCCTTCCCTCTTGTCTCAGCAGGAGAACCAGATTCTACACCCTCAGCTGTAAACCCTGAACCTAGTAGCCTGGATAATTACCTAATCTCTCCTTTACCATCTCTCAGTAAATCAGTGATGGATATCATTTTATAGGCAAGGAGGCCCAGTACCAAAAAATCTTATGCTGCAAAATGGAAAAGATTTTGTGCCTGGATCCAATCTCAAGGAATGAAAGCAGCAGTGCCCAATTTATCTCAGATTCTACAATACTTGATTGAGATGCTTCATAAGGGCTTGTCCTTTTCCTCCTCCAAAATTCATGCCTCAGCCGTTTCAGCTCATTATAGCACAGAGCTTCCCCTCTTCTCTTACCCACTGCTCAAGCAGTTCCTCAGAGGGGCCAAAAATTTAAAGCCACCAAGGGGAGCTCCAACTCCAGTTTGGGACCTTAACTTTGTCTTGGAGAAACTCACTCTTCCTCCTTTCGAGCCAGCTGCTACTGCAGATTTAAAATTTCTTTCCTGGAAAACAGCTTTTCTTTTAGCAGCCACGTCTGCAAGAAGGGTATCTGAATTACAGGCCCTTATGGCAGTGGAACCTTTCATCATCTTTCATGCAGACAGGGTGTCCCTCAGAACCAATCCCTCCTTCATGCCCAAGGTGATATCCAGTGTGGCTCTTAATCAGTCCATTCATTTGCCTACCTTCTTTCCTAACCCACAGAACAAAGGGGAACGGATACTGCACTCTTTAGATGTGCACAGACAGCTTGGATTCTACTTGGACAGGACTAAACCTCAAAGGAAATCTGAACAACCGCTGGTGGCATTTGCTGCAGGGATAGAGGGAAAAGCTATTTCAAAACAAGCCATTTCAAAATGGATAGGCCACTACATTCTTTTCTGCTATAAGCACCATGAAAAACCTATCCCACAGGGCATCAGACCCCAATCAACCAGGGCTGCATCTACCTCTGCAGCCTTTCTCAGGGGTGTCCCTACTAGGGACATCCTAGAGGCTGCTACCTGGAATTCTGTGCATACTTTCACCAAGCATTATCATTTGCCAATTTTCTCTAAATCCAGAGCTGGTTTTGCCACTGAAGTCTTGCAGGGCCTTATAGCTGGTCCTAATTCTATTTAAATTTCTCCTCCCAACCTTAGCTTTGGGAATCTACCGACATGTAATGACTGCAACAGTGAAGCACGAAGAACATAGTACAGTTGTGTACACTTACCATAAATGTAGATGTTCGAGTGTATTCACTGTTGCAGTCCTGGTTACCCTTCCTCCAGCCCCCTACTTTTCTCTAGCTATTCCTCTACTTTCTTTTACTATGCTTAAAAGCCTTTTTGGTGTATTTGCTTTTGGTTGGAGGTATATTTTTGTGTTTTTAATTTTATTGGCTACCCATTAGGGGGGCACCTGACATCTGGGGCAAGAAAAACTGATGTAATGGCGTCGGATGCATTTTTTATACCCATGATGACCTGACGTCATGGAAGAAGGGACAGCAACCAACGCAGGACCCAAGTCTTTGTTAATCAGGCCGACTGAGGGCAACCTGCCAGCAGATTACCCAGATGTAATGACAGCAACAGTGAATACACTCGAACATCTACATTTATGGTAAGTGTACACAACTGTACTTTTTGAACATAGTTTCCCAAGGATACAGATTCCACTTCCACACACTACTAACCCCATACGGTTGGCCAGACCTACCCTCAAACCAGTGGGCGGAGGCCCAGCAGCAGGTTCTCTCTCTTCTAAGTATCAGGGCTGTTCAGCCTGTCCCAGCAGAACAAAGGGGACAAGGTTTTTATTCATTACTTTTCCTGGTACCCAGAAAAGACAGCTCCTGGCATCCTATTCTGGACCTCTCTATTCTAAATGCATTTCTGGTAATTCCAAAATTCAAAATGCTAACCCTTCAATGGCTTCTTCCTATGCTAGGCAAAGATGCCTGGCTGGCAACTTTAAACTTAAAGGAAGCTTACCTGCACATTCCAATAAGGGAATCTTGCAGGAAATACCTACGATTCCTGGCAGGCTCCATGCACTATCAGTTCTCTCCACTTCCCTTTGGCTTATCTACTGCACCCAGGGTATTCACAAAGTGTCTAGCTCCAGCCATTGCATTTTGCAGGCAGAGAAATATTCAAGTATACCCATACTTGGACGATTGTTTGATTCAGGCAGAAAGCCAGGACTTGCTATTACAACATCTGGCATTCGTAAAGAAACTTCTGACCTCACTGGGGTACACCATAAACAAAATGAAATCTCACCTAGTACCCTGCCAACAGATTGTATTCCTGGGAGCAAGCTTGAACACAGCTTCCCAGATGTGTTTCCTCACTCCGGAGAAACAAGTTTATTTGATAACCTACTTCAAACTTTTGGCCACAAAACCCCAGCTATCTGCAAGGGAAATTCTGCAAGCCCTGGGGTTCATGGCCTCTTGCATTCTACTTATTCCATATGCAAGATTGCATATGAGGAAACTACAATGGTATCTAAAAAGCCTATGGTGTCAACATTCTCAGGACCTGGAATCAATGATCGCTATCATTCTTTGTAATAAAGACAGAGTTCCTTTGGTGAGCAAAGACCTGCTACCACAACAAGGGGCACCCTGTCACTCTACCCCCTGCTGCCCAAACCCTAACAACAGACGCATCAAACTATGCATGGGGGCTCACTTGGCAGGGCAGTACATTCAGGGCAAATGGAACCCGAGACAGATGCACTTGTATATCAATCAAAAAGAAATGTTAGCTGTACAGAATTCCCTGACAGCCTTCAAAGACCGCATTCTTCCAGGACAACTATTGGTAAAGACAGACAACACCACAGATGTTCATCGTGTTTCACTGTTGCAGTCATGACTGTAGGGTTCTCCCCTGCCGGCAGGCAGTCCTCGGTCGGCCAGAATCCCAAAGTCTGGGTCCGGCGTCGGCTGTTCAGCCATGCTCCCTGACGTCAGAGCGCCAGGAGTATAAAGCTGACAGCCGACGCCATGTTCTCCAGTCTTTCTTGCCGTGCGGTGATAGCAGTTTGCATTTGCCGGTCGGCTGACTCCTGACAATTTTTGCTAAATGTACTTCAGTCTGAAGACTTTCTTCTCCTACTCAAAGCTAAGTACCCCGTTGGGGAAACTTTTTTCTTGCTCCAGTCCGATGTCAGAAAAAGTTAATAATTGTATTTCATGTGGGAAGCAAATACCTCATAAGGATTTTCATTCTTACTGTATTCCTTGCTTAGGCCCTGACCACGACGTAGCTAGTTGTCGGTTTTGTGCTAGATTTAATCAACGTACGATTAAACGAAGGTACGATTTTGCATTTCATTACTTCGGTAGGCGCTTTAATTACAAAATGTCGTCGGATTTGGTTCCGGCTACCGGAGTTCACAAATGACGCAAGGATAAAGACAGGCCTCCAAGGTCCAAATCGGACGATATTGTACAAGCAGAGCCAGCTTCAGGTTCGGCCGTCGTCAGTGAGGTGCTTTTGCAGCCCCTGTCGTCGGCCATTTTGGAACCGATGGCCGAAATGGACTCCCACGAGGAGCCAACTAGACCTTTGAATATTTCTGTTGCAGGACCTTCGGACAATGCTCCTGTGTAGGTACCGGCTTCCGAAGGGGTTTTCAGGCCTACTCAGCTTCTAATAAAGGCAAAGCCAAAGACAAAGGCAAAGACTCCTTCAGAATCAAAGACTACAGCTCAGGCCTCTTCTGATCTGGCACCCAAGTCTCAGAAACAGTTACTTAAGATGGCGGAGGACTTGCTTACTATGATTAGGGGTTCACATCCCCCTCCAGATAAAAGGCCAAGGCAGGAAGTGTATTATGACTCCTCTGATCAGGCTTCTGTTTCTTCAGTTTCTTCTTCTGACCAGGAATATTCTTTCCCTCCTTATGAGGATTCTGATGCTGAGGAATCCTTTCCTTCAGCTTCTCCCCCTGAGGATTTCTCTTTTGGGGAAACTTTGCATGAAATGAGGGAACATTTACACTGGGAAGGACAGGAGTACTTGGAATCTAAGAAAAGACTTGGGGATTTTCTTCTTCTTCTTCTCCAACATAGACCCCTGGCTATCCCTCCTATTTTGGATATTGTGGATGATGCTTTTTCGGAGGCTAACTTAACTCCGGACTCTTTTCCTCCAGCTCCTGCTAAACCAGACAGATATTATAGGGTTCCTGATTCCCACCAGTTTTTGTACAAGAATCTTACTGCTGATCCTGAAACCATTTCTCAAGGTCCTAAGGGGGTTAAGGCCGCTACTGCTAAAAATCCCATTCCCACTGAGAAGGACTCCAGATCTTTAGAAAGATGGGGCAAAAAAGTATACACTTCTGCTACTTTATCTATTAGGGCTTTAAACTGTCAATTTCATATGCTGAAATACCAGCAATTTCTTCTGTCTGTTTTGAAACAAAAGCTTACTTCCATTTCTCCTTGTGCAGATGATAAGGAATTACATGACTTAATGCATGCCACTGAACAAGTTGGGAAACATGGTTTACACTGTGGATTTGATGCCTGGGAGGCTTCTTGTAGGGCTGCAGCCTCTGGTACAGTCATTAGAAGGCATGCTTGGTTAAAGGAACAAAACTTGCCAGATCAAGTAAAAGCTAAGATCTGAAGTAGGATATTCATTTGTCTGCAACCTGTGGGGTTATGGATCCGATATCGGATCCGAACCGGCATAGTTTCCAGCTATGGATCCAAGCTCTCAGCTCCTCCCCTCACCCATAATGCCCTGCTCTACCCTCATGACCTCAGATCTTGTTTGCCGCGCTGGTAACTGGATGTGGTTTCTATAGCTCTCAGCTAAGTGGTATTTTCTTGTACAAAATTGAAATTTTTTTGCTTTCTTTAAACCTTTTTGTGTGAAAGTTGTAGGTTCCCTTTGTGTATTGACTGTTTTTAGTTTAAATTTATTTTCAGTAGTATATTTTTCCTCTCCCTCATTGGTACGCGTAGAGTGTGTGTGTGAGGCCTGTGTGCTTGTTATAGTTTTAAGTTACTTCTGTAACTTTTTGGTTAATTTTGACTATGGCTGACCAGCCTAAGTCATTTTTCTCTAAATGCTCCGAGTGTGGCCATAAGCTCTCCGCTGATGGCCACACTCGGTGTGTTGTCTTGGGGTTGAACACCTCACATCTGGCTGTTCCATTTGTGCAGGGTTCAACCTCAGGCAGACCTGAGGAGGCGGAGGTCCAAGCTGGTCCTGGCGGGTCTTTTACCTCGGCTCCCACCCCGCCTTCCTCCTGAGACTCCCTGCGGCTGCAGCTGTTCCCCTGTTGCACCCCTCCTGCTCCTGGGACTCAAACTCCCGCTTCAGGACAGGAGAGGGATGCATCTAAGAAGGACCGAGGAGAAGCACCTGGCGGGCCGAGACCTCTGTTTCGCCAAGCGGGCTTCGCGGTCTCCTCCTTCGCCCGGTCACCTGTGTGCTTCTCACGGGTCCTGAGGAGGAGCTATCGAGGAGGCATTCCAGGCTCACCGGTAGGGCCGCCGGTATCTACCCATAGCTCGGATGCTGATCTGGACCGATGATGCCAAGGTTCATCCAGGCCCAGATGCAGATGGAGTGTTTGCCCCCCCCTCGGGAGCTCAACACCTTTTCAAGCCTATTGCTCCTTCTCCGACCCGCTTCGGGTTCGAGCAGCTGGAGCCGAGCAGCGAGGTCGGATCCGATGGTACTAGTACTCGGATCCGACCATGCCCGGACCCGATCTCGGAGCCTGGATCCGAGCCGATCCGGGGATTAGTGCTCCTTCGCCGTCTGTGTCGGGCGCGCGGCTCGATCCTCTTCGGATCGGATCCTTTGGTCGCTTCGCTTTTGATGTAGTGGAGAGGGCTCTGTTGAGGGTCTCCGACCCCGGCACTTGCCTGCACTGGGCCAGGCTTCCACCATCCGGCCCCTGGTTGCTCCTGTGGAGCAAATTGCTTGCCGAGGACTCCTCTGACAGCCCCCAGAGGAGGCTCGGAGGCACATTGACTCCTGAGTCTCTCACTGAAGACACGGACTTGGAGGAAGACGGTCACCCCGAGGATGTCTGAGACATCATGGAAATCTCCGTATCAGGGGGTGGTCTGCCCTCAAGTCTTCCTCGACGAGTCCGTGTTCTTGGAGGCATTCAAACGGGCCCGTCTACCTCTTGGGTGTCCCCGCCGCCCCTGGTGGACCAATTCCCAAAAGACCTGAAAAAATCGTTAGCCGGCCGTCTGAGAGGACCCATTGGAGTAAGGGGCGGCCTGTAGATGCCATGTTGATGGCGGCCACAAAGAGGGAACTGGCTCAGGAGAGTCCTCAGTCCACCCACCGAGCAAGGAGTCTCGGATGATGGACCGCTTGGGAAGCGGATGTTCAGTTCGGCGACCTTTCTGAACTATTTGGCACATGTCATTAGGATGCAGAGATCTTATTAAGGAATACGCTGCATCCCCTGAGTCCATTTCGGAGGAGGACAGAGTTCTGCACTCACTCTTAGGTCAGTTACAAATACTTCTATACGGGCTCTCCCATGCAGAGCTGCGGACAGGACTGGTCACTAGGCGTCAGGCCTGGCTCCGATTTTTCTGAGCCCTTCAAAGCGTCATTTGCGAACGCCTTTGATGGTTCTGCTCTGTTTGGCAAGACCGTCGCGAGACGCTGACCCAGAGCGAAAGGGAAGGCGCTGTCTGCCGTCGAATCGCTTCTCTGCACCCCAGAGGCCCTATTCTAGGAACCAAAAGGGTCAGAAGAAGATGTGGTTCCGGAAGTCGCAGCAGTCCCAGCCTGCTCCGGACAACCAGTCCTTCCGTGGCAGAGGAGGACAGGGAGGACGCCGCCCTGGGGTAGAGACATCCAAGGGAATGGTGTCTGATAAGTCAGTGGTAAGCACCGTAGTGGGTAAAATTTCTGAGGCCGATTCAAGAGTGTTAGCAGGGACCTCAGTTGTAGAGATAGATTCAGCTGTATTTTGATCAGTTTTCGGTTTCGCCGAAACTTTGCTTAATTAGAAGTTATGTACTCACCATAACGTTCCATCTGAGTAGGTGTATTCATTTGTCTGCAACCTGTGGGTTATGGATCCGATATCGGATCCGAACCGGCATGGTTTTCCAGCTATGGATCCAAGCTCTCAGCTCCTCCCCTCACCCATAATGCCCTGCTCTACCCTCATGACCTCAGATCGAGTTTGCCAAAGCAACAATACCCTAAAAAGGGTAACATAGAATATGCAGGAAACTGATAGGCCAGGGGGATAGGAGGTGCAGACAAATGAATACACCTACTCAGATGGAGCGTTATGGTGAGTACATAACTTCTAAATCTGAAGTAGGATATTCATTGTCTGCAACCTGTGGACAGAGTCCCCAGCTACCTGAATCTTGGGCCATCATGGAAGGATATTCCGGAGCGCTGAGCCAAAGGATGCTCTACCCCTGGATGCAAGATCCAACTTATAGTGAGAAATAAATGTATGAGATGAAGCCCATGTAGCTGCTGCACAAATATCATCCAGAGGAATCCTAGCCTTGAAGGCTGCTGAGGTAGATACTGACCGGGTTGAATGGGCATGAACACCCTCCCTTCCTGGCTTGATAAGCCAATAAAATGCACTGTGAAATCCAGCGGGACAGAGAAACTTTGAAATTGGCTTCAAATTGAAATTTGCAAAGGAAATAAACAGCTGGTCGGATTGCCTATGACCAGCTGTCCTGTTGAGATAAAATCTTAGTTGCCTGTGGACATCTAGTGAGTGTAGCCTATATTCACCTTTGTTTTCATACTTAGGAAGAAAACAGGAGGTTAATGGATTGATTGATGTTTGCTTCAAGCGATTTTAGGAAGGAAGGACGGGTTGGTCCTGAGGGAGACACGGTCGGATAAAACCAAGTAAGGAGGTTTAGCTGATAAAGCTTGAAGTTCAGAAACTCTCTTGGCTGAAGTAATGGCTACCAAAAGGCTGTCTTGTAAGACACAATTTGAGGTCCACTGTAGGGGAGCGGTCAAGGCCTGTAGGACTAAAGAAAGGTCCCAAGGAGGGACTGCTTGCTTAATAGGGGCCTGAGAAGGAAAGTACCTTTAAGAAAAGTTTTGCACAATTTGGCTGACATAAGAGGATTAGACTCTTGACCAATGTGATAGTGAGAAATTGCCCAGTTGAACTTTGACTGTGGAACTGCTGGCACCATCATTAAAGAGAGAGGTTAGAAAATCAAGCACTACGGGAGAGGAACCGTGAAGGATCTAGGCCTTGCCGCTCCGCCCACAGAGAACGTTTCCATTTGCTTCGTAAACCTTTCTAGTGGATGGTTTATGAGCCGCCACCAAAATAGCCTTTACCGTGAAGATACCGGGAGTCCTTATCAAGAGTGGAACTGAGCAGCCAAAGCGGTCAGCTTCAGGCTGTCCAGGTTGGAGGAGGAATGCAGGATGGATGGGATATCAGATCCGAATAGGATCTAGAATCCAAGGAGGATTCACAGAGTGAGACCTTAGGAAGGGGAACCAGATCTGTCGAGGCCAGAACGGAGCAATGAGAATCATTCTGCAACCCACCCGAGGCTTTCTGAAGAACTTGGAGCATCAGAGGCAAGGGTGGATAAGCATACAGAAGACCGGGCCAAGCATGCACCAGAGCGTCTCTTGGGGTACCTCCGGAGGAGTATCAGAGCGAAAAAACTGTCGCACTTGGTGTTTGAGGGAGAGGCAAAAGATCATGAAGGGTTCCCCACCGTGCGAATATGCGTTCTACCTGACAATTGAGAGACCACTGTGGGTCAGAATGGTGCGACTGAGCTTGTCCGCTAGGATGTTGGACCGACCGGAATGTGCGCTATGAGAAAGCGATTGGTGGAGATTGCCCATTCCCAAACTCTCATGGCCTCTCGACAAAGAGGGTAAGACCTTGTTCCCCTTGCTTGTTGATGTACCAGACAACAGACATATTGTCCGATTGAATCGCAATTGTTCCCAAGGGAAGAAAGTCCTGAAGTGCTAGCAGCACAGCTCTCATCTCTAGAACATTGATATGCAGTAAGGTCTCTGTCGCTCCACGTGCCTTGGACTGTCCGCCCAAAGTGCCCCACCCGAGGCGTCCGTGGTCACCGTGGCAGAGGGGAGAAGCACAAAATGGGCGACGTGGAGATCCGGGAGTGGTGCCACCACAAGAGGGACCGCTTGCAAGCCTTGCTGATCGCTATGGGATGATACATGGGGAGAGCAAGGTATGACCACTGTACTAAGAGCGTCCACTGTAGAATGCGCATATTGAGCCTGGCAAGAGGAAGAAGAGCTATCGCCATGGACCCTAGAGCCCTCAGGACCAACTCCGCTGGAACAGAACATGAATGGAGAATGGCCCGCACCTGGAGCTGCAGATTCAGAATTCTGTCGGCCGTGAGGAAGGCTCGTAAACTCCTTGTGTCTAGTCTGGCCCCTATGAAGTCTAAGAGCTGAGTGGGTGCCAGGTTGGACTTTTTTGTATTTATTGTGATGCCCAGAAATGGAGCAAGATGGAGAAAGGAGTCTCGCGCCGAGAGAAGTAGATGCCTTGTTGGGGCGGTAAGGAGCCAGTCGTCCAGGTAGGAAAGACCTGCACCCCTGAAGCCTCAGGTGGGCGCTACCACTGCTAGTACTTTGGTAAACACCCTGGGGGCTGTGGTGAGACCAAAGGGAAGGACCACTGGTAGTGACTGGCTCCCAGGAAACCTGTCCATTAGGATGTGGTAGTCTGGCTTGAGATCTATCGGTGGCATTCTCCCAGAAGGGGAGAATAGATTGTAGAGTGACCATTCGAATTTTCTTTGGGGACTGCCAGATTCAGGAGAGAGAGGTCTAGGATTGGTCTTAGTTCCCCGTCTTTTGGCACTAAAAGAACCTGGAGTAGAACCCTGATCCGATCTGGTCTGGGGAGCGGGCTGGATGGCTCTTTTCTAGCAGATGGCCAATTTCTGCTAAGCGGCCTCCCTTTGGTCTGGGAGGGACTTCATCTTTGGGAGGTGAAGGAAAGGAATGCGATATCCCTGGATATGATTTGGAGAACCCAGCGGTCGATGTTATGGACTCCCATGCCGCTAGGTGCCCCCGAACGTCCCCGACTGCCTCCAGAGTAGAGCAGTCGGGCAGCCCCTCAGGGCTGCTGGACCAAGTTTCTGGGAGCCCCTCTGCCTCTAGGGCGGCGTCCTCCCTGTCCTCCTCTGCCACGGAAGGACTGGTTGTCCGGAGCAGGCTGGGACTGCTGCGACTTCGGAACCACATCTTCTTCTGACCCTTTGGTTCCTAGAATAGGGCCTCTGGGGTGCAGAGAAGGATTCGACGGCAGACAGCGTCTTCCGTCCTTCTCGCTCTGGGTCAGCGTCCTCGCGAACGGTCTTGCCAAACAGAGCAGAACCATCAAAGGGGCGCGCCTTGAAGGGCTCAGAAAAACGCAGTGGCGGAGCCAGGCCTGGCGTCTAGTGACCAGTCCTGTCCCGCAGCTCTAGCGGCGCCTCCGTAGCATGGGAGAGTAGCCGCATAGAAGTATTGTGACTGACCTTAGAGTGGCCATTTTGGTGGAGTGCAGAGCTCTGTCCTCCTCGAAATGGACTCAGGGGATGCAGCGTGCTTTAATAAGGTCTCTGCATCCGAATAACATGTGCCAAATAGTTCAGCCACCGAAAAGAAAGGTCGCGAACTGAACATCCGCTTCCCCAAGCGGTCCATCATCCGAGACTCCTTGCTCGGTGGGTGGACTGAGGGACTCTCCTGAGCCAGTTCCCTCTTTGTGGCCGCCGCCATCAACATGGCATCTACAGGAGGCCCCTTACTCCAATGGGTCCTGTCAGAAGGCGGGCTAAGGATTTTGTCAGGTCTTTTGGGAATTGGCTCGGTGTCGGTTCCTTCCACGCCCTGGTGGTAATAAGGTCCACCAGGGGTCGGCAGGGGGACACCCAAGAGGTGACGGCCGTTTGAATGCCTCCAAGAACACGGACTCGTCCGAGGAAGACTTGGGGCAGACCACCCCCATTTCCATGATGTCTCCGAAGGAGACATCCTCGGGACCGTGGGGAGCCTTCCCTTCCTCCAAGTCCGTGTCTTCAGTGAGAGACTCAGAAGTCAATGTGCCTCCTTTTGCCAGGAGCCTCCTCTGGGGCTGTCAGGCAGCAATTCCACAGGAGCAACCACAAGCGGGCTGTCCCAGGGCCGGATGGTGGAAGCCTGGCCCAGTGCAGAGGGCGGGGCGGAGCCAAGTGCCGGGGTCCGAGACCTCAACAGAGCCCTCCACTACATCAAAAGGCGAGGGAGCCGACCTCACCAAAGGATCCGACAATCGGCTCCTCGGATCGAAGAGTGGATCGGCGCCGGCGGCGGCCTCGGATCCGAAGGGACAGTGCGCCCGACACAGACGGCGGAAGGAGCACTAATCCCCGGATCCGGCGGATCCAGCGAGATCGGGTCCGGCCGCACTGGGCATGGTCGATCCAGTACCCAGTACTATCGGATCCGACCTCCCCGGCTCAAGCTCGGCTCCAGCTGCTCCGAACCCGGCAGGAGCAGGAGAATAATAAACTGAAAAAAAGGTGTTGAGCTCCCCGGAGGAGCAAACACTCCATCTGCATCTGGGCCTGGATGAACCTTCATCATCCGTCCAGATCAGCATCCCGAGGTAGGCCTGGAATGCCTCCTCGATAGCCTTCCTCCTCCTCAGGACCGGTGAGAAGCACACAGGTGACCGGAGCCGAGAAGGAGGAGCTCCAACAGGCCGGGAGAAGCCTGGCTGGCGGGGCGAAACAGAGGTCTCGCCCGCCGGGTCCTTCTCCAGTCACTGTAGATGCATCCCTCTCCTGTCCTGAAGGGGAGTTTGAGTCCCAGGAGCAGGAGGGGTGCAACAGGGAACAGCTGCAGCCGCAGGTAGGAGGTCCCGGGGGGCGCGAGCCGAGTCGGGCGGGTAAAAGACCCGCCAGGACCAGCTTGGACCTCCGCTCCTCAGTGCCTGGGGTTGAACCCTGCACAAATGGAACAGCCAGATGTGAGGTGTTCAACCCCAAGACACTTAACCGAGTGTGGCCATCAGCGGTGAGAGCTTATGGCCACTAGAAAAATGACTTAGGCTGGTCAGCCATAGTCAAATTAACCAAAAGTTACAGAAGTAACTTAAAACTATAACACACACAGGCCTCACACACACTCAGGAAAAAAAATATACTACTGAAAATAAATTTAAACTAAAAACAGTCAATACACAAAGGGAACCTACAACTTTCACACAAAAAGGTTTAAAGAAAGCAAAAAAATTTCAATTTTGTACAAGAAAATACCACTTAGCTGAGAGCTATAGAAACCACATCCAGTTACCCAAACAAGATCTGAGGTCATGAGGGTAGAGCAGGGCATTATGGGTGAGGGGAGGAGCTGAGAGCTTGGATCCATAGCTGGAAACTATGCCGGTTCAGATCCGATATCGGATCCATAACCCCACAGGTTGCAGACAAATGAATACACCTACTCAGATGGAACGTTATGGTGAGTACATAACTTCTAATTATTGGATGCTCCTGTCGAGCATAATGTTTTGTTTGGACCTAAGGCTGAAGAGGTGATAAAGAAGATGGAGGACAAGGCAAAATCCATGCAAACGGTTAAAGATTTCTTACAAGTTCAGCCACCAAGATTTAGTAGGAATTGGCCTACAAAAAATTGGTCCTTTCCCAATTCAGACAGGCCTCAGAGGGGTAGATACAGACGCTCCCGAGGAAGGCCTCAAACGCAAGCCTCTTATAGACCAAGACAGTGGACTGCTTCCACCCCTAGGGGAGGAGAGGACAGGTCGCAAGCTAATAGAAAACAGGCTCAATGAGTCCCTCTGTTGGGCTGCAGGAACTTCTTGCCTGGAAGCCCCTCTTGGAGGAAAACTTTCTCTTTTTCACCTAAATTGGACTCATATAACCCAAGACAAGTGGGTTCTGGATGTGGTTTCAAGAGGTTACAAATTCCATTTTCATGCCCTACCAAGCCCATGCGGATGGCCGGATCTTCCAAAACACCAATGGTTAGAGGCCTTAAACCAGGTGGAGGCTCTCTTGGCTATGAAAGGCATAGAACTGGTTCCACTTTCAGAGATGGGCCAAGGTTTTTACTCAAGGCTCTTTCTAGTCCCCAGAAAGCAAAATTCATGGAGACCCATTCTGGATCTGTCAGTTTTGAACACTTTTCTCGAGATACCAAAATTCAAGATGCTTACTCTACAACAGCTACTTCCAATGCCGACTAAAAATGCATGGATGGTAACTTTGGATTTAAAGGAGGCATATTTACACATTCCCATCAGGCAGGAATGCAGAAAATACCTCAGGATCAGGGCCGGATCGAGGCACTATCAATTCTCTGCGCTGCCCTTTGGATTGTCTACTGCGCCCAGGGTCTTCACCAAATTCCTGGCTCCAGTAGTAGCTTATTGCAGACTCAAGGGAATTCAAATTTACCCTTATCTGGACGATTGTCTAATTCAGGCAGACAGCAAGGATGTCTTACTCCAGCATCTAGAATTTGTTCAGAACCTTCTCAAGTTCCTCGGATTCTCTGTAAACATAAAAAAGTCAAATTTGACACCCTCACAACAGATAACTTTTCTGGGTGCTCTTCTAAACACCACAACTCAGATGGCTTTTCTGACATCCGAAAGACAATTACAGCTGGCTTCAACTTTCAAAACCTTGGCAACTTTAACTCAGCTTTCTGCAAGGAAATTCCTGCAGGTTTTGGGTTACATGGCCTCCTGCATCCTTCTCGTACCATATGCAAGACTACATATGAGGAAAATTCAGTGGTACCTAAAAAGTGTATGGCCTCAGCATTGCCACAGTTTAGACATACAGATCACTGTCCTGCCTTGTCTCCAACAGGAATTCCTTTGGTGGTCCAAGGCATGCACTCTAAACATAGGAAAAGCCTTCAATCTGCCTCCAGCCACTCGGATACTAACCACGGATGCTTCAGATTATGCATGGGGAGCCCATTTTCAGGGCAACTGTCTGCAGGGCCTTTGGACAAAGGATCAGAAACTCCTGCATATCAATTTAAAGGAAATGTTAGCCGTACAGAACGCTCTATTGGCTTTCAGGAATCTTCTACAACCAGGACAGTTACTAATACAGACAAGACAACACCACAGTTATGTGGTACATAAACAAGCAAGGGGGATCTCATTCCTATCCCCTTTGCAGACTAGCCATGTATCTTTGGAACACAGCTCTAGCTTGCAAACTGGAACTTCAAGCTCAGTTTCTACCAGGGAAGCAAAACTTCCTGGCAGACGGTCTGAGCAGAAACCTGTCTGATCCACACGAATGGATGCTGGACACCGAAATATTCAGGATGATTACAGCAGTCTGGGGATGTCCTCACGTAGACCTCTTTGCATCCCATCTCAATCATCAACTACAGATTTTTTGCACCAGGACTTTCCACAAACTAGCTTGGAAAGTGGATGCACTATCATTCAGTTGGAGAAACCTGTCTGGGTATGCCTTCCCCCCTCTACCTCTTCTTCCACGGGTGTTATTAAAGATCAAACAGGACAAGCCCAAGATGATAATTTTGCTGGCCCCAAATTGGTACCCAACTCTGAAAAACCTTTGTCTGGAGCCCCCTTGGGTATTACCTCAGACTCCGAACCTTCTGTCTCAGCACCGGGGTCAGGTTCTGCACTCCCATGTCAAAACTCTCAGCCTGGTGGCCTGGTTAATCCAGGGTCCTTGATTCATTCTCTCCTACCCAAGCAGGTTATGGATGTCATTTTAGAAGCCAGACGTCCTTGCACTAGAAAATCTTATGCAGGAAAATGGAAAAGATTTTGCACCTGGATGCAGGCTCAGGATTCAGATCCTCTACTTCCTAACATTACTCTGATTTTACTTTACCTGACAGACCTCTTACATAAGGGTCTCTCTTTCTCTTCCATAAAGATCCATGCTTCAGCTATTTCTGCTCATTATAATACAGACCCTCCTATCTTTTCCCATCAGCTCATGAGACAGTTTCTCAGAGGAGCTACGTAAGGCCCCCTAGATCTCCTCCCATTCCTGCTTGGGATCTCAACTATGTTTTGGAAAAACTCACCTTATTTCCTTTTGAGCCTGCTGCCACTTCTGACATCAAGTTTTTATCTTGGAAGACAGCCATTCTGTTAGCTCTGACCTCTGCCAGGAGAGTTTCGGAGTTGCAAGCTCTCATGGCTGTGGAACCTTATATTATTTTTCATCAAGACAGGGTGTCTTTAAGGACTAATCCTTCTTTCATGCCTAAGGTGGTTTCCAAAGTGGCTTTAAATCAAACTATTCACTTGCCAACTTTTTTCCCCGGTCCTCAAAATAAGGGGGAAAGGATATTACATTCCTTGGATGTACACAGTCAACTACGTTTTTACCTGGACAGAACCAAGGACATCAGGAAATCAGAGCAATTGTTTGTTTCTTATGCTTCAAGTTCCCAAGGTAAAGTTATTTCAAAACAGACCATTTCCAAATGGATTGCTCATGGAATCAGATTTTGTTATTTACATCATGGAAAGCAAATCCCAGGGAGTATAAGGGCTCACTCTACCAGAGCTGCTGCCACTTCAGCTGCCTTCCTCAGAGGTGTTCCTACCAAAGGCATTTTGGAAGCTGCAACTTGGAGTTCAGTGCATACTTTTTCCAAGCACTATAATCTACCTCTTTACTCTAAGTCTAGGGCAGGCTTTGCTTCTGCTTCTTGCAGGGCCTTTTAGCCGCCCCCTCTTCTTTATGACCACCTCCCTTTTTATTCTGCTTTGGGATTCAACCCTACAGTCATGACTGCAACAGTGAAACACGATGAACATAGTACAGTTGTGTACACCTACCATAAATGTAGATGTTCGAGTGTCTTCACTGTTGCAGTCTGGGTTTCCCTCCCTCCTGTCCCCTCTTATTTTTTCTTGTGTGGTTCCCTTTTTTCACCCTTCTTTTGAGGTGTATTTGCAAAGGGTATGGGATCTTTGTCATTTTGGAGCACCTGACATCTGGGGCAAGAAAAACTGGAGAACATGGCGTCGGCTGTCAGCTTTATACTCCTGGCGCTCTGACGTCAGGGAGCATGGCTGAACAGCCGACGCCGGACCCAGACTTTGGGATTCTGGCCGACCGAGGACTGCCTGCCAGCAGGGGAGAACCTTACAGTCATGACTGCAACAGTGAAGACACTCGAACATCTACATTTATGGTAGGTGTACACAACTGTACTTTATGTGGTACATAAATAAACAGGGGGGAACGCACTCGTACCATCTCTGCAGACTAGCCATGGCTTTGTGGAACACATCCTTGAGCTGCTAAGTGCACCTATAAGCTCAATTCCTGCCAGGCAAGCTAAATTCACTAGCAGACGACTTAAGCAGAAATCTCATGGGCCCACACGAATGGAAACTAGAACCAAAAATATTCAGCCTCTTGAGGAACAAATGGGGAACTCCAGAGGCAGACCTGTTTGCCTCTCCTCAGAACTACCAATTGGACAAATTCTGCACAAGGACTCCCCACACTCAATCTTGGAAAGTGGATGCCCTGTCCTTTACCTGGGAAAGCCTCTCCATGTATGCCTTTCCCCCTCTGCCTCTCCTCTTGAAGGCTCTGCTAAAGATCAAACAGAACAAACCAAGGACAATACTGATTGCACCAGACTGGCCCCGCCAGCACTGGTACCCCCTCTTGTGCAGTATGACACTGCTGGAACCATGGCACTTGCCTCAGACTCCTTCCCTACTGTCCTTGAGCTCTCCAATAGCATCCCTCAGTAAGCAGGTGCTAGATGTCATTCTGGAGGCAAGGAGGCCTAGTACTAGAAAATCCTATGCTGAAAAATGGAAAAGATACTGTTCCTGGAGCCAGACTCAAGGGATGGGCACAACGGTGCCCAGCTTACCTGTTATTCTTCAGTACTTAACACAAATGCTCCACAAGGGCCTATCCTTCTTGTCAATTAAAATTCATGCCTCTGCCATTTAAGCACATTATAATACGGAGCCACCCCTCTTCTCTCACCCCCTGCTAAAACAATTCATTAGAGGGGCCAAAAATTTAAGTTTAAGACCCCCCCAGGAGAACCCCCACTCCAACCTGGGACCTTAACTTTGTATTGGAAAAGCTCACCCCCCCCCCCCCCCCTTTGAGCCAGCTGCAACAGCAGAATTGAAATTCCTTTCTTGGAAATTAGCCTTCCTTCTAGCCATCACTTCAGCAAGAAGAGTGTCTGAATTACAGGCCCTCAAGGCAGTGGAACCCTTCATTATCTTCCATGCAGACAGGGTTTCCCTCAGGACAAATCCTTCCATTATGCCGAAGGTGGTGTCTAGTGTGGCCCTAAATCAGTCCATTCATTTGCCTACTTTTTTCCCTAATCCACAAAACAAAGGGGAACGAATACTGCACTCTCTGGATGTGCACAGACAACTTAGATTTTATTTGGACAGGACTAAGCCTCACAGAAAATCTGAACAGCTGCTAGTTGACTTTGCTGCAGGAGCAGAGGAGAAGGCCATTTGAAAGCAAACCATTTCCAAACGGATAGTCCATTGCATTCATTTCTGCTACAAGCACCATGGAAAAACCTACCCCACAGGGGATAAGATCACATTCCACCAGGGCTGCTTCTACCTCTGCAGCCTTTCTCAGAGGAGTCCCTACCAGGGACATCCTAGAAGCTGCTACCTGGAGCTCTGTACATACTTTCACCAAGCAGTGCCTGTGTTTTCTAAATCCAGAGCTGGTTTTGCCACTGCAGTCTTGCAGGGCTTAATAGCTTGCCCTGATGCTCTTTAGCTTCCTCCTCCCATCCTTAGCTTTGGGAATCAACCCAAATGTGATGACTGCAACAGTGAAACACGAAGAACATAGTACAGTTGTGTACACTTAACCATAAATGTAGATGTTCGAGTGTATTCACTGTTGCAGTCCTGGTTACCCTCCCTTCAGCCCCCTGACTTCTCTTGGCTCTACGTTTCCTTCTTGTTTGGTATATTTAAGTTTTTTTGGTGTATTTGCTTTTGGTTGAAGGTGTACCATAACATATAATTGCTTCCCATTGTGGGAGCACCTGACATCTGGCGTAAGAAAAACTGATGTAATGGCGTCTGCTGCATGTTTTATACCCCTGACGAACTTACATCATGGAAGAAGAGACAGCATTCGACGCAGGAATCCGAAGACTCTGGTATTCAGGCCGGCTGAGGGCTACCTGCAGGCAGATAACCCAAATGTGATGACTGCAACAGTGAATACACTCGAACATCTACATTTATGATAAGTGTACACAACTGTACTTTCTTTGAACTGAGAGTTGCTCCTCAAAGGTGCCTGCGTCTGTGAGCTTGAGCGCTTGGCTATATGGGAGAAATGTGTTTGAGGAGTGGCCTGCAGCCTTGAATTTGAGAAGTGAGCTTGGTTGAGGCCTGTAACTTTGGAATTCTTTTTGTTTTGTTGAATGCAGTGTATTTCCTGAAATGGCTGTTTGGACTAAACATTAAGGTACTATTTGTTTCTGCTTATGAAGTTACAAAGTCAGCTGCTGAGATTTGTTCTATGTACTGCCTCCAGAGTCTGCTGGGAAATTTTACATATGTATGTGTATATAGAGATATAATATGGGTCTACTTTCATTTATCGAAATTACACTTACCCAAATTCCAAATCAATGAGACCACTTGTACAAAACACGAGAATAACGAAGCCTCGGATCACCAATAGTTTTTCATAGAACAAATAACCACTTGGCCACAAGGACAAAACAGCTAACCAGAACAAATTCAAACCCACCCAAGTGGGGGGGGCTTCACTCCCCCTTACTAAATATATAAAGTCTAAGATCACACTACACTGGAGAAAAGGGCAAAGTTCACCCTGGTGGCCAAGTGGTTATTTACCCTGTAAATAACTGTCAGTGATCATAGGCTTCATAATTCTCATCTTTCGTACAAGTGGTCTTTCTGATTTGAAATTTTGCTAAGTGTAATTTCAATAAATGAAGGTATGTCATATATATATATATATATAGGTTCATAGGTTCATACTAGGCTATCTGCCCGAGGGCATTTATAAGCCTAGCCCATAGTTTTGTGGCTTACGCCACCCCTTTTGTATGGGGAACTATACCCATTATTTTGCTGTGCCTCTGTCTAGCAGTGACACTGAGGTAATCCCTGGAGTATATCTGCGATCTCCCATCCATTGGTCAAGATTTCTCTTGAACAAGGCCAGCGAGGTGCTCTGCCTCACATATACCGGGATTTTGTTCCACAGCATAGGGAGTCTTTGGGTGATGAATCTATCCCTCCAGCACGTCCTATTAATAGCCGTGTTGAGGTTTAAGTCTCCCGCCCTTGTGGCTCTGATGGATCTAGATTTTTTGAGGTGAAGCATTTTCATCAAATCTGGGTTAGACATGGCCTTGTATGTCAGGCAAAGGTCACCTCTGAGTTCTTTCAGTCGGGCAGCATAGGACAGATTTTTGAGACCCTTTATCCTTTTGGTGAGGAACTTTTGTGGCCTCTCCAGCTGCTGCAAGTGTCGGGTCAGATACATTCCGAATGGGGCATTGTACTCAATCATTGGTCTGATGAGTGATGAGTATAGGGAGACTATGACCTCCCTTGATCTAGATGTGAATCCCTTCATGATAAGGTGGGCAATGTAGAAGGTCTTCCTAACTACTTTAGCTACATGGGTGTCGAATGACAGGCTACTGTCAACCTGGGTCCCCAGGTCCCTGATAACTTCTGTGCTCAGAGGATTACCACCTATATGGTAGCTAGGGGTAACCTTGTTTTTCCCGAAGGGTATGACTATGCATTTTTTGGCATTTAACTTTAGGCCATGGCTCTGGCACCAGTCATCCGTTTCTGTGAGACCCTTCTGAAGGATATCTGTGTCAGATGTGTTTTCGACGGCCCAGTTTGCAGTCATCTGCAAACTTTGTCAGCCATAACCCTCCTGTGTTTGCTTGTACTTCGGAAAAGTAGATGCCAAACAAGAGTGGGCCCAGGACTGAGCCCTGTGGGACACCACTTGTGACAGGCTTTGAGTCTGACATGGCGCCAGCAACTCTGACCCTGTGGGTTCTGTCACTCAGCCAGTTTGCAACCCATCTTGTGATGTATGGGTTAACATTTAAGCTGATGAGTTTTTCAATGATACCCGGGTGGGGTATTGTGTCGAAGGCCTTCGCCAGATCGAGGTAGGCTGTATGGACTGCCTTTTTAAAAGGCATGATCTGCCTTTGACAAAGCCAAACTGGGTTGGATCCAAAGTCTGCAAATTCCCTATGTCTTTATTTATGAGGTCCATTATGATCCTCTCCATAGCTTTGCAGATAAGGCTTGTCAAGCTAATGGGCCGGTAATTTCCAGGGTCTGTGGAGGCACCGCCTTTGTGAAGTGGGACCACAGTCGCAGTGCGCCACTCCCTGGGTGCGTATCCAGAGGTGAGACTATGATTAAACAGCTGTCCTAGCCGTGGGTTTAATTCCTCGTTGAGTTCGTGGAGCACACAGCCTGGGGACACCATCAGGTCCCATGGATGCTGTGTTTTTTGCTTTGGAGAGAGCAGTTCTCACTTGGGCGTTTGAGATATTTGGGGGGCTGCAACCATTTGGTATAGATATCTCTCCTTTTGGGGGGGGGGAGTTTGCACTGAACCTGTCAGCCAGTATGTTGGCATTGTCTGTAGGATCAGTAATCTTCACATCATTTTGAACTAGTTCTGAGCATATCTGGGAGTTTCCTTCCAGGTTTCTAACATAGCTAAAGAAGGCCTTATGATTGTCTTTTGAGTCTTTAGCTATTTTTCTCTCAAAATTTGCTTTGGATGATTTTATGAGAGCTCTTAGCTTTTTACTTATAGTGATCAAAGGTGTCTTACCTTTTAAGGATTTTGCTCTATCTTGTAGTAGCTTCCTCCTTTTGTTGTAGAGTTTGTTTAGGCTGGGGTCCACCAGACTGGACGCTTGCCCTTGGTACAAAGAGTCTTTGTTTTGCTTGGGATTGCCTTATCCATGCAGTCCTGCAGGTGCTGGTAGAAGGCATTTGTAAGTGATTCAGCAGCTTGAGTACTGTTTTCCGCCGGTTCGGGGGCCTTAAAGGAGATCACACTAGTCTTTAGAAGTGTGAAGTCGGCTTTCGAGAAGTTTTTTACTGTGGTCTTTTTTATTTCAGGTGGGGGTGGGATGAGGACCTCCAGCAAGATTAGTTTGTGATCTGATCTCACCAGTGAGGGGTATACTTCCGGTGTTGAACATTGTGCTCCCATGTTCGTGATGATGAGATAAAGTATGTTTTCTCCTCTTGTGGGGATGGTGACTAGTTGTTCCATGGCATTTGAGTTTATTAATTCCAGGAACATTTGGGCCAGGGTTTTGGGCTTGAGTAGTGTTCCCAGTCTATATTAGGGTAATTGAAGTCACCTAGTATGATGGTGTTTGGAGATACATTTATCCCCTCCAGTGTTTTCAGGAAAGCCATGTGAGGTTCCTGAATTTGTGAGGGTGGCCTGTAACATGCTACAATTTGCAGAGCAGTCTTGCCTATGGTTAATTGCACCTGGATGGTCTCTGATGCATCGTGCGTTGCCACCAGTCTTGAGGTGTGGGTGTCCTTGATGAATATGGATACCCCCCCCCCCTCCTTTCCTGGTATTGTCCGGATTTTGGGGCTGGAACGCATGGTATGAGGTAAAACCTGTTAGTGCTGGGGTGCTCTCAGGAGCCTTGAACCAGGTTTCTGTCACAGCACAGACATCGATGTTCTCCATACTGAGAAGGGCCTCGAGTGCGTGCATTTTGAGATTTAGACTTCTGGCATTGAGCAGCATTACCCTTAGTTTTTCTCCTTTTTTGTGTTCTAGGGTGGTAGGTTTAGAATTTGAGCCTTGCCTAAAAAAGGCACTATGGGGGTGGCAAGAGCCTTTGCCAATATCCGGAATCCCAGGGGTGACAGGTGCAAGCTGTCCCTTGCGAAGCAGCGTGGCTTGTCCAGCATGTCATCCAAGGCAGACAGACATTGGATCCCCTTTGAATGACACCAGGGTTTAAGCCAATTGTTAAAGCTGATCATCGTATCTCTGTATTGTGGCATCATTCTTGGTGAAGGTAGGATACTGCTCAAGGTCAGGGTCATACCTGCCTGGGCTACATAATCAGAGAGCTCCTCAATGTCTCTCTTCATGTAGTCCAAGGAGGTACGTCTCAGGTCGTTTACACCAGCGTGGACAATGACGGAGTCGTATTTGTACCTGCTGTTGAGAGACCTGAGTGCTTGCGTTATGTGGCGGATTCTAGCGCCCAACAGGCAGCTTACTGTAACCCTCTCCTTACTCAGTCTGGTGAGCAGGACGTCAGTGTGTCTGACTATGGAGTCACCAATGACTAGTGTGTCTGGCATTGTGTTTGGCCTTAAGGGCTGTGACTGTCTGACACCCTGACTGTGAGGTCTATGTGTTGCAGGTGTTGTGTTCTGAGGTGGTGGTTGTTTGGGTGTCTGTTTTGGTAGATTTCTGATCAGAGCCTCCGAGTATGTCTTTGTGTGTTTATGTGTATGATTTGAGGTTGTGATGGTACTCTGTGAGACTGGGTCTATAGTGTGTGTGGTAACCTTCTCCTCCTGTCTGGTCTTGCCAGTCCTAAGTTGAGAGAGCTCAGCCTCCAGTTTGGCCGTATAGTTGCATCTCTCGCATGTATTTGTGTTTTGTGGGAGGAGGAGAGGGTTGTCTGTGCACATGAGGCAATTGTAACATTGCCTCAATATTCCCAGGTTCACCAGCTGAGCAGGAGAGGATACTAGCAACTGATCCCCCGACATGCTAGAAGGAATAGACAAAAAAACTTTAAAAAGAGATTCCATGGGATGTGGGTGTCCGAGAAATGGGGTTCGCCTTTTTGGGGTACTATCTATAACAAGAGTGCTGTATCTCGGTGAAAAGTACTGTAGGAGCAAGTGCTAGGTTTGACAGATACAGAATAGGCTACTTAGAGTCAGGTAGAGATGATCTATTTAGTTATAGGATATGCTGATTAGATCAGTAGTATAGTTCGAGGAAGGTAGTTTTAAGGGAAAATTTGAAGAGTGGAATTTAGGTAGCCCTAATAGTTTAAATCTGCTTAACCGGCGCTGCCCTAGTGTGCAACGGTAGCAGCTCAGCTAAATCGCTAAACCGCAAGCAGCGTTTAGCGTTTTTTATATCAGGGGGCTGAAAGAAGCTAGGAACTGGCCCAAAATGACCAATAAACTACAAGTTGCTGGCTGAAACCTCACAAAACTGGACCAACAGGCAGCTCAATGCTTCCCACTCCCACTGGTAAGCAAGGGAACTTCCTCTCTTCCAAATTAGGTAAAGAATCAGTAACAGGAACTGCAAACAAATCCAGGGATCAGCAAGCTCTGAAACTGGACTATTCTAGCTCAGTAAGGTGGGAAAACAAGAGATATTTTTTTTTTTTTTTTTTTTTTTCAGAAAACAAGCAGAAACAGATACAGTAAATACTTATAAATGCTATAAATCGGCTATCACAGCCTACACAAACAATTTGCAACAGTTACAGATTTTAAAAGTAACAAACTGAGAAACAAGTGCAATAACAGAATAAATGCAGAATAAACAATAACAATGTATCAGCAAGCAGGCGAAATACAGTTGCTACATAAATAGAAGTGGAAAGCCACAAAAAATATACTTAAATCAGGTAAAGTCGCTTTTTTAGCTCTCTGAAGCTTGGATTACTCTGCTGGCCACCACGAGGATCTGTGCTGAGTAGGTACAAGCCAAAAATGCGCGTTTAGTGTTTTTTATATCAGGGGGCTGAAAGAAGCTAGGAACTGGCCCAAAACGACCAATAAACTACAAGTTGCTGGCTGAAACCTCACAAAACTGGACCAACAGGCAGCTCAATGCTTCCCACTCCCACTGGTAAGCAAGGGAACTTCCTCTCTTCCAAATTAGGTAAAGAATCAGTAACAGGAACTGCAAACAAATCCAGGGATCAGCAAGCTCTGAAACTGGACTATTCTAGCTCAGTAAGGCGGGAAAACAAGAGATATTTTTTTTTTTTTTTTTCAGAAAACAAGCAGAAACAGATACAGTAAACACTTATAAATGCTATAAATCGGCTATCACAGCCTACACAAACAATTTGCAACAGTTACAGATTTTAAAAGTAACAAACTGAGAAACAAGTGCAATAACAGAATAAATGCAGAATAAACAATAACAATGTAACAGCAGAACTAGTAAGGGTGACTGCTAGAAAGGTGCTTGGTGTGACATCTGGACAGAGGAAGGAGGACAAGGAGACCTGGTGGTGGAATGAGGAAGTACAGGAGAGTATACAGAGGAAGAGGCTGGCGAAGAAGAAGTGGGATTGTCAAAGAGATGAAGAAAGTAGACATGAGTATAAGGAGATGAGGCGCATGGCAAAGAGAGAGGTGGCAAAAGCTAAGGATAGGGCATATGGAGAGTTGTACGAGAGATTGGACACTAAAGAGGGAGAAAAGGACCTGTACCGATTAGCTAGACAGAGGGACAGAGCTGGGAAAGATGTGCAGCATGTAAGGGTGATAAAGGATAGTGAGGGAAAGGTACTCACAAGAGAGGAGAGTGTGTTGAGTAGATGGAAAGAGTATTTTGAGAGGCTGATGAATGAAGAGAATGAGAGAGAGAGAAGGTTGGATGATGTGGGGATAGTGAATCAGGAAGTGAAACAGATTAGCAAGGAGGAAGTAAGGGCAGCTATGAAGAGGATGAAGAATGGAAAGGCTGTTGGCCCAGATGACATACCAATGGAAGCATGGAGGTGCTTAGGAGAAATGGCAGTGGAATTTCTAACTAGATTGTTTAATGAAATTTTGGAAAGTCAGAGGATGCCTGAGGAGTGGAGAAAAAGTGTTTTGGTACCTATCTTTAAGAATAAGGGTGATGTGCAGAGCTGCAGTAACTACAGAGGGATAAAACTGATTAGTCACAGCTTGAAGTTATGGGAAAGAGTAGTGGAAGCAAGGTTAAGAAGGGAGGTGATGATTAGTGATCAGCAGTATGGTTTCATGCCAGGAAAGAGCACTACAGATGCAATGTTTGCTCTGAGAGTGTTGATGGAGAAATACAGAGAAGGTCAGAAGGAGTTGCATTGCGTCTTTGTAGACTTGGAGAAAGCATATGACAGGGTGCCTAGAGAAGAGTTGTGGTATTGTATGAGGAAGTCGGGAGTGGCAGAGAATGTAAGAGTGGTACAGGATATGCGAGGGTAGTGTGACAGTGGTGAGGACTGCAGTGGGAGTGACAGATCCGTTTAAGGTGGAGGTGGGATTACATCAAGGATCAGCTCTGAGTCCTTTCTTATTTGCAGTGGTGATGGACAGGTTGACAGATGAGATCAGACAGGAGGCCCGTGGACTATGATGTTTGCAGATGACATTGTGATCTGTAGTGAGAGTAGGAATCAGGTTGAGGAGACTCTGGAGAGGTGGAGATATGCTCTAGAGAGCAGAGGAATGAGGGTCAGCAGGGCTAAGACAGAATATATGTGTGTAAATGAGAGGGAGGGTAGAGGAATGGTGAGGATGCAGGGAGTAGAGTTGGTAAAGGTGGACGAGTTTAAGTACTTGGGATCAACAGTTCAGAGTAATGGTGAATGTGGAAGAGAGGTGAAGAAGAGAGTACAGGCAGGGTGGAATGGGTGGAGAAGAGTGTCAGGAGTGATTTGTGACAGACGGGTATCCGTAAGAGTGAAAGGAAGGTCTACAAGAGTGTAGTGAGACCAGCTATGTTATATGGGTTGGAGACAGTGGCATTGACAAAAAGGCAGGAGTCAGAGCTGGATGTGGCAGAGTTAAAGATGTTAAGATTTGCAATCGGTGTGACTAGGATGGATAGGATTAGGAATCGGTATATTAGAGGGTCAGCTCATGTTGGACAGTTTGGAGACAAAGCAAGAGAGACGAGATTGCGTTGGTTTGGACATGTGCTGAGGAGGGATGATGGGTATATTGGGAAAAAGATGCTAAGGATGGAGCTGCCAGGTAAGAGGAATAGAGGAAGGCCTAAGATAAGGTTTATGGACGTGGTGAGAGAGGACATGCAGGCGGTTGGTGTGACAGAGCAAGATGCAGAGGATAGGAAGAAATGGAAAGAGATGATCCGCTGTGGCGACCCCTAACGGGAAAAGCCGAAAGAGAATGATGAATGTATCAGCAAGAGGGCAAAATACAGTTGCTAGATAAATAGAAGTGGAAAGCCACAAAAAATATACTTAAATCAGGTAAAGTCGCTTTTTCAGCTCTCTGAAGCTTGGATTACTCTGCTGGCCACCACGAGGATCTGTGCTGAGTAGGTATATATATGTGGTATATGTGTGTGTGTGTGTATATATAGATATATATATATATATATATATATATATATATATATATATATATATATATATATATGTGTGTGTGTGTGTGTGTGTGTGTGTGTATATATATATATATATATATATGTGTGTGTGTGTATATATATATATATATATATATATATATATATATATATATATATATATATATATTGTTGGAAGTGTGGAATAGCCAGTCAGGAGATAGCACACTGGAGTACCCACACAAAACAAGTGCAGACACAGGGGTGACATACACACTGCTTGCTGCCATGACCAACAGCCACAACTGAACCCCAGACACTGGATCTGTGAGACAGAGATCAGTGTTTTAAAAACACACAAAGTGTATCTCAGGTTCTACTCTGTTCATCTGCCATTTCTCAAGTTAGGCATGTTTTACTAAAATGTTTTTATGTTTTGATGCATTTTTTATTCCCTTCAAGCAACTCCAACTAAGATCACTAGTGAGTGTTTTAAATAAAATATTAGACAGGGTAAAGGATAAATGTAATTTGGACTGTTCAGTGCTTCTAGCAGCATGCAAGAAAGGTCTGGTGTTCTGTTATGTTGCAGTTTTGATAATTGTTTTATATATATATATATATATATATATATATCACACTGCAGTGCACCATTTTGGTTTGTCTGGGCAGTTTTTTCCAAGACTGCTAAACAATGTCATTGAAATAATTTTTTGTCTCTCATTCCTGGCTATGTATTAGCCTGATGAATGATATTGTAGATGAAAATAATCCTAACTCCATTTGATTTATTTGTTCTATTATTAACATAAATACCTTTATTGTTAATGTACCACATTATCGAATTATTCAGATTAGTGTTTTTGACTGGATAAAATCTTTTCACTTCTTCATACATGTGATAACCCTTCTCTTTCACTTAGACCATGAAGAGTAACGGTGTACTTAGGATCAACATAATAAAGTAAATGATTCATAGTTTGGTAACTTCTGATTTATATAAAATCATAGTGTCTCCAGCAGTAATATCCTGTGTGGCATGTAGCTTTTAATAGCTTTTTAGTATCATAGGGTCATAGGAGGTCACTAGGCTAATGGCCATAGGGCCTTTACAAGCCTGGCTTAAGTTCAGCCCTTGTTCCCTATAGATCCTAGAGATATCCTCAAGGATTACAAGCCAGTCTAAATCAGCACCGACTGCCCCTATCCAGGAGGAACATGAGTGAAACCCCGGGGGTGAATTTGCAGTTTCCCATCCAGTCGTCCAACTTATGTTTAAATAGGGTCAACGAGGGGCTCTGTTTAACCTGAACTGGAAGTTTGTTCCAGAGGAGAGGTAACTTTGTGAGACATATCTGCCTCTGCAGCCAAGTCCTGTTGATGTCACAGACTAGGTTAAGGTCCCTCGAGAGTGAATTGTGTACAGTTTGACTTGCGAATGCACAGCATAGTCATTAAGGCAGACTCCGAGCTTGCTCTGTATGCAAGGCACAGGTCGCCTCTGAGTAGTCTCTACGATACAGAGTATAGTGACAATAATTTCAGTCTTTCCGCATATGATTTGTGCTGAAGACCCTGAATTTTATTTCTGAGAAACCTTTGAGGTCTCTCTAGTTGCTGCAGGTGCATGGTAAGGTACATACCAAAGGGAGCATTGTACTGTTATTGGCCTGATGAGGGAAGAGTACAGGGGGATTATAACCTTATTTGTTTTGAAAGCTATGCCCTTAATTATGAGGTGAGCAGCTCAGAAAGGTTTCCTAACCATTGTAGAAACATGGTGATCTAAGGTAAAGTTGCTGTCCACCTGTGTGCCCAAATCTGTCACCACTGATTTAGAGCTTAGGTTGTTGCTATTAATATGGTAGTCCACAGGGACATCACCCTTGCCGAAGTGGATGATGGTTTAAGTTTGAGTTTAAGTCCATAACTTTGACACCAATGGTTTGCTATCAAAATGCTGACAACGTTTCAGCGAGTGACTACTTATGGGAACTAAAATATCGTCAAATGACAACATCAAACAGTCACATATACGACACTTTCAAAATACCTACTGTTCGTTTTGAAACACACCTTGACTTCCAATGACTGTCTACTCTTGTTTTGCAGACAGCAAAAGCCACCCCCTGCACCCCCACATCCCCTGTTAATTATATATTAAAACTCTGAGATCACACTACAGTGAGGAAAAATGGCAAAGTTTCGATCCTCACTGTAGTACGATCTCCAGTCGAAATGTCGATCTCATAACAGCGAATGCACACTAGCATTTGCTGTTGTGGGTTCGACATATTTCAGATTGCATCTATGAAAACTTTGAAAACTGCCTTTTGGTAATCAGTTTGCATAACAGCATTCGAAATTTTGATAAACTGGCACCAATCATTGGTTTGAGCAAGCCTTTCTTGTAGAAAGTTGACATCATTTGGGGATTCAATGACTGCACCCAGTTTGCAGTCATCAGCAAACGCTGTCAGCTAGAGACCTTTTGTTTTTGCCTGTACTTCCGATAAGTAGATTCCAAACAGTGGGTGGCCCAGCACCGATCCCTGTCGAGCACCACTGGTAATGGGTCTGCTGATGGAGGTGGAATCCGCTATTTTGACTGTAGATGGGTATAAAAAGTGTGCACACCCCTGTTAAAATGCCAGGTTTTTGTGATATAAAAAAAAAATGAGACCACAATAAATAATTTCAAAACTTTTCCCACCTTTAATGTAACCTATATCCTGTACAATTCAATTGAAAAACAAATCTGTTAGGAAAAAAATATAAAAAATAAAAAATGTACAATAAGCTGGTTGCATAAGTGTGCACACCCTTAAACTAATACTTTGTTGAAGCACCTTTTGATTTAATTACAGCATTCAGTCTTCTTGAGTACACATCTGCCATCAGAGACTCTGATTAACCCCAAATAAAGTTCAGCTGTCGTAGTAGGATTTTCCTGACATTTACTCAGTTGCCTGCTACAGCAAAAGCCATGGTTCGCAGAGAGCTTACAAAGCATCAAAGGGATCTCATTGTTGAAAGGTATCAGTCAGGAGAAGGGTACAAAAAAATTTCCACAGCATTGGACATACCATGGAACACAGTGAAGACGGTCATCAAAAAGTGGAGAAAATATGGGGCAACAGTGACTTTGCAAAGAACTGGACGTCCCTCCAAAACTGATGAAAAGTTGAGATGAAAACTGGCCAGGGAGGCTGCCAAGAGACCTACAGCAACAGTGAAAGAGCTGCAGGAATTTCTGGCAAGTACTGATTGTGTACTACATGGTTGTGTACTGCATGTGACAACAATCTCCCATATTCTCCATAAGTCTGGACTGTGGGGTAGTGTTGCAAGACGGAAGCCTTTTCTTACACAGAAAGACATCAGGCCCAGCTAAAATTTGGAAAACAATACATCAAGTCTCCCAAAAGCATGTGGGAAAATGTGTTGTAGTCTGATGAGACTAAGGTTGAACTTTTTGTGCACAATTCCAAAAGGTACGTTTAGCACAAAAACAACACTTCGCATCACCAAAAGAACACCATCCCATGGTGAAGCATGGTGGTGGCAGTATCATGCTTTGGGGTTGCTTTTCTTCAGCTGGAACTGGGGCTTTAGTCAAGGTGGAGGGAATTATGAACAGTTCCAAATACCAGTCACTTTTGTCCCAAAACCTTCAGGTGTCTGCTAGGAAGCTGAAGATGAAGAGACCTTTCATCATAACAATGACCCCAAGCATACATCCAAATCAACAAAAGAATGGCTTCACCAGAAGAAAATTAAAGTTTTGGAATGTCCCAGCTAGAGCCCAGACCTAAATCCAATAGAAAATCTGAGGGGTGACCTGAAGAAGGCTGTGCACAATTGATGACCTCGCAATTTGACAGATTTGGAGTGCTTTTGCAAGGAAGAGCGGGTAAATATTGCCAGGTCAAGATGTGCCATGCTGATAGACTCCTACCCAAGAAGACTGAATGCTGTAATTAAATCAAAAGGTGCTTCAACAAAGTATTAGTTTAAGGGTTTGCACACTTATGCAACCAGCTTATTGTACGTTTTTTACTTTTTATATTTTTCCCCTAACAGATTTGTTTGTTTTTCGATTGAATTGTAGAGGTTATAGGTCGCATTAAAGGTGGGAAAAGTATTGAAATGATTTATTGTGGTCTCATTTTTTTATATCACAAAAACATGGCATTTTAACAGGGGTGTGTACACTTTTTATATGTACTGTATATGTTCTGTTGGTAAGTCAGCTTGCAACCCACCTGACAATATATGGGTTGATCCCCAGTTGGGTGAGTTTTTCAGTGATGCCCGAGTGGGTGGTTGCGTCAAAGGCTTTGGGTTAGTCTAATAGGCCATATGCACAGATTTGCTGTTGTCCAAGGCTCTGATGACTTTCTCAAAGAAGTCCACCAGGTTCAACAGGCATCTGCCCTTTACAAAACCAGACTGGGTTGGGTCAAACATTTGAAGCCCTCCTATATCTTTGTTGATAAGGTCCACGATGGTTCTCTCAATGGCCTTGCAGATAAGACTGGTTAGGCTTATGGGTCTTTAGTTACTAGGGTTGGTGGATGCACTTCCTTTGTGCAAGGGGATGACTGTTGCTGTTCTCCATTCTGCAGGATCAAAACCAGCGCTTACTCTGTGGTTAAAGAGAGTACTCAGTGTTGTGAACTCCAATTTTAAACCAGTTATAAAACTGCCTGGAATGTTATCGTGTTCCATAGAGGCTGTGTTTTTGGCCTTGGAGAGCACAGTTAAGACCTCTTTAGAGGTACTAGGTGGAGAACAGGTGGTAGGAATGTTCTGGGGTATATACAGCAGGCACAGAGGGAGACATTTTCACTGAGCCTGTCCACTAGTAGGTTGGCTATTTCTATAGGTTCAGTATATGTGGTACCATTCATCACAAGTTCAGAGCAAGCCTGGGCTTTTCCTTTTTTAGATTTGGATGCAGCTAAAGAATGCCTTATGGACTTTACAAGATGTCTTATTTGCTTGTTCAAACTGAGAAGGGTGTGCTTTCAATTCTGAGACCATTCCTTCATGCTCTTAGATGGCAGTTTCTTCTTCATGTTATATAGCCTGTTTATGACAGATGTCCACCAGGCAGGCTTGTTCTGTTTAGAGGTTCCTGTTTTGCTGCTGTGTCAATACAATACAATACAATACAACGACGGCTGAGTCAATACAATTGTATAGATATTTATACAGAGCACTGGTGTATATCCCAGTGTACATGTCCTTGCTGTCAGTGGGGACAGGAGCTATGAAGCTGTTAATGTAATTTCTTAAGAGACTGCAGTTGGCTTTATAGAAGTTTTTTTGCCCAATTTCCCCTGGGGTGGGAGTTGAACGAGACTGATTTATGATCAGACTTCGCCAGGGAGGGCAGCACACTTGTGGTGGTACACCAATCTCCCATGTTGGTGAGTGCCAGATGAAGAATGTTTGGGCCCCTTGTGGAGGTGCCAACTATCTGTTCCAAGACATTTTAGTTAATGAAGACCAAGAACCTTTGGGGTGAGCGTGTTAGTAAACGTTTAATTTACCCAGTCTGAGACTGGTAGTTATAGTCACCCATAACCAGAGTGTGCGGTTTTATTTTTAGCAACTCAAGTGGATCCAGGTAGGCAGTTTGGATGTCATGGCTCTTGGAGGGGGACCTGTAACTGATGATAACTTGGAGGGGGGGGGTCTTTCCTACAGTTATTTGCACTTGGAGTAACTCAAGGGAGTCGTTCTGTTTAATCAATCTAGAAGTGTATTTATCTTTGAAAATTGCTACTCCACCTCTTCTAGTTCTCATACATTCATTTTATGCTCTGAACGTGTGGAAGGTATTATAACCTGGCATGGCTTGGGTGCTCTCCATGGCCTTGAACAAGTTATCTGTGATGCACTGATGTCCACATCTTCCAAAGTGAGGAGTGCTTTTAATGAGTGCAGTTTCAGAGTTAGACTCCTAGCATTTAGCAGCATAACCTTGAGGTTGTTTTTTGGGGAACATTTTATGTCAGGAATTTTGTTCTTGTGATATTGCCTAAAAAAGGTATTATGAGGGAGGCACGTGCCTTAGCTAGTAACCGAAAGCCAGGAGGTGACAGGTGGAGACATTTCTGGCAAAGTATCATGGTCTGTCAACCATATACTCCCAGGCTGACAGGTATTGGATCCCTTTGGAATGACACCAGAAACTAAGCCAGTTGTTGAAGTTTATCATTTTTTGTCTGCTTTGTGGCATCATTCTAGGTGAAGGTAGGTTGCTGCCTGAGGCTAGGGACATAACTGCCTGGGACGCATTCAGAGAGCTCAGTCATGTCTCTCTTCATATAGTCCAGAGAGGTCCATCCCAGGTTGTTCACACCAATATGGACAATGCCCGAGTCATAACAGTACCTGTTGAGAGACTTGAATGCATGTGTGATGTGGCAGATCCTGGCACCTGACAGTCAGCTGATTGTAACTTTTCCTTATCCAGCCTGGTGAGTGGGACATCTGTGCATCTCACAATGGAGTCACCTATGGTCAAAACATTAAATTTTGTGTTTTGCCGTAGGGGCTTGTTAGGTGAGACACTTGGGCATGTGTTTTTACGTATACTGTGTTCAGCTGGAAGTGAATTATGTGAAATGTGTTTGTTTGTGAGGTCTCTGATCTTTAGGTAGGCTTCTGGTGAGTATGTCTGCATATGTGGATTTAGGTGTTGTGCGCGTGGTTGGTGCAGGACGTGAATTGTGTGAGCTGACAACATTGTTAGTATCGGATATCCTAATTTGTGAGTAAGAGCATAGATTCTAGAGTCTTAATATAGCTGCAACTTTCACATATTGCATTTGTGTAACATAGAAGTAATGGGTTTTCAGCGTCCATGAGGCAATTGTATACCTCTTAACTGTACAGATTTTCGCAGAATGTCCAGATTTTTGCCTCATATTTTTCACTGTTTTTCATAAAATTGTGTTTTTCTGACAAATTGGTGGCAAATCATTAAAGACTGAAGTTAGAAAATAATGACAGACATTTGAGTTTCAGACTTCATACACTTCAGAAAATTCATGCTTATAAGAGCACTATTTAAAAATTGTCCCTGATTTTGGACCTTTGAACCACTTTTATGTATGGCTTTGCCCAGATTTCTTGCTCTAAGAGGTATGAATTGCTACACTGACATAAGATGCCCATGTCAACCAGTCCGGCTGGAGAAACGGCAGGAAACTGTCCATCCATAATACTAGGTATAGTACTGTGGTCAAGTAATGGGAGAGGACTATAAGGACCAGTCATGGCTGAGGGGCTAGTAAAATAGAAGGACCAGACATGGCTGAGGGGCTAGTAAAAGTTCTAAACTGTGAGCAGCTTAGTGGATGAGACTTGTGTTGATACCTCAGAGACTCAGCTGAGTCTCTCTCCGGGCAGTGAAGCACAACAGTGAGAAACCTCAGATGGAACACAAGCAGCTGACTAACGGAAAATGTATCTGTGTGGGACTTTGCATCTATAACCACCAATGGTACCAACCACTGCGCAGGGGTGTGCACTGCACAAACACGGGCAATAAATAGCAACAAAATTAAATAGATTTAAAACACTTTTAGCCAATGGTAGTGCACAAGACTGTGCCCTGGGCCAACAATTACCACTCAGGTGAGTCCTTAGCTATGCTGTTATCTCACAAGGGTGCAGGAAAGACCCTCTTTTGTGGAGAAAAACTGGATTAGTGCTCAGAAACTGCAAAAACAGACTGGGTCCAGCAAATCTGAACCAAGTCAATGCTTGGCTAAAATGTGCAGCTAACAGCAAAATGCAGTTCAAAAATAATAGCACACAGTGTTAAACAGCACAAGAAGTGCAGATCAAGTAAAATGATAATTGTTGTGCTACAAAGCAGTGGAATCTTCAGGTAACACAGCAGATCAGTTGCAAGTTGTTAAGCTGTGTGCAGCTCTGGTAAACAGTTTCTAAACCTTTTAGTGCCAAACATGTATAGTAAGTAATTGAATTTATTGAAGTAAAGACAGAAATAAAACACTAGTTAATAAAAAGAACATAGAAAAGAAAAGCACATCAAAATAAAAATGCAAAAAGAGAAATAAGAAAAGGAAACGTTCTCCATCAGGGAACGCTCATGAACGTGGATCCTAGCAGGTTATTCGAGCTTAAAACCTAAAACTCAGAGTTTCTTACCGGCTTCCATAGGAAATTCAAAAATCATGCATATTGTCTTTCTTCCTTAATTGCTTCCAAAGTATTGTAAATGTTCTGAAAATTTGTAATGTTTGCATGTGTCTGGAAATGCAGAAGTTGAAGCACCTTGTAAAATTCTTCTGAATTGCAGCAGTTAGGATATTTTCTTTTTTTTTCTGCACATGGAAAATTTAAATCCCTGCAGTCAATTGAGTTTTTGATTATTTAATTTGAGATGATATGTATGTTGAAAGAAGTCTTACAAATAATGTTATTTCACTTTAGCCAAAGGGATATGCCCTGTCCTGCTCTACCCAACACATTGTATCCAACTATATCCATATGCAAGTTCTAGGCCAGCTGTCCTTGTGCACCGTTTTAAGCCTAACCAATGTTCTGTGGTGAGAATCAAACCCTGTACCTCTTCAATCCAACATTATTGTCCCAAGCATCAGGCTTTATGGCAAATGCATTTCCAAATACAGAATTTTACTGTGTAAGGCCAGCTTTTGCTTCTAGTATCTGCAGCATTTAGGTGGGCTCTCTGCAGTTGACTTTGAAATCTGGGTGCTTGTTTTAGTTTGGACATCAGGTTCATAGGTTCGTACTAGGCTATCTGCCCTAGGGCATTTATAAGCCTAGCCAGAGTGTGTGCGGCTTTCACCACCCCTTAGGATGAGAATACTACGCCCATTTAGGGTTTAGTTTACTGTGCCTCTGTCTAGCAGTGACACAGAGATGACCCCCCCGGGGTAAACCTACGATCTCCCATCCACTCATCAAGACTTCTCTTAAATAGAGTTAGTGAGGGGCTCTGCCTAACATGGATTGGGATTCTGTTCCAGAGTGTAGGGAGCCTCTGGGTTATGAATCTGTCCCTCCAGCACGTCCTATTTATTTCTGTGTTGAGGTTTAAGTCTCTTGCTCTCGTGGCTCTGATGGATTTGGATTTTCTGAGGTGGAGCATGTCCATAATTCCGGATTGGACATGGCCTTGTACGTTAGGCACAGGTCACCTCTGAGTAGGCGGTATGCGACTGAATGGAGCTGAAGTTTTTTCAGTCGGGCAGCATATGACATATGTTTAAGACCCTTTATCCTCTTGGTGAGGAAATTTTGGAGTCTTTCCAACTGCTGCAGGTGTCTGATAAGATACATCCCAAATGGGGCATTGTACTCAATCATTGGCCTAATAAGAGAAGAGTACAGGGGCACAATGACCTCTCTTGATCTAGATGTGAAACCCTTCATGATAAGGTGGGCAATATAGAAGGTCTTCCTAACCACTTTGGCAATGTGAGTGTCAAATGAGCGGTTACTGTCAACCTGGGTCCCTAGGTCCCTGATTACCTCTTCCGTACTTAATGGATTACCACCTATGTGGTAATTTGTGGGTACCTTGTTTTTCCCAAAGGGTATGACTATACATTTTCTGGCGTTCAGCTTAAGGCCATGGCTCTGGCACCAATTATCCGTTTCTATGAGGCCTCTCTGAAGGATGTTTGTGTCTGCCGGAGTATCAATTATGGCGCCGAGTTTGCAGTCATCTGCAAACTTTGTCAGCCACAATCCCCCTATGTTTGCCTGTACCTCGGAAAAATAAATGCCGAACAAGAGGGGTCCCAGGACTGAGCCCTGTGGGGCACCGCTTGTGACTGGCTTAGAGTCTGACATAGCTCCAGCAACTCTGACCCTGTGGGTTCTGTCCTTGAGCCAGTTTGCAACCCATCTCGTGACATATGGGTTTACATTTAAGCTGGTGAGTTTGTCTATGATGCCCGAGTGGGGTATTGTGTCAAAGGCTTTTGCAAGGTCAAGGTAGGCTGTGTGAACTGCCTTACCCTCATCAATGCCCTTAGTGACGGTTTCAAAAAAGTTGACCAAGTTCAAAAGGCAGGATCTGCCCTTTACAAAGCCGAATTGGGTAGAATCCAATGTCTGTTGGTCCCCAATGTCTTTGTTTATGAGTTCCATAATGATCCTCTCCATAGCTTTGCAGACCAGGCTCGTCAAGCTTATGGGGCAGTAAATGTTCTTCGTCTCACATTGCTGCAGTCATAACCTGTGGGTAGTCCGCTGTTCTCGGTCGGCCCGAATACCAAAGTGTTAGGCTGGTGTCGGTCATGGTCGCTCAGATCTGACGTCAGTACGCCGTGGTACTAAAGCGCATGACCGACGCCATATCCTCAGTCTTTCTTGCCGCATGGTCCGAAGCAGAAGCAGCGTTTGCAAGTGCCGTTCGGCGTCCTGAAATTTTCGTATTCTGAGTTTCAGACCGAAGACCAAGTTGGGCTAAGTACCCCGTTGGGGAATATTTTTGTCTTTTCTTGCCTCAGTTAAATCCGGATGTCAGAAAAAGTTAATAATTGTATTTCTTGTGGGAAACAGATACCTCATAGGGATTACCACTCTCTGTATTCCTTGCTTGGGGCCTGAGCACGACGTAGTCGGGTGTCGCTTTTGCGCTAGATTTAATAAGCGCACCATTAAATGCGGGTTAGATTGTGCTAGACTTGTTTTCGGTAAGCGGTGTAACTACAACATGCCGTCGGATCCTCCGACGCCCGCTACCGCTAAGAAGCGAAAAGAAAAATCGTTAAAGTCCAAGCAGGATGAGTCGTCCGTTGCGGACGCCGGTTCTTTGGAAACTACGGTGGAATCTGTGGATCCAGCTGAGGTTTCAGCTGAATCTCAGGGGGAGCCTTTAATCTTACAGGAGGTGGCCTCTCGGGAGTTAGGTCAGGCCGAGGGGGCCTCTCAAGTCTCTGTAGTCCCTTCTTTACATAAGGTGGTTAGGCCTTCTACTTCTGTCACTAAAGCACCTTCTAAAGCCAGGCCTGGTCTTTCTGGCTCAGGCGTCAGCCCTAGTTCTGCAGGTTCTGTTCCTAAAAAGCATATGCTGAAAATGGCAGAGGATTTGATTACTTTAATCAGAGGTTCTATGCCCCCTCCGGATAAGAGGTCTAGGGTGGAGCCAGAGGTGGAAGGCTTGGAGCATTCCTCAGATTACTCTGAGTCTTCAGCTGAGGACATTCAGGATTTTCCTCCTTATTCTGATTCGGATGCAGAGGATTCCTGTCCTGCTTCCCCTCCAGAGGATTTTTCCTTTTCTGAAACCCTGCATTCCATGAGGGAGCATTTTAAGTGGGAAGGTCAGGATTTCTCAGATTCTCGGAAGAGGCTTAGGGAATTTTTGTTTTTACCACAGCATAGGCCCTTGGCTATTCCCCCTGTTTTGGATGTTGTTCAGGATGTTTTTTCTGAGGCTTCACTTAATCCTGATTCTTTACCTCCTGCCCCTGTCAAGCCAGACAGGTATTACAGAGTGCCAGAGGCTCATAAATATTTGTATAAGAGTCCTAGAGCTGACCCGGAAACTATTAGCCAGGTACCTAAGGGTGTCAGGGCTTCTGTTGTAAAGAATCCAGTTCCTCTGGATAAAGATTCTAGAGCTTTGGATAGGTGGGGTAAAAAAGTGTATACCTCCTCCACTCTAGCGATGAGGGCTTTAAATTGCCAGTTTCATATGCTGAAGTACCAGAATTTTCTCTTAAGTCAGTTGAAATCTAAGGTAGATGCTTTAGCTGAGGGTATAGAGTGTAAAGAATTGCAGGATTTAGTTCATGCCTCTGATCAGGTAGGTAAGCATTCTTTGCAGTGTGGCTTTGATGCTCTTCAGGCTTCTTCCAGGGTGGCTGCCACTGGTTCAGTTATTCGTAGGCACGCCTGGCTTAAGGATCAGAATTTGTCAGAGCATGTTAAAGCTCGAATTTTGGATGCTCCACTTCAATCTGAAGTTCTGTTTGGTTCTCCTGTGGAGTCAGTTTTGAAGAAAATGGAAGACAAAGCTAAGTCCATGCAGACAGTTAAGGAATTTTTACAGGTGCAGCCCCCTAAGTTTAGCAGAAATTGGCCTGCAAAGGGATGGGCTTATCCTCCTTCTGATTTACAGTCTAGGGGCAGATCTAGACGTGGTAGGGGCAGGGCTCATGCTCAGGGTTCTTTCAGACCTAGGACGTGGAGTTCCCCTGCACAATCTTCCGGTGAGGGCAGGGGTCAGCCTTTTCGTAAACAGACCCAATGACCTGTATCTCCAGCTGCCAGATCCCTCCTGTCTGGCAGCTCCTCTAGGAGGAAAGTTGGCACTTTTCAAGCAAAATTGGCTTTTAGTCACCCAGGACAAATGGGTGTTGGACATAATAGATCGAGGCTACAAGTTTTATTTTCACACCTTGCCTCCTTTCAAGGGCATGTCAGACGTTCCTCCTCAGCAAAAGTTGGAGGCTCACAAGCAGATTTCTTTACTTTTAAAAATGGGGGCTATCCAGGGGGTCCCTCCGACAGAAGTAGGCCTAGGATTTTATTCTCGCCTGTTCCTTGTGCCAAAGAAAGGAAACACTTGGAGGCCAATTCTGGATTTGTCTATTCTCACCACATACCTAGACATTCCAAAATTCAAGATGTTAACTTTGCAGCAACTTCTGCCTCTGCTAGGCAAAGATCACTGGATGGTAACTCTGGATCTCAAAGAGGCTTATCTTCACATTCCTATCAGGCCCAGCTGCAGGAGGTTCCTGCGTTTTCGGGCTGGTACTTTTCATTATCAGTTCTCTGCATTGCCCTTTGGCTTATCTACTGCGCCCAGGGTGTTTACAAAGGTCCTGGCTCCTGTGATAGCCTTCTTAAGACTAAGAGGAATACAAATTTATCCTTATCTGGACGATTGCCTGATTCTTGCTCAAGACAAAGTCAAGTTACTTCAGCATCTACAGTATGTAATGGCAGTGTTAAGGTGCCTAGGGTATTCTGTGAATGAAACAAAGTCCAGTCTAGTACCCTCTCAGGACATGTGCTTTCTGGGTGTGACACTGAATACAGCCTCTCAGATGGCTTTTCTGACCCCGGACAAACAAAGAAATCTTCCCCTTTACTTCCAGCAATTATCCCTACTGTCCAGGCTGACTGCAAGGACAGTCCTTCAAGCCTTAGGGTTCATGGCATCTTGTATTCTGGTACTTCCCAATGCCAAACTACATATGAGGAAGCTACAGTGGTATCTCAAAAGTGTATGGACTCAACACTGCCACGATTTGGACACTGTCATTCAGATAATACCTTGCATCCAAAAGGAATTTTTGTGGTGGGCTCAGGAATGTCACCTAAACAAGGGACTCTCTGTGATCCGACCAGAGGAGAGTCAGATCTTAACGACAGATGCCTCAGACATGGCTTGGGGAGCACACTTCAATGGGAAATGGATTCAAGACACGTGGCCTCCCAGACTACAGCATTTGCATATCAACATGAAGGAGATGTTAGCAGTCCAATTTGCACTGATGGCTTTCAAGGATCTACTTCAACCAGGACAGGTGTTGATTCAAACAGACAACCCAACAGTCATGTGGTACATCAACAAGCAAGGGGGAACCCATTCGTACCCTCTTTGCAGACAAGCTATGATTTTGTGGGAGACTGCTCTGAGTTTGCACCTCACTCTTCAAGCAAGGTTTCTGCCAGGAGCACAGAACTCCTTAGCAGATGTTTTGAGCAGACAGATGGTGGATCCCCACGAGTGGAAATTGGATCCTCATGTATTTCTACAATTGACAGTGGCTTGGGGAACTCCAGACATAGATCTGTTCGCTTCTCCACTAAATTTCCAACTGCCAAAATTTTGCACAAAGATGTTTCACCCAAAAGCTTGGAAAGTGGATGCTCTATCTTTCAGTTGGAACAATCTTCACGTCCATGCCTTTCCTCCTCTGCCTCTCCTTCCCAAGGTGCTCTTGAAGGTCAGACAGGACAAGCCTTGCATGATTCTAATAGCTCCAGATTGGCCTCGTCAGCACTGGTACCCTCTGCTGAGGAGTTTAGTACGGGAGCCTCCTTGGCCTTTGCCATCAATTCCACACCTTTTGTCCCAGGCAAGCAATCACTTCCTTAATGTCAGGATTCAGTCCCTGCATCTGACAGCCTGGCATATTCTGTTCTAGACCCTGGGGGGTCGCAGCTTCCTCAACAAGTTTTGAATGTCATTTTGGAAGCCAGACGGCCTAGTACAAGGAAAGTTTATGCTGATAAATGGAGGAGATTTTTTATTTGGAGCAGAACAAAGAGCTTTGATGTTTCAGTGCCTAATTTGAGTGTTACACTTCAGTATCTTACAGAATTATTAGACAAGGGTTTGTCTTTCTCCTCTGTAAAAATTCATGCTGCAGCCATTTCTGCTCACTATGACTGTGACCCACCATTATTCTCTCACCCTTTGTTTAAGCAATTTCTTAGAGGGGCAAAGAACATAAGACCCCCCACGTAGAGCTCCTACTCCTTCCTGGGATCTCAATTTTGTGTTGGAAAAGCTTACTTTACCTCCTTTTGAACCTGCAGCTACATCTGAGTTTAAGTTTTTGTCTTGGAAGACTGCTTTTTTGTTGGCCATTACGTCTGCTAGAAGGGTATCTGAATTACAGGCCCTAATGGCAGTGGAACCCTTCCTGATATTTCATAAGGATAGGGTATCCCTGCGTACTAACCCTACTTTTAAGCCTAAAGTTGTTTCTAATGTGGCCTTAAACCATTCTATTCATTTGCCTACTTTTTATGCTGATCCCCAAAATAAAGGGGAAAAAATTTTGCACTCTTTGGATATTCACAGGCAGTTGCGTTATTATTTGAGCAGAACTAAAGGGTTCAGGCAGTCTCAACAGTTATTCATTTCTTTTGCCTTGGGTTCACATGGAAAACCTGTTTCAAAACAAACTATTTCTAAGTGGATTGGCCATTGTATTGCTTTTTGTTATTCTCATCATGGAAAGGATGTTCCGGCTGGAATCAGACCTCATTTCACTAGGGCGACTGCCACTTCTACTGCCTTTTTAAGGGGAGTAGCTACTAAGGATATTTTGGAGGCAGCTACCTGGAGTTCAGTGCACACTTTTTCTAAACATTACCATCTCCCTCTTTATTCCAAATCTAGGGCTGGGTTTGCCACTGCAGTTTTACAGGGCATGTTAGCAGCTCCTAATGCTTTCTGATTTTGCCAACCTCCCTTACCTTTGCTTTGGGATTCTACCCACAGGTTATGACTGCAGCAATGTGAGACGAAGAACATAGTACAGTTTTGTACCTACCATAAATGTAGATGTTCGAGGATCCACATTGCTGCAGTCCTATTTTCCCTCCCTCCTTCCCCTCTGTAGTTTGGGGTTCCTGTGTTGCTTTTGGGGTAATTATTTTTCTTTATTGGTGATTGGGTATTTTCTATTTTTGGCTATGGCCTTTCTTTTTTAGGCCTTCTGACATCTGGGGCAAGAAAGACTGAGGATATGGCGTCGGTCATGCGCTTTAGTACCACGGCGTACTGACGTCAGATCTGAGCGACCATGACCGACGCCAGCCTAACACTTTGGTATTCGGGCCGACCGAGGACAGCGGACTACCCACAGGTTATGACTGCAGCAATGTGGATCCTCGAACATCTACATTTATGGTAGGTACAAAACTGTACTTTTCCAGGGTCCGTAGAAGCACCGCCTTTGTGAAGTGGGACCACTGTTGCCGTACGCCACTCTTTGGGTACGTATCCTGTAGTAAGGCTAAGATTAAACAGCAGCCTTATGTGTGGGTTTAGTTCCTCTTTGAGTTCATGTAGCACACAGCCCGTGACACCGTCCGGTCCCATTGATGCTGTGTTTTTAGCTTTAGAGAGGGCGGCTCTCACCTGGGCATCTGAGATGTTAGGGAGGCTACACTCTGCTGGGATAGTTATTTCTCCTTTTGGGGGGAGGAGAAATTTGCACTGAACCTGTCTGCCAGAATGTTGGCAATGTCAGTGGGTTCAGTGTATTTTGTGTCATTCTGGACTAACTCTGAGCATATCTGGGAGTTTCCACCCAGGTTTCTAACATAGCTAAAGAAGGCCTTGTGATTGTCTTTTGTGTCTTTCGCGATTTTTCTCTCAAAGTTGGCCTTGGATGATTTTATGAGTGATCGTAGTTTTTTGCTAGTACTGATCAGAGATGCCTTCCCATTTAGGGATTTTGCTCTGTCAAGTAGTAGCTTCCTCCTTCTGTTGTAAAGTTTGTTTATGTCTGGGGTCCACCAGACCGGGCGCCTGCCTTTGGGGGAAATGGGTCTTGGTTTTATTTGGGATTGCATGATCCATGCTTTCTTGAAGGTGCCCGTAGAAGGTATTTGTAAAGGATTCAGCATTATGGGTTTTGGTTTCCACTGGCCCAGGGACCTTGAAGGATACCACTTCAGTCTTAAGAAGTGTGAAGTTGGCTTTTGAGAAGTTCTTCACTGTGGTCTTTTGTGCAGGCGGTGGGGGCAGGATGTGGATTTCCAGTGAGATTAATTTATGGTCTGATCTTACCAATGAGGGATATACTTCCGGTGTGGAGCATTTTGTCCCCATGTTTGTGATGATCAGGTCTAGTATATTGTCTCCTCTTGTGGGAATGGTGACTAGTTGTTCCATCGCATTTGAGTTTATGAATTCTAGGAACCTTTGGGCTAGGGTATTTGGGCTCAAGTAATGTTCCCAGTCTATGTTTGGGTAGTTGAAGTCTCCCAATATGATGGTATTTGGAGAGACATTCATAATCTCCAGTGTCTTCAGGAAGGCTGTGTGGGGTTCCTGAGTTTGAGAGGGTGGTCTGTAGCATGCTACAAATTGTAAGGCAGTTTTGCCTATGGTTAGTTGCACCTGGACGGTCTCCGATGCTTCGTGCGTTGCCACTAACCTGGAGGTGTGGGTATCTTTGATGAATATGGGTACTCCCCCTCCTTTTGTGGTTCGGTCCAAGTTTTGGGGCCGGAAAGCATGATATGAGGTAAAACCTGATAGTGCTGGGGTGCTCTCAGGAGCCTTGAACCAGGTTTCAGTCACTGCACAGACATCGATGTTCTCCATACTGAGGAGGGCTTCGAGGGCGTGCTTCGTGAGGTTTAGACTTCTGGCATTGAGCAGCATTACCTTTATTTTTTTTTCCACTTGTGTTTTCTAGGGAGGTAGGTTTGACATTTGAGCCTTGCCTAAAAAAGGCACTATGTGGGTGGCAAGAGCCTTGGCCAATATCCGGAAGCCCAGGAGTGATGGGTGCAAGCCATCCCTTGCGAAGCAGCGTGGCTTGTCGAGCATGTCATCCCAAGCAGACAGACATTGGATCCCCTTAGAATGACACCAGTAATTAAGCCAATTTTTAAAACTGATCATTTTGTCTTTGTACTGTGGCATCATTCTTGGTGAGGGTAAGATGCTGCTCAGGGTCAGGGTCATACCGGCCTGGGCTACATAATCAGAGAGCTCCTCTGTCTCTTTTCATGTAGTCCAGGGAGGTACGTCTCAGGTCGTTCACACCGGCATGTACAATGACAGAGTCATATTTGTACTTGCCGTGGAGTGACCTGAGTGCTTGTGTTATGTGGCGGATTCTAGCTCCCGACAGGCAGCTTACTGTGACCTTTTCCTTGTTCAGTTTGGTGAGCGGGACGTCAGTGTCTGACTATGGAGTCACCTATTACAAGTGTGTCTGGCATGTTGTTTGGCCTTAAGGGCTGTGACTGTTTAGCACACTGACTTTGTGAACTATGTGTTGCATGTGCTATGTCTTGAGGTGGCGGTTGCTTGGGTGTCTGCTTTGGAGGCCTCTGTTGTTTTGGTAGATTTTTAATCGGCGCCTCCGAGTAGGTTTTTGTGTGTTTATGTGTTTGGTTTGCAGTTGTGATAGTTCTATGTGAGACTGGGTTTGTGGTGTGCGTGGTTACTTTCTCCTCCTGACTGGTCTTGCCAGTACTGAATTGAGAGAGCTCGGCCTCCAGTTTGGCTATATAGTTGCATCTCTCGCATATTTTTGTATTTGTTGGGAGGAGGAGAGGGTTGTCTGTGTACATGAGGCAATTGTTAGTAAAACCTGTTTTGTGTACTTACTGGCATACCAAAACATCCAAAAGACAGAAACAGTAAGCAACCAAAAGTAAATCACCTTCAGGAAATAACTGTGCCACAACAGACACACCGACGTCCCGCTCACCAGACTGAACAAGGAAAAGGTCACAGTAAGCTGCCCAGGTAATTGCCACATTTTCCAAACCAGATTTATATTTTGTGTCACAAGTTCTTGTAATTGTAATTTGTCACAAAGTTGGTAAGTTCTGCTGGCTGATTGCTACGACGTGATATTGAATCACCTACAGTTGATACGCTGTGGCTTTATTGATCGCTGCACGGTTCTTATCACACTCCCGATCAGTAGCCTGGGAGCTATTTCCTTCATTCAAGAAAGTTTCTTCAATTTGTGTAGATTTATTCTTCCAGCTGTCCCCTTACCTTCTACTATGAAAGCAATTCCCATTTGCATGGAGAAGTTTTGTTTTTTGGTTCATCTTGCTCTGTTTTGTTTGGTAATCCCTGCTGCAGCTTGTTGGTGAAGCTGGCATATTCGTATGGCATTTCTGTTGTGGCACAGTTATTTCCTGAAGGTGATTTACTTTTGGTCGCTTACTGTTTCTGTCTTTTGGATGTTTTGGTATGCCAGTAAGTACACAAAACAGGTTTTACTTTAATGCACTGTTAACTTTAGTATGCATCTATCTTTACAACTTACAGAAGCAACCCCTTAAAATTGTGTAGAGCAAACACTATTTTATAAAGCTTGCAGACACCCTTGTAAGTTTTAATTTCTGGCTTCACCATTCTCTGTACACATTGAAGCACCAGCTGGTAGCTTACATTCTTCATGCTAAGTTCTTCCCCCATGTTATATGGTAGCACCATACAGTTTAGAAAATGCAATCCATTGCGTCTTTAATTCCTAATAACCAAATAAACTTCACCTGAGTGACGTGCCTATTGCATACTTTTGTGTTATGTAAGTAGTGCAGGAAGCTGCAGAGACCATTCCATGGCTTGAGCTATCAGAGTCGATGTCATGTGATGTACGTTTCAGGTATGTGAGAACCATTGATCTGAAAGTGTGGCAAGATTGTAGTATTAAACTCACTGTATACAGGTGTGTGCGTGCATGTGTATTTGTGTGTGTGTGTATTTGTGTGTGCGTGTATTTGTGTGTGTATTTGTGTGTGCGTGTATTTGTGTATGTGTTTTGTGTGTGTATCTGTGTTTTGTGTGTATCTGTGTTTTGTGTGTGTATCTGTGTTTTGTGTGTGTATCCGTGTTTTGTGTGTATCTGTGTTTTGTGTGTGTGTGTGTGTGTGTGTGTGTGTATCCATGTTTTGTGTGTGTGTGTGATGATCACCATTAACAGGAAATGTTGCAGAGAGTATGTCTCCTGATTAGTTAACCTGCTATATGTAGTTAACAGTGTGCATTTATATTTATTTCTATTTCCCATGCGTTAGACTTTTTAGTATGGTTTTTTAAACACTGCCTGGTAGTGGCATACCTGTGTAACACAGATGTCATCTTCCACAGAGGTGCACAGAGTAACTTGATTTTAGGATGTGTATGGGGGCAGAAGGGTGATGTCTAATGTTACTGAAATAAAAAAAAAGAGTTTAGTGCGAAATCATTTACTGTCTGTGCTCGACAGGCATGCAACAGGTAGAGGGAGATGCAGCAAGCAGTATCCTAGAAAAGGGATATCAAAGTGTGTAATCTTAAATAATAACAATGGCAGTATTACTGAGAAGGGCAGGCATTGCGTGGTAATGCCCCAGGAAAGATTAAGTAGATCAAATTGTGAAAAGCCGGCCCTAAGAATGAGTGAGAATGCTGCTCATGCTGTTCAGGGTGACTGTTTGCACCTTCACATTCTGTTCCTTACCTGACCATGAATGGACTAGCGTTACAGCATAAGCTCTGCACATTCGGTATGGTGTAGTTAAAGTAAGGCCTAGTCAGTCAGACCTTAGTTTTTGGGTAAGTGTAGGAGTGCGCGTAGAAGCAATGACTAGTCAGACTGTGCAGAAGGCAGACTGGTGTCAGGGTGACAGATGCCAGGTTATGTCAAATATGTTTAACCTGAACAGCTTTTTCAGGTGATGCTGAACGTAGACAAAAGAATGTTGTCTGATTTAGGTGTGGTGCACGGAGTCTGTCAGAGCATCCGCATGTGCATTTAATTTGACATTGTTTAGGTAGCTGAATGATGTGATAAGTTACTAACAGCTGTAGTAGTAAGTTAATTCGGTGTGGCCATGAATAGCAAACATGGGAAAGAAGTTGCTTGAATAAGCTCTACATTAGCCATAAAGCCTTCCCTTTCCACGGTCATTGACTCACGTTTTATGCCCTATTTTGTTTCCCGTAAGATTAGAGTAAAGCACTGAGAGTGATGTCAGCATCCACAGGAGTTTTAGCCCTAACATTTTTAAATGCCCAGTGATGCCTCCAGGGTTGGATGTGCAGTGTGTACTTGCATGGAACTGCCACTTTCTTCTGAGTGATTTACCACAGATATTACTCTGCCGTGAGGCAGACAGTTTAAATGTCTCTCTGATCTGCATTGAGTAGCTGAAGTGGAGCATGTGTCTGCAGGCATGTTCCCATCCCACATTAAGTGAAGTAAAGAAGATCAACCCTTTCACTCTTCTCCCATCCCTATTTGACTCCTCCAGTTCCTGGATCACTAATCAGTCACTGGTCATGTCGATTCATTATGTAGAAAGGCATATAGGAAGAATTTTCTGTACTGAAAATGGACATATATCCAGTTAGACTTGCCTGGTCAACAAATGTAAAATAAATAAATAAAATAAATAGTATGCGCCCTTCTCACGTTTACAATAATGTTGTTAATGGTCAGTTCCTTCGAATGTCTAGAATATACACTAATGACAATGATTATATGAATGCATTAGAGATGTTGCCCACTGATTTTAAAAAGAGAGGTTATCATAAGCGAGGTGTTCATCAGACTGTATGTAAAGGGAATAGACTAAGAAATACTACTGGGAAACCATATTTTTTAAAAGGGAGAACATCTGATGACAATATTAATGTTAAAAAGGCTACTTTTGAATGCTATATTCCCTTGACTTATACCAGCAATGTTAAACAGATATGTGATATTATTCAAAAGAACTGGCCGATTCTATCCTCTGATGATAAAATTAGGACTATTGTAGGTGATAAACCTCATTTCACTTTTAGAAATAGTCTTTCACTTTAAAAGCAGTTGTGTTATGTAAATGTTAATTTACCTAGACATATAAGCAACAGAAGTGGGACATTTCCATGTAGGACATGTAGTGCTTGCAAATTTATGTCAAGTAGTGACTTTTTTATTCATCCTGTTACATCTAAGAAATATGTTTGATTTTTATTCTGACTGCAAATCTATTAATTTGGTCTACTTAGCTTACTGTACACTTTGTACAGCGTTCTGTGTGGGTATGACCAATAAGAATTTGAAAACTCGTATTTTGGAGCGTATGGGTGAAATCAGAAGGAAAAATTTTCATAATGCATTGTGTAAACATATTATTTGTAATGATGGCCATTCTTTTAAAATTATTGTACTTTAATTACTTGGGTAGAATGTAAGAGGGGTGATATTGTGAATAAAACTGAGCTTATGGAATTAAGATGGATACTATGCCTTGGAGCACATAGATATCCAGGCTTAAATGCTAATGTTCCTTTAAAACCTTTGTTACAAGCTCGACCATTGTCTCCTGAATGACTATGATTTTAAATATTGATTGTTTTTGACTGCCAATATGGATCTGATAAAGCACTTGTGTGCGAAAGTGCTCATCCACTATTTTTATTTAATAAAGTGTATATGCTTTTAGCTGTGATGGTGGTCTGTTTTGGTTTACTTTCACATTTAGGGATATAGTTTGTCCTGGTTTTGAGAATGAACTGAGCCGGATTTTAGCTAGGATGTCTTTCATAGTGGTTTTGAAAAATGGAAGGGAGGGTATTGACCTGATGGGCGCAGGTAAGGCGATGTTCATCGTGTTTCACTGTTGCAGTCATTACACTTGGGTTATCTTGCTGGCAGGCGACCCGCTGTCGGTCCGAGTTCCAAAGTCTTGATCCGGTGTCGGTTGCTGTCGCCTCTTCCCTGACGTCAGTGCACCAGGGGTATAAAAGTTGCAACCAACGCCATTTTCTTCAGTCTTTGTTGCCGCGCGGTGCCCGAAGCAAAAGCAGATGTTCATCGTGTTTCACTGTTGCAGTCATGACTGTAGGGTTCTCCCCTGCCGGCAGGCAGCCCTCGGTCGGCCATAATCCCAAAGTCTGGGTCCGGCGTCGGCTGTTCAACCATGCTTCCTGACGTCAGAGCGCCAGGAGTATAAAGCTGATAGCCGACGCCATCTTCTCCAGTCTTTCTTGCCGTGCAGTGATAGCAGTTCGCATTTGTCGGTCGGCGGACTCCTGAAGAATTTTACTGATATACTTCGGTCCGAAGACTTTCTTCTACACTCAAAGCTAAGTACCCCGTTGGGGAAACTTTTTTCTTGCTCCACTCCGATGTCAGAAAAAGTTAATAATTGTATTTCATGTGGGAAGCAAATAACTCATAAGGATTTTCATTCTTACTGTATTCCTTGCTTGGGCCCTGACCACGATGTAGCTAGTTGTCGGTTTTGTGCTAGATTCAATCAACGTACAATTAAGCGAAGGTACGATTTCGCTTTTCATTACTTCGGTAGGCGCTTTAACTACAAAATGTCGTTGGATACGGTCCCGGCTACCGGAGTTCATAAATGTCTCAAGGATAAAGACAGGCCTCCGAGGTCCAAATCTGATGATAACGCACAAGCGGAGCCAGCTTCAGGTTCGGCCGTCGTCAGTGAGGCGCTTTTGCAGTCCCTGACTCTCATGAGGAGCCAACCAGGCCTTTAAATATTTCTGTTGCAGGACCTTCGGACAATGCTCCTTCAGATGGGTCCAGAGCCGCTGTGCAGGTACCGGCTTTCAAAGGGGTTTTCAGGCCTACTCAGCTACTAATAAAGGCAAAGCCAAAGACAAAGGCAAAGACTCCTTCAAAATCAAAGACTTCTACACAGGCTTCTTCTGAACCAGCTCCCAAGTCACAGAAGCAGTTACTCAAGATGGCGGAGGATTTGATTACTATGATTAGGGGTTCTCATCCCCCTCCAGAAAAAAGGCCAAGGCAGGATATTTCTTATGATTCCTCTGATCAGGCTTCTGTTTCCTCAGTTTCTTCTTCTGATCAGGAATATTCTTTCCCTCCTTATGAGGATTCTGATGCTGAAGAATCCATTCCTTCAGCTTCTCCCCCTGAGGATTTCTCTTTTGGGGAAACTTTGCATGAAATGAGGGAACATTTCCACTGGGAAGGACAGGAGTATTCAGAATCCAAGTAAAGGTTGAGGGAATTTCTTCTTCTTCCCCAACATAGACCCCTGGCTATCCCTCCTGTTTTGGATATTGTGGATGATGCCTTTTTGGAGGCTAACTTAACCCCTGACTCTTTTCCTCCTGCTCCTGTGAAACCTGATAGGTATTACAGGGTTCCTGATTCCCATCAGTTTTTATACAAGAACCCTTCTGCTGACCCTGAAACCATTTCCCAGGGTCCTAAGGGAGCTAAGGCCGCTTCTGCCAAAAATCCTACTCCTACTGAAAAGGATTCTTGATCCTTAGAAAGATGGGGCAAAAAAGTGTACACTTCTGCTACTTTGTCCATTAGGGCTTTAAACTGTCAGTTTCATATGTTTAAATACCAGCAATTTCTATTGTCTGTCTTAAAACAAAAGCTTACTTCCATTTCTGCCTGTGCAGAGGATAAGGAATTACATGACTTATTGCATGCCACTGAACAGGTTGGGAAGCATGGTTTACACTGTGGATTTGATGCCTTGGAGGCTTCTTGTAGGGCTGCGGCCTCTGGCACAGTCATTAGGAGGCATGCATGGCTAAAGGAACAAAATTTACCTGAACAGGTAAAGGCAAAATTATTGGATGCTCCTGTTCAGCCTAATGTTTTGTTTGGATCAAAAGCTGAAGAGGTGATTAAAAAGATGGAGGATAAGGCGAAATCCATGCAAACAGTTAAAGATTTCTTACAAGTACAGCCTCCTAGATTTAGCAGGAATTGGCGTTCGAAAAATTGGTCCTTTCCCACTTCAGACAGGCCTCAGAGGGGTAGATTGAGGCCTTCCTCTGGAACGTCTATATCACAAGCTGCTTGTAGACCAAGACAGTGGACTGCTTCCACCCCTAGGGGAGGAGAGGATAGGTCACAATCTCAAAGGAAACAAACTCAATGACTCCCTCTGTGGAGCTACAGGAATTTCTTCCCTGGAAGCCCCCCTCGGAGGAAAACTCTCTCTTTTTTTATCAAAATTGGACTCAAATAACCCAAGACAAATGGGTTTTGGATGTGGTTTTAAGAGGTTACAAATTCCATTTTCATACCTTGCCAAGGCCAAACGGATGGCCAGACCTTCCAAAACATCAATGGACGGAGGCTTTAAACCAGGTAGAAGCTCTTTTGGCTATGAATGTCATAGAACTGGTTCCTCTTTCAGAGAGGGGAAAAGGGTTTTATTCAAGGCTCTTTCTAGTCCCAAGGAAGCAAAACTCATGGAGTCCCATTCTGGATCTGTCGGTCTTAAACACCTTTCTAGAGATTCCAAAATTCAAGATGCTTACTTTACAGCAGCTACTTCCAATGCTATCCAAAAATGCATGGATGGTAACTTTGGATTTAAAGGAGGCATATTTACACATTCCCATCAGGCAGAATCGCAGAAAATACCTCAGGTTCATAGCCGGATCGAGGCACTTTCAATTCTCTGCGCTGCCCTTTGTTTTATCTACTGCACCCAGGGTCTTCACCAAATGCCTGGCTCCAGTAGTAGCTTACTGCAGACGCAAGGGAATTCAAATTTACCCTTATCTGGATGATTGTCTAATTCAGGCAGACAGCAAGGATGTCTTACTCCAGCATCTAGGATTTGTACAGAACCTCCTCAAGTTCCTGGGATTCTCTGTAAACATAAAAAAGTCCAGTTTGACACCATCACAACAGATAACTTTTCTGGGTGCTCTTCTAAACACCACAACCCAGATGGCATTTCTAACATCCGAAAAGCAATTTCAGCTGGCTTCAACTTTCAAAACCTTGGCAACTTTAACTCAGTTATCTGCAAGGAAATTCCTGCAGGCTTTGGGTTACATGGCCTCCTGCATCCTTCTCGTACCATATGCAAGACTACACATGAGGAAAATACAGTGGTACCTAAAAAGTGTATGGCCTCAGCATTGCCACAGTTTAGACATTCTGATCTCAGTCCTTCCTTGCCTTCAAAAGGAATTTCTTTGGTGGTCCAGGGCATGTGCTCTAAACAAAGGGAAACCCTTCCATCTGCCTCCTGCCACTCAGATTCTAACCACGGACGCCTCGGATTACACTTGGAGAGCCCATTTTCAGGGCAACTGTCTTCAGGGCCTTTGGACAAAGGATCAGAAGCACCTGCATATCAATTTAAAGGAAATGTTAGCCATTCAGAAAGCTCTATTGGCCTTCAGGAATCTTTTACAACCAGGACAACTACTAATACGGACAGACAACACCACAGTTATGTGGTACATAAACAAGCAAGGGGGATCTCATTCCTACCCCCTTTGCAGACTAGCCATGGATCTATGGAACATAGCTCTAGCTTGCAATCTGGATCTTCAAGCTCAGTTTCTACCAGGGAAACAAAACTTCCTGGCAGACAGTCTGAGCAGAAATCTTTCGGATCCACACGAGTGGATGCTGGACACCAAAATATTCAGGATGATAACAGCAGTCTGGGGATGTCCTCACATAGACCTCTTTGCATCCCATCTCAATCATCAGCTACAGACTTTTTGCACCAGGATTTTCCACACAGAAGCTTGGAGAGTGGACGCCCTGTCATTCAGTTGGAGGAACCTCTCGGGATATGCCTTTCCGCCTCGTCCTCTTCTTCCATGGGTTTTATTGAAGATAAAACAGGCCAAGCCCAAGATGATCATCTTGCTGGCTCCAAATTGGCCTCTGCAGTTTTGGTATCCAACTCTAAAAAAACTATGCATGGAGCCCCCTTGGATTTTACCTCAGTCTCCGAACCTTCTGTCCCAACATCAGGGTCAGGTTCTTCACTCTCATGTCAGAACTCTCAGCCTGACAGCCTGGTTAATCCATGGCCTTTGATTTCTTCTTTACTGCCCAAGCAGGTTATGGATGTCATTTTAGAAGCTAGACGTCCTAGCACTAGAAAATCTTATGCAGGAAAATGGAAAAGATTTTGTTCCTGGATGCAGGCTCAGGATTCTGATCCTCTTCTTCCTAACATTACTTTTACTTTACCTGACATCTCTTACATAAGGGTCTCTCTTTCTCTTCCATTAAGATACATGCCTCTGCTATTTCTGCTCATTATAATACAGACCCTCCCATCTTTTCCCACCAGCTCATGAGACAGTTTCTCAGAGGAGCTAAGAACTTAAGACCTCCTAGATCTCCTCCCATTCCTGCGTGGGATCTCAACTATGTTTTGGAAAAACTGACCTTGTCTCCTTTTGAGCCTGCTGCCTCTTCTGATATCAAGTTTTTATCTTGGAAAACAGCTATCCTGTTAGCTCTAACCTCTGCCAGGAGAGTTTCAGAGTTACAAGCTCTTATGGCTGTGGAACCTTATATTATTTTTCATCAAGACAGGGTATCTTTGAGGACTACTCCTACCTTCATGCCTAAGGTGGTTTCCAAAGTGGCTTTAAATCAAACTATTCACTTGCCAACCTTTTTCCCCACTCCTCAAAATAAAGGGGAAAGGATCTTACATTCCTTGGATGTACACAGACCACTACGTTTTTACCTGAACAGAACCAAAGACATCAGAAAATCAGAACAATTGTTTGTTTCTTATGCTTCAAGTTCCCAAGGTAAAGCCATTTCAAAACAGACCTTTTCTAAATGGATTGCTCATGGAATCACATTTTGTTATTCACACCATGGAAAGCAAATCCCAGGAAGTATACGGACTCATTCCACCAGAGCTGCTGCCACTTCTGCGGCCTTCCTCAGGGGAGTTCCTACCAAGGACATTTTGGAAGCTGCAACTTGGAGTTCAGTGCATACTTTTTCTAAGCACTACAATCTATCTCTCTACTCTAAGTCTAGGGTGGGCTTTGCCTCTGCAGTTCTGCAGGGCCTTTTAGCCGCCCCTTCTTCTTTATGACCACCTCCCTTTCCTTCAGCTTTGGGATTCTACCCTACAGTCATGACTGCAACAGTGAAACATGATGAACATAGTACAGTTGTGTACACCTACCATAAATGTAGATGTTCGAGTGTCTTCACTGTTGCAGTCGGGGTTTCCCTCCCTCCTGTCCCTTCTTATTTTTACTTTTGTGTATCTCTTTTTCCCACCATTCTTCTGAGGTGTATTTGCAATGGTTATGGGACCTTTTTCATTTTGGGACTCCTGACATCTGGGGCAAGAAAAACTGGAGAAGATGGCGTCGGCTGTCAGCTTTATACTCCTGGCGCTCTGACGTCAGGGAGCATGGTTGAACAGCCGACGCCGGACCCAGACTTTGGGATTCTGGCCGACCGAGGGCTGCCTGCCGGCAGGGGAGAACCCTACAGTCATGACTGCAACAGTGAAGACACTCGAACATCTACATTTATGGTAGGTGTACACAACTGTACTTTTGCAAGTGCCGGTCAGCCGACTCCTGAGATTTTCAAAATTGAGTTTCAGAACCGAAGTCTTCAAAAAAGCTAAGTACCCCGTTGGGGAAACCTTTTCTTGCTCCAGACCGATGTCAGTAAAAGTTAATAATTGTATTTCTTGTGGGAAGTAAATACCTCATAAGGACTTTCACTCTTACTGTATTCCTTGCCTAGGCCCTGACCACGACGTTACTAGTTGTCGGTTTTGTGCTAGATTCAATAAATGCACTATTAAACGTCGGTTTGATTTTGCTTTACATTATTTTGGCTGTAGGTTTAATTACATAATGCCGTCGGAACAACCGACGACCGGAATTTATAAAAAACGGAAAGACAAAGAAAAGAGCAGGCATCCGAGGTCCAAAACCAACGACAAAGCCTCTTCTAGGTCAGTCGCCGGTTCTCAGTGAGGCGCTTTCACAGCCCCTGACACCGGCTACCTCAGAGCCACAGGCCGTAACCGACAGCCACGTGGAGACACCGAGGCCTGTGGAAACTCAAGGTATTGAGCTTACTGAAACTATACCCTCAGATGGGTCTGGAGCCGCTGAGCAGGCATTGGCTTCTGAGGGTGTTTTCAGACCTTCACAGCTTACAATTAAGCCCATTACAGCAAAAAAGGCAATGTCAAAAACACCATTAAAGACAAGGAAACAAGTACAGCATTCTCCTGAGCAGTCATCCATGCCAAAGAAACAGATGCTTAAAATGGCCGAAGACCTAATTACTTTAATCAGGGGTTCCCATCCCCCTCCTGACAAAAGGCCTAGGCAAGACACTGATTATGATTCCTCCGACCAGGTTTCCATTTCCTCCGATTCCTCTTCTGATCAGGGATATTCTCTCCCTCCCTATGAGGACTCTGATGCAGAAGAGTCCATACCTTCAGCCTCTCCGCCTGAGGATTATTCTTTTGGGGAAACCCTGCACACCATGAGGGAACATTTCCATTGGGAGAGCCAGGGTTATTCAGAATCCAAGAAAGGACTCAGACACTTCCTTTTATTGCCTCAGCACAGGCCCCTGGCTATCCCCCCTGTGCTTGATATTGTTGATGATGTTTTTTCTGAATCCAGTCTGTCTCCATATTCTTTACCCCCCTGCACCAGTCAAGCCAGACAGGTACTACAGGGTCCCTGACTCTCATAAATTTCTTTACAAAACCCCCACTGCAGTCCCAGAAACAATTTCTCAGAGTCCTAAAGTGGTTAAGGCTTCCACTGCTAAAAATCCTGTCCCCTCTGATAGGGATTCCAGAGCTCTGGACAGATGGGGGAAAAAAGTTTACACTTCTGCTACTTTAGCTGTAAGAGCTTTAAACTGTCAGTTTCACATGCTTAAATATCAACAGTACCTCATGTCATTGTTAAAACAGAAAATGCTTTCAAATACGGAAAGTCCTGACTGTAAGGAAATGCAGGATTTATTACATGCAGTTGAACAAGTGGGAAAGCATACTCTGCAATGTGGTTTTGATTCATTAGAGGCTTCTTGTAGAGCCGCAGATGTTCTTATTCGAAGGCATGCTTGGTTAAAAGAACAAAGTTTACCTGACCATGTTAAAATAAAATTATTGGATGCTCCATTACAGCATGATACTTTGTTTGGTGTTAAGGCAGAAGAGATGTTAAAGAAAATGGAGGATAAAGCAAAGTCAATGCAGACAGTGAAAGATTTCTTACAGGTTCAACCACCTAGATTTAGCAGAAACTGGCCTTCAAAAAATTGGTCCTTTCCAGTGTCAGACAGGCCACAAAGAGGCAGATCTCAGCCCCAAGGCTCCTACAGACCTAAACAATGGGGTGCTTCAGCCCCCAAAGGAGGGGAAGACAAATCACAACCTTATAGGAAACAGTCCCAATGACTTCCCTCTGCAAATGCCAAGCACTTACCTTTTGACAGCCCCCCTAGGGGGAAAGCTAGCACTTTTCTCAAAAAATTGGCATATGATCACCCAGGACCAGTGGGTGCTGAATATTTTTTAGGTTCATAGGTTCATAGATTAGTACTAGGCTAACTGCCCTTGCGAGCCATTTTAAGCCTAGCCAGTTATCCCCTGTAAGATTCAAACCCTGTACCTTGTGTTTGTAAGGCAAACACCTTAACCATTAGGCCACCCTACAGGTTCCACTTCCACACGCTTCCAAAACCAAAAGGTATGCCAGACCTGCCACAAAACCAATGGACAGAGGCACAAAAACAGATTGCTGCTCTTATGGACATGGGAGCTATTCAAAATGTTCCCCAGCAAGAACAGGGACAAGGATTTTACTCAAGACTTTTCTTAGTACCCAGAAAGGACAAAGCCTGGAGACCAATACTGGACCTGTCAATCCTAAATACTTTCCTGGATGTTCCAAAATTCAAAATGTTAACACTACAGCAACTTCTGCCCATGCTGGGCAAGAAGGCTTGGCTAGTTACTTTGGAGCTCAAGGAGGCATACCTGTATGTCCCAATCAGACAGTCTTGCAGAAAATACCTCAAATTCATAGCAGGCTCAATGCATTACCAATTCTCTGCATTGCCCTTTGGTGTATCTACTGCGCCCAGGGTCTTCACAAAATGCCTAGCACCAGTAATTGCATTTTGCAGACAAAAAGCAATTCAAATATATCCCTACTTGGGCAACTGCCTTATTCAAGCGGAGAGCAAGGACATTCTTCTAAAGCATCTGGCGTTTGTAAAAAGATTGCTAATTTGCCTAGGGTACACAGCAAAAGAAATGAAATCAAAACTAGTACCCTCTCAAGAGATAATATTCCTGGGTGCAAGCTTAAATACAACTGCCCAGAAGGCTTATCTCACGCCAGACAAGCAAAGGCAACTGACTCATTACTTTCAAATGATGGCAATAAAAACCCAGCTCCCTGCAAGAAAAATTCTGCAGGCCCTGGGCTTAATGGTATCCTGCATTCTACTAATTCCATATGCAAAACTGCATATGAGGAAACTACAATGGTATCTAAAAAGTGTTTGGACTCAGCATTGTCGCACCCTGGAGACCATCATAACTTTAATTCCCTGCTTACAACAGGAGTTTCAATGGTGGTCCCAGGCCTGTCACCACAACAAGGGATAGCCTTTCACCTTACCCACAGCCAGGCAGATAATAACAACGGATGCATCGGATTATGCCTGGGGGGCACATATGGCAGGAAAATGTATTCAGGGCACATGGCCCAAGGAACAAATGCATCTTCACATCAATCAAAAAGAGATGCTAGCTGTACAGAATGCCCTGACAGCTTTCAAGGACCTAATACATCCTGGGTAACTATTAATAAAGACGGACAATACCACAGTTATGTGGTACATAAACAAGCAAGGGGGCACACATTCCTACCCCTATGCAGACAAGCCATGACTTTGTGGAACACAGCACTGACCTATCAAGTACATCTGCAGGCACAATTCCTGCCAGGAACAAAAAATACACTGGCAGACGAACTAAGCAGAAATCTCATGGATCCTCATGAATGGAAGCTAAATCCACAAGTGTTCAGCATGATAACAAGGAAATGGGGACGCCCAGACATAGATCTTTTTGCCTTCCCTCACAATTACCAAATACAGAAATTTTGCACAAGAACTTATCACTCTCAAGCATGGAAAGTGGATGCTCTATCATTCAGCTGGAAAGGCCTGACAGTCTATGCCTTCCCTCCGATGCCTCTTCTCACCAAGGTGCTACTAAAAGTCAGACAGGAAAGGCCAAAAATGATCCTGATTGCACCAGACTGGCCACGCCAGCACTGGTACCCAATCCTAAAGAGTTTATCTCAAGGCCCAACCTGGCTTCTACCTCAAATTCCTCATCTTCTGACACAACAAAACAATCAGATTCTGCAGTCAACTCAGAACCTTAAACCTGGCAGCATGGCAGATAATGTAGCCACTCAGACTGCACCTCTCTCTAAAGCTGTTATGGATGTCATTTTAGAAGCCAGGAGGCCCAGCACTAGGACATCTTATGCAGAAAAATGGAAGAGATTCTCTGCTTGGAACCAGGCACAAGGGCTCGAACCACTTGTCCCTAATATACCTCAGATTTTACAATACCTGATTGAGATGCTGGACAAAGGTTTATCTTTCTCATCTATTAAAATCCATGCCTCTGCCATTTCAGCTCATTACAGTACGGAACCTCCTATTTTTTCACATCCTCTACTACGACAGTACCTCAGAGGGGCAAAAAATACAAGACCCCCAAGGAGAGCACCAGTACCTACTTGGGACCTTAATTTTGTTTTAGAAAAACTCACACTGCCTCCTTCTGAGCCAGCCAGCACAGCTGATCTAAAATTCTTGTCATGGAAAACTGCTCTGCTCCTAGCAATAACTTCAGCAAGAAGAGTCTCAGAGTTACAGGCATTAATGGCTGTGGAACCTTTCCTCATTTTTCATCAGGACAGGGTTTCTCTTGGGACAAACCCAACATTCATGCCAAAAGTGGTCTCCAATGTGGTTTTAAACCAAACCATTCATTTACCTACTTTTTACCCAAATCCCCAGAATAAAGGGGAGAGACTTCTGCACGCTTTGGATATACACAGACAGCTACGATTCTACTTGGACAAAACAAAAGCTTTCAGAAAAACTGAGCAACTGTTTGTAGCATATGCTGCAGGATCACACGGAAAGCCTATTACAAAGCAGACAATCTCCAAATGGATAGGACACTGTATCCGCTTCTGTTAGGCACAACATGGCAAATCTGTGCCTAAGGGCATTAGGCCTCATTCTGCCAGAGCAGCAGCCACTTCAGAAGCTTCCTCAGATGGGTACCAACCAAGGACATATTAGAAGCTGCAACCTGGAGCTCAGTGCACACTTTCACCAAGCACTACCACTTACCTCTCTACTCTAAATCCGGAGCAGGCTTTGCCACTGCAGTTCTGCAGGGCTTGTTATCCTCTCCAAATCCAATTTAGACCCAGCCACCCAACCTCAGCTTTGGGATTCTACCCAAGTGTAATGACTGCAACAGTGAAACATGATGAAAATAGTACAGTTGTGTACCTACCATAAATGTAGATGTTTGAGTGTATTCACTGTTGCAGTCCAGGTTACCCACCCACCACCCCCCTTTTTTTAATTGCTGGGACTTTTCTGTACTTCTCATCTCTATACAACCTATGTGGTGTATTTGCTTGTAGATGAAGGAAATGTTTATAGTAATATATGCATGTTTTTTGGCATAATTTTATCTTTCCAGCCTTCCTATCTGGGGGCACCTAACATCTGGGGCAAGAAAAACTGAAGAAAATGGCATCAGTTGCAACTTTTATACCCCTAGCGCACTGACGCCAGGGAAGAGGCGACAGCAACCGACGCCGGACCAAGACTTTGGAACTCGGGCCGACTGCGGGTCACCTGCCAGCAGGATAACCCAAGTGTAATGACTGCAACAGTGAATACACTCGAACATCTACATTTATGGTAGGTACACAACTGTACTTTCCATACCTTGACATCCTTGTACTAGTACAGACAATGCCCAGCAGATTTGCTAAGTATGTAGACAGAGTTTTTTGGTCACTGGATTCCAGTGGCCAACTGGGAACATAGTTATGTAAAATGTTTTTTTTAGTGCTGGACAGGCAGATGGATGCTGGATAATTTTATAGATGATAAGAAACTGTGTGTACGTTAGTCTAACCATTTTAGGCTTTTTGGTGATATACAGTAGTAGGTTCTGAAAGGGGTATTCGCTGCAAATTTAGCAGCGTTGTTACATTATTCAGGTTTTAATTTTTGTGGTTAGTAAGGATGGGAGCACCATAAAGAAGTGTGGGGAGGAGATAAGTAGTGCCAAGTGTAGCTTGTCATGCCTGGAGGTTAGTAAGGATGGCAGCTCCATAAAGAAGTGTGGGGAGGAGATAAGTAGTGCCAAGTGTAGCTTGTCATGCCTGGAGGTTAGTAAGGATGGGAGCACCATAAAGAAGTGCGGGGAGGAGATTAGTAGTGACAAGTGCAGCTTGTCATGCCTGGAGGTTAGTAAGGATGGGCACACCATAAAGAAGTGTGGGGAGGAGATAGGTAGTGACAAGTGTAGCTTGTCATGCCTGGATGTTAGTAAGGATGGTAGCGCCATAAAGAAGTGTGGGGAGGAGATAAGTAGTGCCAAGTGTAGCTTGTCATGCCTGGAGGTTAGTAAGGATGGGAGCACCATAAAGAAGTGTGTAAGGTGCCAAGTGTGGCTTGTCCTGCTTGTCATGCCTGGAGGATAGCAAGGATGGGAGCACCATAAAGAAGTGTGGGGAGGAGATAAGTAGTGCCAAGTGCAGCTTGTCATGCCTGGAGGTTAGTAAGGATGGGAGCACCATAAAGAAGGGTGGGAGGAGATTAGTAGTGCCAAGGTGTAGCTTGTCATGCCTGGAGGTTAGTAAGGATGGGAGCACCATAAAGAAGTGTGGGAGGAGATAAGTAGTACCAAGTGTAGCTTGTCATGCCTGGATGTTAGTAAGGATGGAGCACCATAAAGAAGTGTAGGGAGGAGATAAGTAGTGCCAAGTGTAGCTTGTCATGCCTGGAGGTTAGTAAGGATGGGAGCACCATAAAGAAGTGTGGGGAGGAGATAAGTAGTGCCAAGTGTAGCTTGTCATGCCTGGAGGTTAGCAAGGATGGGAGCACCATAAAGAAGTGTGGGGAGGATATTAGTAGTGCCAAGTGTAGCTTGTCATGCCTGGAGGTTAGTAAGGATGGGAGCACCATAAAGAAGTGTGGGGAGGAGATTAGTAAAGAAGTGTGGGGAGTAGATAAGTAGTACCAAGTGTAGCTTGTCACGCCTGGAGGTTAGCAAGGATGGGAGCACCATAAAGAAGTGTGGAAAGGAGATAAGTAGTGCCAAGTGTAGCTTGTTATGCCTGGAGGTTAGTAAGGATGGGAGCACAATAAAGAAGTGTAAAGAGGAGATAAGTAGTGCCAAGTGTAGCTTGTCATGCCTGGAGGTTAGCAAGGATGGGAGCACCATAAAGAAGTGTGGGGAGGAGATAAGTAGTGCCAAGTGTAGCTTGTCATGCCTGGAGGTTAGCAAGGATGGGAGCACCATAAAGAAGTGTGAGGAGGAGATAAGTAGTGCCAAGTGTAGCTTGTCATGCCTGGAGGTTAGTAAGGATGGGAGCACCATAAAGAAGTGTGGGAGGAGATAAGTAGTGCCAAGTGTAGCTTGTCATGCCTGGAGGTTAGCAAGGATGGCAGCACCATAAAGAAGTGTGGGGAGGAGATAAGTAGTGCCAAGTGTAGCTTGTCATGCCTGGAGGTTAGCAAGGATGGGAGCACCATAAAGAAGTGTGGGGAGGAGATAAGTAGTGCCAAGTGTAGCTTGTCATGCCTGGAGGTTAGTAAGGATGGGAGCACCATAAAGAAGTGTGGGGAGGAGATAAGTAGTGCCAAGTGTAGCTTGTCATGCCTGGAGGTTAGTAAGGATGGGAGCACCATAAAGAAGTGTGGGAGGAGATTAGTAGTGCCAAGGTGTAGCTTGTCATGCCTGGAGGTTAGTAAGGATGGGAGCACCATAAAGAAGGGTGGGAGGAGATAAGTAGTGCCAAGTGTAGCTTGTCATGCCTGGAGGTTAGTAAGGATGGGAGCACCATAAAGAAGTGTGGGGAGGAGATAAGTAGTGCCAAGTGTAGCTTGTCATGCCTGGAGGTTAGTAAGGATGGGAGCACCATAAAGAAGTGTGGGAGGAGATAAGTAGTGCCAAGTGTAGCTTGTCATGCCTGGAGGTTAGTAAGGATGGGAGCACCATAAAGAAGTGTGGGAGGAGATCAAGTGTAGCTTGTCATGCCTGGAGGTTAGTAAGGATGGGAGCACCATAAAGAAGTGTGGGGAGGAGATAAGTAGTGCCAAGTGTAGCTTGTCATGCCTGGAGGTTAGTAAGGATGGGAGCACCATAAAGAAGTGTGGGGAGGAGATAAGTAGTGCCAAATGTAGCTTGTCATGCGTGGAGGTTAGTAAGGATGTGAGCACCATAAAGAAGTGTGGGGAGGAGATAAGTAGTGCCAAGTGTAGCTTGTCACGCGTGGAGGTTAGAAAGGATGGGAGCACCATAAAGACGTGTAGGGAGGAGATAAGTAGTGCCAAGTGTAGCTTGTCATGCGTGGAGGTTAGTAAGGATGGGAGCACCATAAAGAAGTGTGGGGAGGAGATAAGTAGTGCCAAGTGTAGCTTGTCACGCGTGGAGGTTAGAAAGGATGGGAGCACCATAAAGAAGTGTGGGGAGGAGATAAGTAGTGCCAAGTGTAGCTTGTCATGCCTGGAGGTTAGTAAGGATGGAGCACCATAAAGAAGTGTGGGGAGGAGATAAGTAGTACCAAGTGTAGCTTGTCATGCCTGGAGGTTAGTAAGGATGGGAGCACCATAAAGAAGTGTGGGGAGGAGATAAGTAGTGCCAAGTGTAGCTTGTCATGCCTGGAGGTTAGTAAGGATGGGAGCACCATAAAGAAGTGTGGGGAGGAGATAAGTAGTGCCAAGTGTAGCTTGTCATGCCTGGAGGTTAGTAAGGATGGGAGCACCATAAAGAAGGGTGGGGAGGAGATAAGTAGTGCCAAGTGTAGCTTGTCATGCCTGGAGGTTAGTAAGGATGGGAGCACCATAAAGAAGTGTGGCACCATAAAGAAGTGTGGGGAGGAGATAAGTAGTGCCAAGTGTAGCTTGTCATGCCTGGAGGTTAGTAAGGATGGGAGCACCATAAAGAAGTGTGGGGAGGAGATAAGTAGTGCCAAGTGTAGCTTGTCATGCCTGGAGGTTAGTAAGGATGGGAGCACCATAAAGAAGGGTGGGCGGAGATAAGTAGTGCCAAGTGTAGCTTGTCATGCCTGGAGGTTAGCAAGGATGGGAGCACCATAAAGAAGTGTGGGGAGGAGATAAGTAGTGCCAAGTGTAGCTTGTCATGCCTGGAGGTTAGCAAGGATGGGAGCACCATAAAGAAGTGTGGGGAGGAGATAAGTAGTGCCAAGTGTAGCTTGTCATGCCTGGAGGTTAGCAAGGATGGGAGCACCATAAAGAAGTGTGGGGAGGAGATAAGTAGTGCCAAGTGTAGCTTGTCATGCCTGGAGGTTAGTAAGGATGGGAGCACCATAAAGAAGTGTGGGGAGGGGATAAGTAGTGACAAGTGTAGCTTGTCATGCCTGGAGGTTAGTAAGGATGGGAGCACCATAAAGAAGTGTGGGGAGGAGATTAGTAGTGCCAAGTGTAGCTTGTCATGCCTGGAGGTTAGTAAGGATGGGAGCACCATAAAGAAGTGTGGGAGGAGATAAGTAGTGCCAAGTGTAGCTTGTCATGCCTGGAGGTTACTAAGGATGGGAGCACCATAAAGAAGTGTGGGGAGGAGATAAGTAGTGCCAAGTGTAGCTTGTCATGCCTGGAGGTTAGCAAGGATGGGAGCACCATAAAGAAGTGTGGGGAGGAGATAAGTAGTGCCAAGTGTAGCTTGTCATGCCTGGAGGTTAGTAAGGATGGGAGCACCATAAAGAAGTGTGGGGAGGAGATAGGTAGTACCAAGTGTTGCTTGTCATGCCTGGAGGTTAGAAAGGATGGGAGCACCATAAAGAAGTGTGGGGAGGAGATAAGTAGTGCCAAGTGTAGCTTGTCATGCCTGGAGGTTAGTAAGGATGGGAGCACCATAAAGAAGTGTGGGGAGGAGATTAGTAGTGCCAAGTGTAGCTTGTCATGCCTGGAGGTTAGTAAGGATGGGAGCACCATAAAGAAGTGTGGGGAGGAGATAAGTAGTACCACTGTAGCTTGTCATGCCTGGAGGTTAGTAAGGATGGGAGCACCATAAAGAAGTGTGGGGAGGAGATAAGTAGTACCAGTGTAGCTTGTCATGCCTGGAGGTTAGTAAGGATGGGAGCACCATAAAGAAGTGTGGGAGGAGGTAAGTAGTGCCAAGTGTAGCTTGTCATGCCTGGAGGTTACCAAGGATGGGAGCACCATAAAGAAGTGTGGGGAGGAGATAAGTGGTGCCAAGTGTAGCTTGTCATGCCTGGAGGTTAGTAAGGATGGGAGCACCATAAAGAAGTGTGGGGAGGAGATAAGTAGTACCAGTGTAGCTTGTCATGCCTGGAGGTTAGTAAGGATGGGAGCACCATAAAGAAGTGTGGGGAGGAGATAAGTAGTACCAGTGTAGCTTGTCATGCCTGGAGGTTAGTAAGGATGGGAGCACCATAAAGAAGTGTGGGAGGAGGTAAGTAGTGCCAAGTGTAGCTTGTCATGCCTGGAGGTTAGCAAGGATGGGAGCACCATAAAGAAGTGTGGGGAGGAGATTAGTAGAGACCAAGTGTAGCTTGTCATGCCTGGAGGTTAGCAAGGATGTCAACTCCATAAAGAAGTGTGGGGAGGAGATAAGTAGTGACAAGTGTAGCTTGTCATGCCTTGAGGTTAGCAAGGATGGGTGCACCATAAAGAAGTGTGGGGAGGAGATTAGTAGTTCTAAGTGTAGCTTGTCATGCCTGGAGGTTAGTAAGGATGGGAGCACCATAAAGAAGTGTGGGAGGAAATAAGTAGTGCCAAGTGTAGCTTGTCATGCCTGGAGGTTACTAAGGATGGGAACACCATAAAGAAGTGTCGGGAGGAGATAAGTAGTGCCAAGTGTAGCTTGTCATGCCTGGAGGTTAGCAAGGATGGGAGCGCCATAAACAAGTGTGCGGAGGAGATAAGTAGTACCAAGTGTAGCTTGTCATGCCTGGAGGTTAGCAAGGATGGGAGCACCATAAAGAAGTGTGGGGAGGAGATAAGTAGTACCAAGTGTAGCTTGTCATGCCTGGAGGTTAGTAAGGATGGTAGCACCATAAAGAAGTGTGGGGAGGAGATTAGTAGTGACAAGTGTAGCTCGTCATGCCTGGAGGTTAGTAAGGATGGGCACACCATAAAGAACTGTGGGGAGGAGATAAGTAGTGCCAAGTGTAGCTTTAGTTGTCAGTGAGAAAGTGTTGTCTCTCTAAAGCATCCCTAGTTTTGTTTAGTTTTTCTTACGCAATTTTGTATATGCAGGTTGAAGGTAAGTATATTATCCACTATCACCCTTAATAATTTGCTATGAGAAGTGACTCCTGTGGTTGTGTTATCAAGAGAGAGGACTTTAATTTTTTTGTTTTTTCACAAGAGAGTGATTTTAGGAGAAAAAAGTAGCAGTTCAGTCTTACTTTGGGTTGAGCGTGAGCTGAGTTACAAAGCCATGTTTCAGTGGCTGTTAAAGGTTCCTGAGTAATTTTTTGAGGTGTACCATGTCAGATGTACAAATTAGTTGAATCATCTGCGTATTGTATTATGATGGCCTGTTGTGTGGATGTACAGAGGATGTTGGTGAAAATGCTAAAGAGGAGGACGACCAAGGATAGAGCCTTGTGCTACACCACTGGTGACTGGGAGGGAAGGAGAGAGCATGGAATGCCATTTTACTGACGGATACTTATTGGACAAGTAGCTTTTGAACCACAGAAGGGTGGGCTGACAGAGACCTAGTGAGGATATTTTGAAGTAGAAGTTTGCTGTGACAAACTGTGTCGGAGGCTTTAGACAACCTTAGAAATAAGGAAGACACTAGTCTACCATTATCTCTAACTTCTGTATAGGCAGTGCTAGTACTATGGAAAGGAAGGAAGCCATGTTGGGTAGGGGATAGGACTTCTTCCTGCAGGAGATAGTCTAGCAATTGTTTTTAAATACATTTTTCAAGTATTTTGTTGAGGGGAGGTAAGATTACTACAGGTCTAAAGTTATTAATGTCTATTGAATTTCCTCCTTTGTCCAGAGGGATAATGTGTGACTTTTTCCAGAGACAGGGAACATGAGATTCCTGGAGTGACATGTTTATAAGGATTGAGACAGGGTAAGCAATGCTATTGGCTGCTATTTCTAGGTACCCATTTGGAAGGTTATCAGCTGAAGAAGAGCGCAGTTTGTTTGAGTAGTTTTATATAGAATGAGGGCACAGGTTTGAAAGGGATAGTGGATTTGGTGATATGTAGCTGTTTGGCATGGTCGGGATTAGATGCTGAGGAATCCTTGGTTAGAGATGCTGTAGTGTCTGTAAAATAAGAGTTGAATTCTTTTGCATTTTTGAGTGGTGAGTTATTAGAAGAGGAGTTTGAGTTGAATATTTGACCAGGATGCAAGATTTCTTTAGTGGATGTCCAAAAATTTTTAGGGTTGTCTTTAGTATCATTCTGAAAGTTGTTATAGTGTAGTGTTTTGTCTTCATTTATTTGCTTTTTAGTTCAGTTGTGAAACATTCTGAAGTTTTTCAAGATATTGAGGTGTTTTATATTTTTGACATTCTTTCCATGCTTTTTATCTGTCCTGCATTAGCATTCTGCTTTTTTTGGAGAGCCAAATTGCATTATTTGTTTTCAGTCCCTTCCTTCTAGGAGGTGCATGTCTGTTTAGGATATTTAGAAAAGTTATATTGAATTCATTTACGGCATTGTCTAAGGTGAGGATTTGTAGGAAGTTCCAGTTAATAGATGATAGTAATGAACACTCTGATGTTGTCGATCTTCATTCATCCTTGATCTTTCGGTACTCTGTTGCTCCTCTGACAAGCTCGGGTATTATACAGCTTGCTGCAGCCAAAAACTCTCAAATGAAGACCCTACCCACAGTACCCCTCTCCATATTACTTCGTATCTCGTTTTCAGCTGTTGTCGCAAGACGTGTCAGCTGTTTCTCTTGCAGCTAAGTGAAATTTCTTTAATTTTGAAAGTTGTTTTCATCCCTTTTCTACTCTTTATATTTGTATTTCTGTTCTATTTGTCTCTACCCACCTTTTCTGGTTGAGTGAGCATTTTTTCCCCATACCTTATGGTGATGTTTTTCGTGTTTCACTGGTGCAGTCATCACATTTGGGTTATCTGCCTACAGGTAGCCCTCAGCCGGCGTGAATACCAGAGTCCTCGGATTTCCGCATTGGATGCTCTCTTCTTCCATGATGTCAGGTCGTCAGGGGTATAAAAACATGCAGCCGATGCCATTACATCATTCTTTCTTGCCATGCGGTGCCCGAAGCAGAAGCCGTTCGTAAGTGCCAGTCAGCTGACTCCTGACATTTTCTTTTAGGAGTTTCAGACCCGAAGTCTTCAAAAAAGATAAGTACCCCATTGGGGGTCCTTTTTCTTGCTCTAAGCGATGTCAGTAAAAGTTAACAATTGTCTTACCTGTGGAAAGCAAATACCTCAAATATTTTCATTCGCCCTGTCTAGGCCCAGACCACGATGTCCCTCGCTGTCAGTTTTGTGCCTTGTTCAACCCCTGAACTTTTCGTCGTTGGGCTATCTTTGCAGAAAATAATTTTCCTACTTGGTCTCAGTACTCCGAAATGGCTTTGAAGCCATCCGACTACCAATCTTCTGAAAGAATTTAAGGATAAAGACAGAGACAGACCGCATAGGTCCAAAACTGCCGATGACACTTCCGTTAAGGTAGTCGCCAGTCTGCCGGTACTCAGTGAGGCGGTTTTGCAGTCCCTGATACCCGCTACTTCAGATTTGCAGGCCTCTACTGAGACCCATTCGGAGTCCGGTATGCCGCAAGATGCTTCTTCGACTATGGAACCTGCGGATGTCTCTACCTTGGATGGGTCCAGAGCTGCTGTGCAGGCACTAGCTTCTGAGGGTGTATTCAGGCCCACAGACTTGCACTTTAAACTGATGCCATCGTCTTCATCCAGTCTTAAAACTTGCACCATGCCTAGAAAACTGACGTCCAAACCGCAGGCCCAGGCCCATATGCCTAAAAAACAAATGCTTTGAATGGCTGAAGACCTTATTACCTTAATTTGGGGAAGCCAGCCTTCGCCCTCTGAGACCTAGGACTGATTTTCCTTCTGATCAGGAATCTGATATTTCTGTTCCTTCTGATTGCCAGGATTTGCCCTTATCTACCTGTGAGGATTCTGATGCAGAGGATTCCATTCCCTTTGCTTCCCCTCCAGAAGACTTTTCTGTTGGTGAAACCTTGCACACTCTTAGGGAGCATTTCCGCTGGGAATGCCAGGATTACTCTGATTCCAAAAAGAGGCTTAGGGAATTCTTACTCCTTCCTCAACACATGCCCTAAGCCATTCCTCCTATTCTGGATATTGTTGATAATGCTTTCTGTGAATCTAGCCTTTCCCCAGACACTTTACCTCCAACTCCCAGAAAACCTGACAGGTATTACAGAGTACCTGACTCACAAGTTCCTCTTCAAGAATCCTACTGCGTATCCAGAGACCATTTCCAGAGAACCCAAAGGCGTTAAGGCTACTGCTACCAAAAATTCTCCCCCTTCTGAAAGAGATTCTAGAGCCTTAGACAGATGGGGTAAGAAGGTATACACTTCTGCTACTTTGGTCATTAGGGCTTTAAATTGCCAGTTTCATATGTTAAAGTATCAGCAGCGTATTAAGGGATTAATTAAACAGAAAATGATGATGATTCCTGACTGTGCTGAACACAAAGAATTACAGGATTTAATGCATTCTGCAGAACAAGTTGGTAAACATACTTTGCAATGTGGTTTTGATGCTTTAGAAGCATCTTGCAGGGCTGCTGTCACTGGGTCTGTACTTAGAAGGCATGCCTAGCTTAAGGAGCAAAACTTGCCAGATCATGTTAAAGCTAAATTACTGGATGCTACCTTAAACCAAGACCGCCTCTTTGGCAACAAAGCAGAAGTCCTCAAAAGGATGGAGGAAAAAGCTAAATCTATGCAAACTGTTAAAGATTTCCTTCAAGTACAGCCTCCCAGATTTAGTAGGTATTGGCCTTCAAAGAACTGGTCCTTTCCAGTCTCTTCCAGGCCTTCTCAGTCCAAACCCAGGAGCAGCAGTCCACCTAGGTTACAGTCTCAGGCTGCGCACAGATCTAAGCAGTGGGGGGCTTCCACTTCCCAAAGCAGGGAGTAGTAAGCCACCCCCCTACGGAAAGATGGCACAATGACTTAACCTTAACCCTTCCAAGCCCTGCTCAACTACCTGCTCCCTTAGGAGGAAAGCTCGCCCTGCATGCAAAAAACTGGGAACTCATTACCCAGGACAAATGAGTTTTAAATATAGTTTTCCAAGGATACAGATTTCACTTCCACACCTTACCAACACCAAATGGTTGGCCAGACCTACCCCCAAATCAGTGGGCGGAGGCCCAACAGCAGGTTCTCTCTCTCTCTTCCAAGTATCAGGGCTATTCAACTTGTCCCAGCAGAACAAAGGGGACAAGGTTTTTATTCAAGACTTTTTCTGGTACCCAGAAAAGACAGCTGCTGGCATCCTATCCTGGACCTCTCTATTCTAAACTCCTTTCTGGTAATTCCAAAATTCAAAATGTTAACACTTCAACAGCTTCTTCCTATGCTAGGCAAAGATGCCTGGCTGGCCACCTTAGACTTAAAGGAAGCTTACCTGCACATTCCAATAAGGGAATCTTGCAGGAAATACCTACACTTCAGGAAATGCTCCTTGCACTATCAGTTCTCTGCACTTCCCTTTGGCTTATCTACTGCACCCAGGGTATTCACAAAGTGTCTAGCTCCAGCCATTGCATTTTGCAGACATAGAAATATTCAAATAGAAAGCAGAAAGCCAGGACTTGATATTACAGCATCTGGCATTCGGAAAGAAACTACTAACCTCACTGGGGTACACCATAAACGAAAAGAAATCTCACCTGGTATCCTGCCAACAGATTGTATCCCTAGGAGCAAGCTTGAACGCAACTTCCCAGATGGCTTTCCTCACTCCGTAGAAACGAGTTTATTTGACCACCAACTTCATACTGTTGGCCACAAAACCCCAGCTAACTGCAAGGAAAATCCTGCAAGCCCTGGGGTTAATGGCCTGTTGCATTCTACTAATTCCATATGCAAGACTGCATATGAGGAAACTACAATGGTATCTAAAAAGCCTATGGAGTCCACATTCTCAGGACCTGGAATCAGTGATTCCTATCATTCCTTGTATAAAGACAGAGTTTCTTTGGTGGGCAGAGGCTTGCTACCACAACAAGGGGCTCCCTTTCACTCTACCGCATGCCGCCCAAACCCTAACAACAGACGCATCAGACTATGCATGGGGGGTATGGGAAGATCTGTGGCGTTTTGAACGTGTTTTGGAGAATGTGGTCTGTGATGCTATTACCTACACTGAGCACGCTAAGAGGAAAACTGTTACAACTATGGATGTGGTGTACTCTCTAAAACACCAAGGCAGGACTATTTATGGCTTTGGAGGCTAATGTGTTTGTAGCCAAGTTCCAGAGATTCTTTCTCTGGACAACCCTACCAGCACTCCTGAAGGAAGGTCTGATTGCTTACCTCTGGAAGCAGTCAGGGGAAGACTTTCACTGCACTCAGCAGCCTGGCAACAAATAACTTCTGATACTTGGGTGCAGAAGATTATTACCACATGTTACCATATTCCTTTCAATCTTTTTCCAGGATCCAAAAGAACACTCCCCGGCGTGCCACCCAATTAGAGGGACCAAGCAGCCTTAGAGATTTAAAAGCTGCTAGAAAAAAGTCATCCAAGAAGTCCCACCAGACCAGATAGGATCTGGGTTTTACCTGAAGTTCTTTTTGGTGCCAAAAAAGACAGGGGACTTGAGACCAGCCTTTTGAGCAATTTTGTTCAGCAAACAAAATTCCAGATGGTCACAGTTCAGTCTATTCTTCCCTCAGGCTCCTTATTCCCAGCCCCTAAAAAAAAGCTGATGGGTTTTATAAGGTGCCTGATGATTGTATATTTCTTTACAAATGTTCTTCTGCTGACCCCTCTATTGTCTCTGTTTCTTCTGACAAAACCTTCCTACTGTTGCCTCCTACTAAATTACTTCCTTCTGACAAGGACAGTAGGGCCATGGAAAGGTTAGGCAAAAAGGTGTACACTTCTGCTACCCTGGCATTTCGGGCTGTTAGCTACCAGACCCATATGATCAGTTATGTTTTAGCTCTTCTCTCTCTCTCTCTCTCAGTTATGTTTTAGCTCTTCTCTCTCTCTCTCACATTCGGGCTGTTCGCTACCAGACCCACATGATCAGTTATGTTTTAGCTCTTCTCTCTCTCTCTCTCACACACAGAAGGTTTGGCCCTCTCTTTGTTGGTTCCTCTTCCCAAGTGGCCCACCATTCTATTAAATGTCATTATGCAGCTGATGGTTCTTCTACAGCTGCTGCCTTTGATTCTTTAAGATGTTATTCTTGGCTTTGCCCCCAACCTTTGCCTGATGATATTTATTCATTCCCTCCAGTGCACTTCTTTTGGGTCTATATCACATCATCGAACTTTCAATAGTTCGAATCACTTAACATTGAACTCAAGTGACCGAACTAACAAAAGTTTGAAATGATGTCATTGGCATTTTCAATGGGGAAAAACAACATAAAGGGTGTAAGCAGGGGGGGAAGCTCCCCTGCACCCCCCACACCCCCCGCTACTTAAATATACCAACTCCGAGATCGCGCTACAGTGTAGGAAATGGAAATCTTCCATTTCCGCACTGTATTGCACTGAGGTGCGATCTCGAAAGTGGTATAGTTAAGTAGTAGCATAGAGCAACAATTTTTTTTTTTTTTTTTACTTTCGAAGTATTACAGTTCGATCATTCATGTTCAGTCTTTTGTGATTCAAACTTGTAATACTTCGAGATTATGATATAGACTCCTTCTTGAGTGTTTAACTTTAATTCCCAGTGAGTGTGACTTGAGCCTTTAAGAAAATGAAGTTATCACCTTACAGTTCTAACAAATACTCATTGACAGAAGTCAGATATCAATACATTTGTGTTTGCCATCATGTGTGCTTCATGATAAAATATTCTGATACCTTGTATGTAGCATGGTTTTGGAATTATTAATGCAAATATGAACAAGCAATATTTGACACCTAAAAGCACAGTAGGAGGTAACTGCAGAAACACCTGGAAGGCACACTCTGCTATAATGAGTTGGATGTGGCTTTTGACAATAAAAATCTCTGGTTCTGCACCTACTAAGCTTTTTAAGTCCCTTCAGGAGAAGGGTAATGCCTTGCAGGAATTGAAACAGTTTTATTTCCTCTTTTCCCAAATTTTAGAGGAATTATCCTGTCTGCCTCTGAACATAGACAGTCTCACCATCTTCCCAAAGGTAAAAAGGGTTCTAGAATGGTTCCTCCTACTAAGTCTGTTAAAACCCCTACTACTCAGAAGCTTCCTTTTCCAGAAAAGCCAGGTTGTGTCTGACTACTTTCTTCTGAATCAGGTTTCTTTATCTCTTCGTCTTTCCCTGACTCTTCACAGTTGGTTAAGGATCACTCAGGATTCATGGGTTCTGTCCATCATTTCACACATTTCGGCCCCAGAACTTGGACCGAAGCTCCAAAGGTGGTGGTGTTTCCATATTCATAAAGGATGCGCACACCTACAGACTGGAAGCCCAGCATAACGCATCAGAGATACTTCAGGTGATGCTAACATTGGGTAAGGCAGCGATTTAGGTTGTAGCCTGCTGTAGGTCCCCAACCATGTCCGAAGACTCACACTCCACATTCCTAAGCACCCTGGATAATATTAGGGTCCAACCTAGCACTCTCATACTGGGCAACTTCAACTACACCTCCATTAACTGGGAAAACTACTCATGTACCAATACACTTGCCCAACGTTTCCTGGAATGCATTAATTCCAATGCCCTGGACCAGCTCGTTCTTACCCCCACTAGAGGTAGCAACATCCTTGATCTGGTCATTACTAACATGGGAGGCCATTGCTCTACACCAATAGTCAACTCCTCCCTGGTTGGATCTGACCACAAACTAATCACCTTGGAAATACCACATCCCTCCCACCCACCCCCACCCCCCGCAAAGGTAACCACCATGAAAAAGTTCTTCAAAGCTAACTTTGGGCTCCTAAAAATAGAGGTGGCTAACTTCACAGTACCCAGGAAAATGAAGATTAGTTGCATGACCGCCGAGTCATACACCATTGCACTGTACGAACTCTTACACAAATGCATGGATCTCGCCATACCCAATAAAACCAAAACACACTCCTCCAAAAGAAAGGAAGCCAATCTGATAGTCCCTTGCCATAAACAAACTCTACAACAGAAGAAGGAAACTGATGGTGAATAAGGTGAAGTCCCAAAACTGGAAAAACTCCCTTATCAGCCTCAACAAAAAGTTGAGATACCCTCATCAAAAAGTTGAGATCCCCTCATCAAATCCTCTCAAGCTAGGATTTGCAGTAGATAGTAAAGACAACCACAAGGCCTTCTATAGTTATGTAAAGAATCTCCACGGCAATACCCAGATTTGCTCTTAGCTGCTGCACAATGGTACCTCTTATACAGAGCCAACAGATATTGCCAGTATATTGGCCGACAGATTCAGTGCCAACTTTATCCCTCTCCTCTCCCCCAAGGACCAATCGCAATGCCAGTAGATTGCCAGGCACCCAGTATTACTGCTGCACAGGTTAAAACAGCGCTGTCCAAGGCCAAGAATACAGCTTCTATGGGACCTGACAATATCCCTGGCTGTGTTCTACATGAACTACAGCGTGAACTGGCACCTCACCTGTGTGCCCTGTTCAACCACAGCCTCACCTCAGGCTTTGTCCCTACCGAATGGTGCACTGCTACAGTCATCTCTCTCCACAAAGGAAGGGTGATTACAGAACCTGGGAACTATTGCCCCATTAGTCCGAGTCTGATATGCAAAGCTATAGAACACATCATCATGGACCTAATAAACAAGGATATAGGGAATCTCCAAACTCTGGATCCCACACAGTTTGGTTTTGTGAAGGGTAGGTCAACTTTTTTGAGTCAGTCACCAGAGCTGTGGATGAAGGCAAGGTGGTTCATACAATCTACCTTGATCTGGCCAAGGCCTTTGATACCATTCCCCACTCAGGAATCATAGAAAAACTTACTAAGATAGGCATCAACCCGTATATCACTAGTTGGGTTACAAACTGACTACCAGATAGAACTCACAGTGTGAAAGTAGCTGACTCCAAGTCAGACTGCTGACCAGTCACAAGTGGAGTCCCACAAGGTTCAGTCCTGGGTCCTCTCCTGTTTGGTATCTACTTCTCTGAAGTCCAGGCCAACACGAAGGGACTCTGACAAAGTTTGCAGACGATTGCAAGTTGGGAGCTATTAACTCCCCAAGTGATGTTGGCATTCTACAGAAAGGCCTCACTGAGACCAACGACTGGTGTCAGAACCATGGCCTTAAGCTCAACGCCAAAAAATATGTCGTCATCCCCTTTGAGAAAAACCCATTTCCCATGAATTACCACATTGATGGTAGTCCACTGAACACAGAAGGTGTTATAAGAGACTTGGGAGCACACAAACCACATTGCCAATATGGTCAGAAAGTCCCTATGTGTGGCACATCTCGTTACTAAGGGTTTTGCATCCAGGAAGAAAGAGGTCATTGTCTCCCTCTACTCTTCCCTCATTAGGCCAGTCATTGAGTACAATGCCCCATTTGACATGTACCTCACTAAACACCTGCAACAACTGGAAAGGCCACAAAAATACCTCACAAAGTGGATCCTAGATCTTAAACACTTGCGCTATATGGACAGGCTCAAAAAAACACCAACTATTCCCTGTCTTATATCACCTAATAAGAGGCGATCTCTGCTTGACTTACAAAGCTATGTCTGACCCAGCTCTGTTAGAAATGCTACATCTAAAGAAATCTCAATCCCTCCGCACCAGACACTCCAGAGACCTCTTCCTCATGACCACAATCAACAGAACATGGAGGGACAGGTGCATAACCCAGAAACTGCCCATGCTATGAAGTAGACTTCCCATACATGTCAAACAGAGCACCTTACTGGCTCTCTTCAAGATAAATCTTGATGAGTGGATAGGAAATAGAAAATTCACCGCGGGGATCACTCCAGTGGCTCTACATGACAGAGGCACTGGGAACTAAGGTTGGGTGGCACGATGTCAGGGTAATCCTATGGGGTAGGCTTGTAAAGGCTCCAGGGCCATTAGCCTAGTACACACCTCTGAACCTATTCATCAGGGTTATTTCATGGTGCGGAAATCTCTTCCTCCTTTTTTGGATATTTCTCAACCTCTGGAGGAACAGCTGTCCTTTTTTCGAGATGTGCTTCACAGCCTTTTGTCTGAATGCAAGACTATGCAAGCAGTTTCTGCTCCTCACAGGGGGAAAGGAGATTTATTGCAGAATGTTTTGTGTTCCCAGGAAAGGAGGCCCATTTTGGATTTTTATTAGCCGCACATCTTTTTAACGGTCCCTTCCTTTTGAATTCAGACTGTTTTCCTCTCCTTTTATCTCGCACTCTCCTAGTCTCTCTGGATCTCAAGGATGCCGATTTTCAAATCCCTATTCATCCCTGTTTCAGGAAATGTTTGCATTTCTCTTGTTTCTTACTTGCATTTTCAGTTCTCTGCTTTGGCCTTTTGCCCCAAGGGTAATCACCAAATACCTCCCTGCTGTGATTAGCTTTTGCAGGATGAAGGGGATACAAGTCTTCCCTTATCTGGACAACCTGCTTTTTCAGGCTTCCTCTCCAGAAACCCTGCTTCAGCACCTCCACTATGCTATTTGGCTCATTCAAAGCCTAGTGTTTACAGTAAATTTCCAGAAATCCTTCCTGACTCCTTATCAGTATCAGGCTCCAGACCATTCCTTTGCTGGCATCCCTGCTGCCACCCAAGGCTTTGAATTATTGCCTTTTTTCAATCCCTTTTTCTCAGGTCGTGTTTATGGACAGGGACTTTCTAAGAGCTCTGGGTTACATGGCATCCACCATTCCTATGTTTTTCTTGCCAGACTTTGTATGAGAAAGCTACAGTGGTTACTAAAGTCAGTATGGCTTCAACATCCTCATCCTTTGGACTTTCTAGTTCTTCCTCTTCCATGCCTCAAGCTACAACATCAGTGGTGGAGTCATCAGCTATCTCTCAACCCAAGGCTTCCTTCAAAGCCCCCAGTTGCCTCTCAGGAACTTTTTTCATATGCCTCAGACACTGGGCGGGAGGCTTCTTTTGGCCCTCAAAAGGTTCAGGGCCTTTTGTCCATTAGTCAGAGGGTGGACCATTTTTGCATCAAGGAGATGAGAGCTCTCTTTCTTGCTCTGCAGGCCATCCATTCTCTGTTTCTTCTGGGGCCACAAAATGTTTACAGGCAATACGACAGTGATGTGCTACATCAGTAAGCAGGGCTGGAGGGGAACACGGTATTACTTCTTGTGCAGACTGTCTTCAGGTTTGGGATCTGACTGTCCAGTACCAGGTGATCCTTCAGGCTCTTTGTATTCCTTCAGAACAGAACCTTTTGGCAGACTCTCTGAGCAGGTCCGTAACACAGACTCACAAGTGGATGTTTTACAGAAATGTGTTTCTGGACATTGTCCACCAGTGGGTTACCTCTCAGGTAGATCTTTTTACTTCCCCTCTGGACAGACATCTTCCTCTCTCTTGCCTCAGAGTCCCAAGTCTTCTGGCGTGGAAGGTGGGTGCAATGAGCTGTTTCACTGTGCCTTCCCCTCCCCTTCCTATAATTCCAAGGGTGCTGTTCAAGATAGAACAGGGCACACGCAAAATCTTGTTGGTGACTCCCTTTTGGCCCAGACAGCATTGGTTCCCTCTTCTTCTGCACCTAGCCAAGAGCAGTCACCATAAGTTACCCAACAGGGTGGACCTACTCACACAAGACAAGAGTCTCTCATCCATCCTCACTTGTCCACTCTTCATCCGACACTGTGGGTGATAGGGTTTTGATCCCTTTTAGGCACCTTTTTTCTGAGGACTTCACTTCTGCAGGAGGCCAGGATACCCACTACCATCAAATCTTATTTATCCAAATGGAAGAGATTTTCTGTCTCGTGTCTTGCTTGTAGCCAGGATTCACTTTCTGTGGAATTTCCTTTGGTTCTGTCTTATTTGTGTGAATTGCTTCATGCTGGGATGGCATATTCTTCAGTTAAAGCTCACCTTTCAGCTATTTATGCTTGTCTGTCTTTGACTCCCTCTTTGGCTTCTAGATTTGAGGTCAAACAATTTATTTAATGCGTCTTTCATATTAGGCCTCCCAGGAAGCCTATTTCTCCTTCCTGGGACCTTAATATTGTTCTTGAGAAATTGATTCTGGCTCCTTTTGAGCCTGCAGCTTCAGCTTCCTTGCAGCATTGTTCTTGGAAGACTGTTCTTTTGGCCCTTATAGGTTCATAGGTAGGTACTAGGTTATCGGCCCAAGGACCTATGTAAGCCTAGCCAGCAAGGTACCATAGCTTACGCCACCCACAAAAGTTATTTTCCTGTGCCACTGTCCAGCAGAGAGATAGAAGTGATCCCCAGGGTGTATTTCCTATTTCCCATCCACTCATCAAGATTTTTCTTGAAGACTGCTAATGAAGTACTTTGCATAATGATTTTTAACCAGTAATGTTTCATGGGATATATTCGTGGTTATTGTCTCTGAAGTAGGAAATCCAGGGTGACTATATATGAAAACATTATTTATAACATATATATATATCTATATATATATATCTATATATATATATATATATATATATATATCTACATATATATATTCGTTCAATGCTCTTTACCTGGTTAAAAATCATTATTAAAAGCTTTTTCACTGGTCCACAGAGTTTAACCAATGCCTATACTTTATGAAAATTCTATTAACATTACTATTGGTATGCATTGTCATGTCCATCATAATTGGTCATTTGGGTCGCCCTATATTTATGCATTTTCGTTTGGGCTACTGTTTTCCTATTTGATATTAACTACGTAATCTCAACATACATTGATGTTTCTAAGACATGTTTATGCATTTCATGATGAAAGTTGTTTTGTTTCTAATGATTACAAAGTATTCATTGGCCCATTGTTTCCACAGGGAAGGTTAATTGGAAAGTATATGGACGTCCCAGTTTTTATTTAAATCTCAAACCTAATCCCCATGTATATGTAAATGAGAAAAACATCTGTAATCTTTTAATTCTGACTGAAAGCGCTAAGTTAAACTCATCAGTTCCAGCGTGTTTTTTCCTTATGAAGTAGATGCCTCTGAAGTTTTTAAGTTTGAATTAATGGTGTTCTTCAGTTCATGCAAACGGTTTTTAAAGTAATATATGTGTGTGTATGTGTGTGTATGTGTGTGTGTGTGTGTGTGTGTGTGTGTGTATATATATATATATATATATATATATATATATCCACAGAAATCCAGAAAAGAGAAAAGCTCCACATACTTGAACATCACTTATTATCATTACGGATGACATATTTTCAATGTCATGTTTTGATTTACAGCCTATGGGTTGAACAGTGGCTGGCAGCAGATTGACGAGGCGAGTTGCTTGATGTGCTTGTGTATTTGGCACATAACGTCACACTGTACGCCAGCACAGAGCAAGGGAGCATCCTCAACACAGGATTGTCTAAAAAAAAAATGTAGAGTCATGATTGGTGAAGAGGGAGATCCCAGTTGTGAAATCCATTAAAGAGGGGTCCCATAACAGATGATCTGTTATGATAAGAACATATCCCTTGTTTTGTAGGTGTGTGTGCCAGCTTTCATGGCTACTGTTGAGAAGAACATTATCTCGTAGAAGAAGAGTTGTCATCATTAAGATCTAGAGGGTCATGTTTTTAAGGCTGCACCACTGGCAGCAACATTTCAGTGTCGGTTGCAGTACTAGGATCTGCACTCTACTGCCCCCAGTAATCTGATGGCCACTAGGAGTATGGTGTCATGAATCACACTACTGTCTCCAAAGAAAACATGAAATGCACACTGGTGCAGACCACCACAAACTACTTTATAAGGGAAGTTTGGCCTTACAAGCAAACAGGAAATATGTATTGCTGCCCTAAGCCTGTTGCTGTCTACCATCCTTACCCAAAAGTGGCTCAGCACCAAACACAGTTCAGGGTTTTAGATACTGGTTTCCTAGACCCTTTCCCATTTCCCTTTTCCCCATTTACTTCTAAAGTCATTGTTTTACAGGGCTACTAACATAGTTTTGGTAACTGTGATTTAAATAAATTATTGCACTCACCCACCCATACAATTTTTGGGGATAGCAGTTAATTCCCTTCAACACTACATCTTTACCTCTTGCCAAGCATTCGCACTGCAAACAGCTAGAGCTAAATCAGTTTGTACCAGGTATCCTTATATTCATTAATGAAATAAGTAAGTCAATCAGCCACATGCTTATAAAGGTAAGTAAGGAAATAATTGACTTAATAAGTTGAACAGTACAGTTAAATATACAGAGCGATATGTAGTTGTACACAGGAACAGAAAACAATCTACCCCACAGAATTATTCTTTAGCTGTTGCTAACTAGAATAATTAATGGATTTTGTCTGCACTGTCTGATTCGATGGAAAATTGCAGACAGAGCATAAATAACAGCACACTTTTTTGGTAGACATGAGTAAGCTCTAACTGAACATGAAGATGGCTCCCAAGCTTATGTCCTTTGGCCTGTCACTCAAAATTTAGCTATGCCAGTAGCCTCCCTGGAAAAATTTTACTGCATAATGCAGAAGGTAATGCAGTTTTATAATGAAATGTAGAAAGTAATTCAAAGCCCTTTCTTGGTGACCCGAGGAGTCGTATTTGTTTGTATCTACCATCCCCAAATTTTTAACATTAATTTTAATGTTATAGCAAAACTGATCTTTCCTGTTGCTGGAAAGCTTTAGTGAAAGTTTAGCTGTAAGCTGAAATGAATGTATTGGCAAGATCTGAGATATTCTTTAAGCTCTGGCAAGTAATATTTTGTGCTTTTTACTCAAGGGAAAGTATCTTGAAGGCGAATGGTTTGTTCACTCGGAATTATTTCACTGGTAACAGAACCCTTGTGGAATAATGAGTTGTACCCCACTCCTAAATGTCCTGTCCTGCAGAACTTATAGGAATGATAATTACAAAACAGTTGGCTTAAGTATCAAGATAGGTGCGCCTTTTTTGTGAATTTGCATTGTGAAAATTTGGGGATTTGGTCCTTTTTTCATAAGTCATATAATTAAATTATTTTCTGAAAAGGAGGAGTTTTGTCCCTGTTAATGTATCCCCTTACTTAAATTTACTAACTTTAGGGCCACACAGCTTGTGGAGGGGGAGCTAACCTGATGAATCTGTCTTTTGAAGAGAAATGGACCACTGCCATTTTTAGACAGCAGGTAATTGTACTTATTTCCTTAAGGTCAGTGCTGTATCATTTTAATGGACCACTGCCATTTTTAGACAGCAGGTAATTGTACTTCTTTCCTTAAGGTCAGTGCTGTATCATTTTCTTTTCTTTTCGTTCTTAGAGTTTCTGCAACCTGCAAGAGAACGCCCAGCAACTACAGCAGCCCTGGCCAGAAGACTAGTGACAGGAGCATTGGGAATAAAAAGTACTCAAACAAAAGCAGACAGAGAAGCAGAAAGACGCAAGCTGCAAGAAGCTAGAGGTAAGTTTTACATCTCTGAGACTTCCATACAGGTAGCAGTTCTGCATAATACCGCAGAAGTAAAATATTTCACTGTGGTATTGTGAAGTAACAACATTCAGAAGATAACATAAGGACAACTGTGTACTAAATAAGAAATGTACAGTTACCTGTTTCTCAGGGCAAAGGTTTAATTTGAAAACATTTGCATACAACTCATAAAAACCAGGACACTTGTCGAATTAGGGCAATGTAACACATTCCACAATCCAGGAATATATAAAAACACTGATTTATTCGGTATTCACCACAACAAAATGTTAAGCGCTTTCATCATGTCAAGCAAGACTTCCTCAGAACAGTTTAAAATGCTGAATTCCTGTTTAAATACCCACTCCCACCAATCAATTTACAATCAATTAAGTGTAATTAATACATTGTGACAAGGGTACATGAATTCAAATACATAAATACACCTTAAAAAAATCATTTTAACTATAAAATTCATAATTTTCAGCTCATTTCTTTACAAACGACACAATACTAAACATTTCATTCAACCCGGGTCCCATTGTGGCAGTAGTTCTAATTTGCCATGTAATTTCCTTCATCTCTAGTTTATTTTTCCAGTTGCCCCCCCTCTGGTCTTTATCTACTATCTCACAAATTTCAAAAAGGAAAGCAGAACAATGGTGACTAGCTTTTAGGTGTCGACTCAGGGCCTTATTGTCATCCCCTTTTCTTATCGCATACAAATGTTCGTAGATGTGTCTACGGAAAACCCTCTCTGTCTTCCCTATATAGAAAAATTTACAAACCTGACACGAGGCTAAATAAATCACTCCCCTGGTGTTGCAAGTACCTGGTTTTAAACAAGTTGTGTATCCTGTATTACCTAACTCCACTATTGGAGCTGTTAAAATAAATTGGGTTGTGTTTAAAGGCAAAGAAGGTCTTTTGGAAGTTCTGTGAAACGAACCACATTTTATTTTTAAAACAGATTTTAATATGAAATTTCTGCTGGAACATCCAGTTAACCTTAAACTATGAACAAAGGAATGGGGAAATGTGGTTGTGAATACTGGAAATTTATTTTTGAAACTTCGAAATTTAAATAAAAAAAAAAAAAGAACAAGCCCCCCTGCCCTGCACCCCCACACCCCCTGCTAATTAAATATACCGACTGTACTTGGCTGTTTAAGTGAAGTGAAAGCCGTGGTGATACAGCAGTAGCATTGCTGCCTCACAACAAGAGGTTCTCCTGTTCAGTTCTTGGCTGGAGTGCCTTCTGTGTGGAGTATGCATGTCCTCCCCGTGGTTGAGTGGCCTCCAAAAGACATGCATGAATGGGTGTGCCTTTGCTGAAGGTTGGGCTTTCAACTCGGCACCATAAAAATCTACTGCCAATCATTAGCGGACTGGAGTTCTGCTGTGGCAACCCCCTAACCAGGAAAAGACAAAAAGACAAACAACGACAACCTAATGTGAAGTGAGATCTGTTGTTCTAGTGTTGACTAACCCTATCTGATATTTTTGAGACCCAAGAGGTCAGAGATAATAGGGTCCCTGAGGGCAAGGAAGGCATAGGTATCCCTCAACAGCCTATATAACATGGAAAACAGGGATAATGATTTCAACGTTATCTGAAAACGAGTTCCTTTTATCTTAGAAATCTCTGTAATGTACTCTTTTTTTTGTGTAGCGAGATACATGCCAAAGGTGCATTATATTCGGTAATGGGTCCAAGAAGGGCAGAGTACAGAGAACCAGTAGCTTTCTTTGTTTTACATGTGATGCCCTTTGTGATTAATTGTGAGATGATATAGAATAAAAAATTATTTTGTGTATAAAAAGAAAAGAAGCCATTGACCCAGGTACCCAAATTCATGGTCTCTGGAGAGCCGTATGTTGTTGATACTGTAGGTGGTAGGAATTTGTTATTTGCTGAAAGAGGTGATACTGCAATTCTTAGCATTTATTTTGAACCCATTTTCGGTGCATCAGAAGTTAACATGTTAGTTCCATTTGAAGGGTACACAATACCCAGCTTATTTAGTCAGCCAGAGATTCTTGTCAATGAAATAAATGCCAAAAAAGAGGGGAGGGGTCCCTAGTGGAAAAACCCAGAGGACTGACACTGGACTCCTCAGCCTGTTTGCAATCCATTGTTCCACAGTAGTACCAATTTTCTGTTTCTTAATGTATGACAGTTTCGTTCAATCAGTTTTTCAACTTTTTAAGTTTACAAGCTGACTCGTGTTTTTTTTTTTTTTTTACTCTTCATTGCTGCTTAAGATGATCTTACTGTAGTTTTTTTGTTGTACATGCTTAGTGGTAAGCATTAAAGTTTATTTTAACTCCAGTTTCAGGTTGTCGTCTTTTTTGCAAACTATGTAGGATGTTTTTTCATTTGCTTCCCAACTGCTTCGGCATCAGGCTGCAGTCTTTCCCGTGGTTTTCAGATTGTTACATTATAACTGCTTGGGCATCAGACTGCAGTCTTTCCCGTGGTTTTCAGATTGTTATATTATAACTGCTTGGGCATCAGACTGCAGTCTTTCCCGTGGCTTTCAGATTGTTACATTATGTCCACTCTGTAAGTCTGTTTGTCTACTTCAGTTCCTTTCATAGCAGCATTTGTGTTTCTGCTGAGTTCTGTACAGCATTTTTGTCACTTTGTGTTGAATTCTGTTGTGTCAGTTATACTGTTAATTTAGGTTATCTGCTTATCAACCTTCTATGCATCAACAGTTAAGCTTGGAGACATTGAGTTCCTGCAGTGGAGTTTTCCTGTATTGTGGAGTTGCAGGATAACGATGCTCATAACTTTTACTGCTGCTGTTTCCCATTTGATTCTACATTGTTTGGAGAATTCTGTCCACTTGTCCACTAGACCCATAGTAATGAGGAACACACATTATATGTATGAATTCCCATTCATCTTCATATTTTCTTGAAAGAGACTCTGCCTGCAAATATTGTCAGTGGGAATTGCACGTTGATTGAAGAAAAAAGTGAGTTGGGTGGCAACTCTATTGAGGGAAGTTCACCTGATTATTCTGATGCTAGGATGCTAAAATTAATCAGTCTTGACAAGTCTGTGTAATGAAGATTATTGCTATAGCCTTATTAAAAACTATAACTTCTGTTGCTCTGTGTATCAAAAAGTGAGTTGGGTGGCAACTCTATTGAGGGAAGTTCACCTGATTATTCTGATGCTAGGATGCTAAAATTAATCAGTCTTGACAAGTCTGTGTAATGAAGATTATTGCTATAGCCTTATTAAAAACTATAACTTCTGTTGCTCTGTGTATCAAATGCAACTAGATTTCTGCTCACTTAAAGCATTGTAGTCCTGTTTGATGAACTGTAAAAAAAAAAAGACGGTCAAACCTTGAGAGCAATGATTACGTTTACAGTGAAAATTGATGCAGTGGTGAAAATGGCCACCTTCCGTAAATGTTCTGTTAACAGTCATAGAGGAGCAATCTGTAAGGGACAGTATAGCCATAAGAGGACTTACTGAGGACATCTTACAAGAGAAACTTAATTCAGTTGTCCAGGCAATTTTTCTGTGGTCAACTATGGTTTCAGGTGCTTCTGAAGTTTTCCCTGCATATGTGATTGACAGAATTCACAGGGCTGTCTGCCCCTCCCAAAAGTAACACTCTTGAGTTTTTTTTTTTTTTAGCATTTGCAGTTTCACTCTTTTTTGTATTCATTATAAAGCCATTCTGTGGTACAACACTATAGCTGTAGTGTGTGTGTGTGTGTGTGTGTGTGTGTGTGTGTGTGTGTGTGTGTGTGTACCGCACACACACCTCATATATATATATATATATATATATATATATATATATATATATATATATACACACACACACACACACACACACACACACACACAGCTGGTAATATACAAAAGTGTGGAGATTTGTCTGAGTGTTTCAGGACTATAGAATGTCTTTGTGAAACAACATATGTCAACATTCTAAATGTATTTGATAGTTTCCCTCAGTAATGGCCGATTTATTTGATAGTTTCCCTCAGTAATGGCCGATTTATTTGATAGTTCCCCTCAGTAATGGCCGATTTATTTGATAGTTTCCCTCAGTAATGGCCGATTTATTTGATAGTTTCCCTCAGTAATGGCCGATTTATTTGATAGTTTCCCTCAGTAATGGCCGATTTATTTGATAGTTTCCCTCAGTAATGGCCGATTTATTTGATAGTTTCCCCTCAGTAATGGCCGATTTATTTGATAGTTTTCCCTCAGTAATGGCCGATTTATTTGATAGTTTCCCTCAGTAATGGCCGATTTATTTGATAGTTTCCCTCAGTAATGGCCGATTTATTTGATAGTTTCCCTCAGTAATGGCCGATTTATTTGATAGTTTCCCTCAGTAATGGCCAATTTATTTGATAGTTTCCCTCAGTAATGGCCGATTTATATCCATGTGAATTGCCTTCATTATTTTTATTTTCATGCAAGGTGGCAATTGGACTGATTCCCTTCCTTCTGTAGAAATGTGTTTTTTGCATATGTGGGCTGAAATGAGTAGGGAAAGGGGTCTGTGATTCCATGGGTGGAAGATGCCCGTTAGTAAGAAATGTAAGGCACTTTGGTTAATAGTTATTAATTTGGTTCCCTTTGGGGTATTTGTCTGTGGATAGACTTGCTGTCCAAATGCTTGGAGATCTTGGATTAGCAGTATCCTGCCCCAAGAGATGTAATATTTAGCACCCCATCCTTAAAGTGTTGTTCCGTCATATGGTTAGGTGTGTGTACAACCTTTGATTATTGCAATATTTGTGTTGGTTGGATTATTTTATTGTGATCTGGAACAGCTTCAAAAGATTATATAAAACAGAGAAGGGTAACAGATTGTATAGCAAACAGAGAAAGGTAACAGATTGTATAGCAAACGGAGAAAGGTAACAGATGCTATAGCAAACAGAGAAGGGTAACAGATTGTGTAGCAAACAGATAAAGGTAACTGAATTGTATAGCAAACAGAGAAGGGTAACTGAATTGTATAGCAAACAGAGAAGGGTAACAGACTGTATAACAAACTGAGAAGGGTAACAGACTATATAGCAAACAGAGAAGGGTAACCGAATTGTATAGCAAACAGAGAAGGGTAACCGAATTGTATAGCAAACAGAGAAGGGTAACCGAATTGTATAGCAAACAGAAAAGGGTAACATATTCTATAGCAAACAGAGAAGAGTAACCGAATTGTATAGCAAACAGAGAAGGGTAACCGATTTGTATAGCAAATTCCGACTCGGCCGCTTAGAAAGCCTGAAAACTTCTGATTTGGCTCGTGGCTAATAGGTATCCCATGATGCATGCGCACATTCCCCAGATCTCGTTTGCCATGTCCTCAGTCGGAAGCTTCTTTTGGTTGGCCGTGGCTAAGTGATTTAGTTCTTTATTATTCTGCTTGTTATAAGTTTTTAACTTCTTGTGAAGTGCTTTTCTTATTGCTGATAGCCTTATTGTGATACCGATTGTGTCAGTTTAACCGGACTTGACTTTTTCTGGATTTGACTTTTCTGCTATAAGATTTTGGACCTGTTGGCCTTTTTTGTGTGTGTTCCCGTGAGTGTGTGCATTTGACTAAACCGTTTTATTTAGAGGTATTAGTCTGTTTCCCTTTCCTTTACACTAGGTTCGTTTAAGTTAGAGAACCTAGTAAAACTTCCCTGGTTGTTTTTTGTGAGAAGTAGGGCTAGATCTGTTTAAGTTAGAGGATCTAGTTCCTCTCTTGTTGAGCGAGTGCGTTGTTTTTTCTCTTCAATCGCCTATTGAGACTGCCATTATGTCTAAAGAGCATAAACAGTCAGGATTTAAAAAGTGTACTAAATGCTCTCAAAAAATGTCCATCACCGATGGACACAGCGTCTGTGTGTACTGTTTAGGAGCTATACATCTCCCCTACTTTAAAATCACCTATATTACAGAGAGGGAGGTCTCCAACACTGTCCTCCAGGAGCTTTTCTGAATAAGACATCGAGAGAGTGGTGCTCAGACTCCTTAAGTCGTCGGCCTTGCCAAAATTTTTATCGGCTCTGACCAGTTCTGTCTCGGAGCCGACTCCTGTTACCGACCTTGCTCTTTTTATTATTATTTATTTATTTATTTTAATTTTGTTTACCGGGATGGTCCGACTGGACAAGGTCCGTTTACAGCGGAGGCCCGGGGAGAAAAGCTCCAGTTTAATTAGGATAACATATTACAGTAAATAAATATATAATACCATATGTAGGCAATAGTATCTATTGAACAAGAAATTTCTAGATGGAAGTCAAAAGAGTAGACATTTGCAGTAAAAAAAGCAATTTACATATATACATTTAGTCAGCAAAGAGCATAGTCAGATTTTATTAGGTACATGTTTTGCATGTAAAATATTTTGAGGAAATATATTTATTGGGGCATGAAAAGACAGATAGAAGTTGATTGTAAAGGTAACAGATTGTGGTCTATGTGATACATGGACAGAGCCAAGAACTTGTAAGATGGGCCTTAAGTGAGTTTTTGAATAGAGTGGTGCTAGCTGCAGAAGTCACAGATGGGGGGAGATTATTCCAAGTTTTGGCTATAGTGTGTGAAAAGAGAGATTTTCCTGCTGTATTATTTGCTGAGGTAGTAGTGAGGAGTGACTTGTTGGCTGAGCGGAGTGGACGATTTGGAGTGTGGCGGGTCAGTAGATGCCTTAATGCAGGAATTTTATCGGGTTGTTTTAGGATGTTATATGATAGAACAAGTTGGTGATATAGTAGCAGCTGTGGCAGTTCGAGCCATTGAAGTTGTCTGAGAGGTATGCAGTGATGGGTTATAAATGGGGTGTTTTTGGCAAACTTGGCAATTCTGTTATAACAGGACTCAAGTTTGTCTAGGTCAGATTTCCTAATGTGAGTGAGAATTGGGGCTGCATATAGTAGTGTAGATAGGAGATGGGTTTGAGCTAGGGTGACTTTAGCTTGATTAGTTAGAAAGTTATTTTGCCTGTATAAGGAACCCATCTTTTTGTGCACCTTTTTTTATAGTTTGAGAGATGTGGATGTTGAAGTGGAGGTTGTTGTCTATTTCGATGCCAAGGAGCTTGGTGTGAGGAGAGGGAGAGATGATAGTACCATTGGCGGAGGAGATGGAGAAGAAGACTGGAGTTGTTTTTGATTTGTTTGGGGTAAAAAGTAGTAGTTTGGTTTTGTTAGGATTTAGGATAAGTTGTATGTTAGTTATCCATCTTTCTGTTGAGGTGAAGGACTCTTGGGTGAGGTCCTGTAGGGAGGTCAGGGATGGAGCTGAGCATATAAGGGTGGAATCATCTGCATATTGGATTAGTGAGACATGCAGGCTACTTTTGTATAGGTTATTGGTAAATATTGAGAAGAGAAGAGGTCCTAGTATGGAGCCTTGGGGTACACCAATGGTGGTTGGGAGCAGAGATGATAAAGCTCCTTGCCACTGGACAGCTTGTTGTCGTTCTGATAGGTAGCTTTTAAACCAAGCAATAGTGTTTGGGGTGAAGGCTAGGGAGGTGAGGGTATCTATTAGTATGGAGTGAGAGACCATATCAAATGCTTTGGAAAGGTCAAGGAATATGGCTGATCTGAATCTGTTGTTATTCCTGTGTTGGTTAACTAGGTCTGTGAAGGAGAGGAGGGCAGTGGTTGTACTATGGTGAGGTCGAAAGCCATGTTGTGTGGGAGAGAGGCGATTGTTTATGTTTAGGAAGTGCATGACTTGTGAGTGTATGCATTTTTCTAGTATCTTTGATAAAGGTGACAGAATAGCAATGGGTCTATAATTTGAGAAATCATAGGAGGTGCCTCCCTTATGAAGGGGAATGATATAGGAGACTTTCCACAGATGAGGGATATATGACTCCTGTATAGAGCGGTTGATAAGGATTGAGACTGGGTAGGCTATGGAGTTGGCTGCCATTTTTAGGAAATGTGCTGGTAGCCCATCTGCTGCGAGGGTAGTGGGTTTAAGTTTTAAGAGATGTTTCTTTATTGTAGAGGTTGGGATAGGTAAGAAGGTAAGAGGAGCAGAGTTGTTTGATGCTGTAGGCATGGGTGTGTAGTTATTTTCCTCCTCCAACCCAGATTGGGCCTTTGGAGCCAATGCTGTCGGTACCGACTATAGTGGTGTCCTTGGCTCCAGCAGCCCGGGTGGTTTTCTCGGAGCTGAGCTCCGCTCCGACACTGTCAGTGCCATCCAAAGTGTCACTCCCTCAAGTACCGACTACGGTCTCAGCATCCTCTCTCCCCCGGGATGGTAGAGACTCACAGCCTCAGGACCCCCGTTTGGGTGGTCCCCGATCTTCTGAGACCTCCCCAGAAGACCGCACTGAGGAGCCCCCTCAGAACAGATCATGTAAGAGGAAGCATGTAGACTCCCCTGATAAGTCTGTCATGTCTGACACTGACCAAGTCTGAGGGTCCCCTAAGTCGTCCTCTGAAGATGTCTCATTTGCAGACATTTTGGAGATCCTCAGGCAGAGAGGCGGCTGGCCCACCGTTACCCCTTCCAATGAGGAGTCAGTGTACCTGAAGGCTTTTGGGTCTCAACTCTCAACTTCATGGGTGTCTCCTCCATTTGATGAATTGCTAGATCTCGTGAGTCAGAAGGCATGGCAGACTCCCGATGCTGTGGAACCGGTCCCCAGGAGGCCGAATAAATTTCTGTCCGCCCCTAAGGGCAAAGAGTTTTTATCTAAGGGTTTACCTGTTGATGCCATGGTGGTGGTGGAGGCCACTAAGAAAGAGCTAGCAGAGACTTCTTCTTCTATCCATCCACCTAATAAGGAATCCTGAACGATGGATAGATGCAGGAAG
>NC_056739.1:346905262-347122762 GCF_019279795.1 Protopterus annectens
CCCCTCCAAAAAAAAACCAACCCAAAGGGGTGCCTAAACCTCAATCCGGGGCCCCCTCCCCCAAAAGGGAAACCAAATTTAAGGGAAAAAACCCTCCTCTAGGCGGAAAGTTAACCTTATTTTCAAAGAACTGGCACTACATAACAAAAGACAAGTGGATTTTACAAACCATAGATCAAGGTTACGGTTTCACTTCCACACTTTACCAGTCAAAGAGGAATGCCAAACCTACCTCCAAATCAAAAACAGAGGCTCTCGCCAGATAATGGAGTTAGCAAACATGAGAGCTGTGGAAAGAGTGCCAACAGCAGAACAAGGAAAGGGGTTCTACTCCAGACTATTCCTAGTTCCAAGAAAGGAAAAAGTTGGAGACCAATTCTCGACCTGTCCACCTTAAATACATACATCATTGTCCCAAAATTCAAAATGCTGACCCTACAGCAACTTCTTCCCATGCTGGGCAAGGAGTCTTGGCTGGTAACTCTAGATCTCAAGGAGGCATACCTGCGTCCCCATTCGACCAATCTGCAGAAGATACCTCAGATTTCTTGCAGGATCAGAGCACTATCAATTCTCAGCATTGCCCTTTGGCTTATCTACTGCCCAGAGTATTCACAAAATGCCTGGCATCAGTAATCGCCATTGCAGACTACAGGGAATTCAAATTTACCCATACCTGGACGACTGCCTGCTACAAGGGGACAACAAAAAGCAAGCTGACAACAGATTTACAAAGGGTCATTTACTTGCTACAAGGACTGGGATACACAGTCAATTTACAAAAGTCAAGGCTGATACCATCCCAAACAAGGACGTTCTTGGGCGGAATTGGACACAGTACAACAAATGGCATTCCTGACTACAGAAAACAAAAAGAACTTCCTCTTTACTTCTTGGCACTAACAAAACTGAACAAGTTAACAGCAAGAAAAGTTCTGCAGGCCTTGGGCTTCATGGCATCATGCATAATCTTGGTCCCATTTGCCAGACTACATATGAGGAAACTACAGTGGTACCTAAAGAATTTATGGTCCCAACACAGACACAGTCTAGAAACAGAAATCCCACTAATTCCATGCTTAAAACAGGAGTTCCTATGGTGGGCTCAGGCATGCCAGTCAAACCAGGCCTACCCTTTCGCAGATGTCAACCAAGCCAGACCATCACAACAGGCGCTTCAGACCTAGGATGGGGGCCCACATGCTGGACAAATGCGTGCAAGGATTGTGGACACAGGATCAACTTAGCCTGCACATCAATCTAAAAGAAATGCTGGCAGTAAAACTGGCAATCCAAAAGTTCAAACCATTTCTCAAAGAGGGCCAGTTGATGATAAGGACAGACAACACCACAGTCATGTGGTACATCAACAAACAGGGAGGCACTCATTCATACCCCTATGCAGAATGACCTTGGAGCTGTGGACCCTGGCACTCAGCTACAACATTCAGTTACAGGCAATATTTGTACGGGAAAGACAATACTCTAGCAGACATATTAAGCAGAACCACTCGGATGCCCACGAATGGAAGCTGCACGGACATCTTCAAGACCATCTCAAAGAAATGGGAATGCCACAGATAGACCTATTCGCATCACCTCTCAATCACCAGCTCAAAAATTCTGCACAAGGACATTCCACCCACTAGCATGGAAAGTGGACTCACTCTCCTTCAACTGGAAAGGCCTAACAGCATATGCATTCCCACCTCTTCCTTTGATACACAAGGTACTACTAAAAATCAAGGAAGAACGTCCAAGGATAATCCTGATAGCTCCAAACTGGCCAAGACAGCACTGGTACCCACTACTGAAGAGCATGTCTCGGAACAAAATGTATTAATACCTCTGATGCCTTTGATGTTAACTCAGAACAACTACAGCATCATACATCCAAACCTAAAACGCTGCAACTGACTGCATGGAACATCACATAACAGCAGCTAATCCAGAACTTTCCCAAAGAGTTAAAGACATTATTCTTGAAGCACGCAGACCTTCAACAAGAAGGAACTATGCTGGAAAATGGAAAAGGTTTGTCATTTGGAGTACGGAAAGAGGAAAAGATGTGTCAAACATAGATATGCCTAACATTCTGGAGTATCTGGCGAACTTCTTCATTCAGGCCTGTCCTACTCCTCCATCAAGATACATGCATCAGCTATTTCAGCAGAATACAGCTTTGATCCACCTGTTTTAGCACCCTTTGCTCAGGCAGTTCCTCAGAGGAATCAAGAATGTAAAACCTCCAAGGAAACCACCATTACCAGCTTGGGATTTAAACTTTGTGCTAGAAAAGTTGACACTATCACCCTTTGAACCAGCAGCAACAGCAGACCTACAACACCTGTCATGGAAAACTGCTTTCCTACTGGCAATAACTTCAGCAAGGAGGGTTTCAGAACTACAGGCCTTAATGGCAGTGCAACCCTTCCTAATCTTCCACCAAGATAGAGTGTCCATGAGGACTAATCCTACATTTATGCCCAAGGTGGTATCCAGAGTGTCTTTGAACCAGGCAATCCACCTACCTACCTTCTTTCCCAACCCACAAAACAGAGGGAAAGAATACTGCATACCTTGGATGTACATAGACAGCTACGCTACTACTTGGACAGAACAAAAACAGCAGAAAGACTGACCAACTTTTGTAGCCTATGCAACAGGAAGGGAAGGAAAAGCTATTTCAAACAGACAATCTCCAAATGGATAGGAAACTGCATACGATACTGTTACTCCTTCCATGGAAAACCAATTCCACAGAACATAAGACCTCATTCTACAAGGGCAGCAGCCACTACCACAGCCTTCTTACGGTGGCAACCAAAGACATTATTGAGGCGGCTACTTGGACCTCCGTGCATACATTTGCCAAGCATTATAATTTGCCTCTATATTCCAGATCGAGCAGGGTTTGCCACTGCTGTACTGCAAGGGATCCTAAACACACCATAATCTACTTTTATCCTCCTCCCTAGTTGGCTATGGTATTCTACCCACTTGTTATGACTGCAGATGCATCCATGAAGGACATAGTACAGTTTTGTACCTACCATAAATGTAGATGTCCGAACTGGATAGCATCTGCAGTCAGGATTACCCTCCCTCCTTCCCCTCTGTGGTACGCCTAGGGTGTTTACCCTCCTAAGAGCTAGCTGTTGGGGAGTCTTTATGGTGTATTTGTTTGTATATATGTACATATATGCTTATTGTTGTGTTTACCTCTATCTATTTGGAAACATTGGCATCTATCCAAATTTTTAGCCTGCAAGAGGGCTACTGGCAACTGGGGCAAGAAACACTGAGGAAAATGGCGTCGGCTGATGCTTTTATACCCGAAGACCAACAGAGATGACGTCGGGTGGAGTGCGACATCAGCGAGAAGCGGACCCGGACTTTGGAATCCGGCCGACTGCAGGGCTGCCTGACGACAGGACAACCCACTTGTTATGACTGCAGATGCTATCCAGTTCGGACATCTACATTTATGGTAGGTACAAAACTGTACTTTAGCCTTATTGTGGTACCGATTGTGTCAATTTAACCGGACTTGACTTTTTACTGGATTTGACTTTTTTGCAATAAGATTTTGGACTTGTTGGCCTTTTTTGTGTGTGTTCCCGTGAGTGTGTGCGTTTTACTAAACCATTTTACTTAGAGGTATTAGTCTGTTTCCCTTTCCTTTTCACTAGGTTCGTTTAAGTTAGAGAACCTAGTAAAACTTCCCTGGTTGTTTGTTGTGAGAAGTATGGCTGGATTTGTTTAAGTTAGAGGATCTAATTCCTCTCTTGTTGAGTGAGTGCGTTGTTTTTTCTCTTCAATCGCCTATTGAGACTGCCATTATGTCTAAAGAACATAAAGAGCATAAACAGTCAGGATTTAAAAAGTGTACTAAATGCTCTCAAAAAATGACCATCACCGTGTGTACTGTTTAGGGGCTAATACATCTCCCCTACTTTAAAATCACCTATATTACAGAGAAGGGAGGTCTCCAACACTGTCCTCCAGGAGCTTTTCTGAATAAGACATTGAGAGAGTGGTGCTCAGACTCCTTAAGTCGTCGGCCTTGCCAAAATTTTTATCGGCTCTGACCAGTTCTGTCTCTGAGCCGACTCCTGTTACCGACCCTGCTCTTTTTCCTCCTCCAACCCAGATTGGGCCTTTGGAGCCAATGCTGTTGGTACCGACTATAGTGGTGTCCTCGGCTCCAGCACCCCGGGTGGTTGTCTCGGAGCTTAGCCCCGCTCCAACACTGTTGGTGCCATCCGAAGTGTCTAGGGTCCGAAGCTCTTCGTTCGGGCCCGAGGGGGACACTTGGAACTGAACCTCTTCGGTGCCAAGTCGTCCTCTTGGTGCGTCGGCCCGAGTGAGCTCGGACCCTACATCGTTCTCAGAGCTGTTTCCTTTGGAGCCGTCGGCACCTACGCTCTCCTCAGAGCTGGGGCGTCGTTCGGAGCCGGAGGAATCGGTTTTCGTGAAGATAGGTAGCATGTTGGATAGTTCATCCGTACCACGTATCAGTACCGATGCTATACTCCCTCAAGTGCCGACTACAATCTCAGCATTCTCTATCCCTCAGGATGGTAGAGACTCATAGCCTCAGGACCCCCGTTTGGGTGGTCCCTGATCTTCTGAGACCTCCCCAGAAGACCCCACTGAGGAGCCACCTCAGAAGAGATCATGTAAGAGGAAGCATGTAGACTCCCCTGATAAGTCTGTCACATCTGACTCTGACCTCGAGTCGGAGGGGTCCCCTAAGTCGTCCTCTGAAGATGTCTCCTTTGCAGATATTTTGGAGATCCTCGGGCAGAGAGGCGGCTGGCCCACCGTTACCCCTTCCGATGAGGAGTCAGTGTACCTGAAGGCTTTTGGGTCTCAACCCTCAACTTCATGGGTGTCTCCTCCATTTGATGAATTGCTAGATCTCGTGAGTCAGAAGGCATGGTAGACTCCCAATGCTGTGGAACCGGTCCCCAGGAGGCCGAATAAATTTCTCTCCGCCCCTAAGGACAAAGAGTTTTTATCTAAGGGTTTACCTGTTGATGCCATGGTGGTGGTGGCGGCCACTAAGAAGGAGCTAGCATAGACGACTTCTATCCATCCACCTAATAAGGAATCCCGAAGGATGGATAGGTATGGGAAGCGTATCTTCTCTTCAGTGGCTTTTAAACTCGGATCGCTGAACTATCTATCACATTTTACGAGACTTCAGAGAGATCTCCTAAAGGAGTTAGGAGATTCTCTTCAGGGTACCTCGACCAAAGTAGTCCCATCTACAGTGTCGGCTACCCTCACATCTATTCTTAACTCCTCCATGCGGCTGATTTCGTACGCAGCTGATGGAGCGAGTAGGGCGGCGGGTTCAGGAGTCTCATTAAGGAGACATTCCTGGATGCATCTATGCAACTTTGCTGACCCTTTCAAGTCTACATTCACCAATACTCCCATGGACGGACCCAAGGTGAAAGATACCCTCACCAGGTGTGAGCAGGAAGGAAAGACTCTCTCTGCCTTGGCAGTCCGTTATTCTAGACCTTAACCTAAAGGTCAGAAGAGCGGCAAAATGTGGTTCAAGAAATCACATTGACCTTTCCAGGACACACAAGTTGATTCCTCCTTCAGAGGCAAGGGAGGAGGAACTAATGGTAGACGTCACCCTAGAGGCAGGGGAGGCCCACAAAATCAGGGAGGTCACGATTCCTTTCGTGACCGTCCCTATCAGCGTTCCTGATATGGAACCTGACTGCGTCTTTGGAGCTGGTAGGGGGTCGCCTGTCTTTGTACCCAGAAACCTGGCTAAATATCACCCGAGACAAGTGGGTACAAGGCATTATCACCAGAGGTTACTCTATACCCTTTTCCCTTCCACCACGCCCACCAAAAGGAATCCCAGATGGTACCACCCAATCACAGGGATCAAGCAGCTATAGAGATAGAAAAGCTGCTATTAAAAGGAGCCATCCAAAAGGTCCCAGCAGACCAGACAGGATTCGGAACATACTCCAGGTTTTTAGTTCCAAAAAGAACAGGAGACTGGAGACCCATCCTAGACCTTGGCAGGTTAAATGAGCATGTAAAGAAGTCCAAGTTCCGAATGGTCACTCTACAATCCATACTCCCACTGTTAGGGAAAGACAGCTGGATGTGCTCAATAGATCTCCAGGATGCCTGCTACCACATAAGGATGGACAAAGCATCAGGGAGCTACCTACGCTTCCGGCTTAGAGCCAATCATTACCAGTTTTGGGCGCTGCCCTTTGGTCTTACTACAGCCCCCCGGGTGTTCACCAAGTGCATGGCAGTAGTCACAGCTCATTTGCGGCATCAGAGAATCCAAGTCTTTCCATACCTGGACGATTGGCTCCTGACCGCCACCACCAGGCATCACCTAATTCAATCAAGAGATTCCACAATCAAGCTTTGTTCCCAGTTGGGAATCTCGATAAACTGGGAAGAATCCTCTTTTTTGCCCACTCAGTCTATAACTTTTATAGGAGCAAACATAGACACGGTCGAGATGTCAGCCAGACTGCCTACAGACAGAATACAGAATCTTGTAAATTTACAGAATACTTCCCCTTCAAAGAGTCAAAGCGAAGGTGGTGTTGCAGCTTCTCAGGACTATGGCGACAATCATAACCTTGGTAGCTTTAGCAAGACTTACATATGAGAATACTCCAATGGCTCCTGTCATCCCAGTGGTTGTTTCAACAGTTTCCCCTACATCATCAGATCTTGATTACAGATTCTTGCAAAAAAGACCTACGTTGGTGGATTCCTTCAGGTCATCTTACCACAGGCACTCCCTTTGTACCGCACCTACCCATTGCCACTGTGACCACGGATGCCTCTCAGATAGGGTAGGGGGCATTATCTTGGCAGGACTGTCCAAGGCACATGGCAAAAGCAGGAGGCCCATCTGCATATCAGTGTCCTAGAGATTAGAGCGGTGCTTCTAGCGTTGCAAGCACATCACAACCTTCTCCCTCTAGGGACGATAGCTATCCTGACCAACAACATGTTGGTTGTCTGGTATCTAAACAAACAAGGGAGAACCAGATCATATCCCTTATGTTGAGAGGCCATGCGAGTTTGGGATTGGGCGATTTCTTCCCAACGCTTTCTCATTCCAACGCATATCCCAGGGACTTCCAATGTAATAGCAGACAAGCTAAGCAGGGCAATTTTGTTACCTCACGAATGGTCCTTGAACCAGAAAATGGCCAGTATGATCTTCCACAAGTGGGGACATCCCTGCTGCGACCTCTTTGTCAGCCCCATCAACACCAAATGCAGCACCTTTTTCTCTTTCATCACCCCTCCGGGGGAGTCTGCAAGAGATGCACTCGTCCACGATTGGCCCCCCCGGGACTCCTTTATGCTTTTCCTCCTTTTCCACTCATTCCCAACGTCATACAGAAAGCAATGCTGTTGGGAAGCAAGATGATCCTCATCACCCCTTACTGGCCTCGTCAGATTTGGTTCCCTTTTCTCGGGCCTCACCTGTTGGACTGCCCATGGATGCTGGACCCAGTGCCAGACCTCCTGACACACACATCAGGTTCTCTTCACCCCAGTCTCCACACTCTCAAACTGACAGCATGGCTGCTCCAGTTCCGTCACTAGTCAGGCTTCATGATTCGTCTCCAGCTGTAACTCGTATTATTACATCTTCTCACAAGCCTTCGACCAGAAAATTGTATCATAGTAAATGGAAGGGATTTTCCATATGGGCACGTAACAGAGAAGTTGATCCATTTACAGCTCCCATTACTATTGTTCTAGAGTTTCTTTCTGAACTCTTTCACCAAGGTTCAGTGGCTGCTACACTCCGAGTTCAACTAGCAGCAATATCTAATTTTCATGTGGGGATTAATGATTCCAGTCTTATGTCTCACAAACTATGCAAAATCCTTTCTTAAGGGTTCCATGATGTTGAGACTTCCTGTACAAGAACCCGTTCCTCCTTGGGACCTGAAATTAGTTCTGTCTAGACTTACTCTGCCACCCTTTGAGCCAGCCCATAGTTGTCAGTTGAAGTTTGTCTTGGAAGACTCTTTTTCTGGTAGCAATAACCTCAGCCAGGCGAGTTTCTGAATTACAAGCTCTGTCTGTTAAACCTCCATATTTAATTTTTCACAAAGATAGGGTCTCTCTCTCCTAAAGTCTGTTCTCAGTTTTACTTAAACCAAACAATTGAATTGCCAGTGTTCTTCCCTAATCACTCCAATAAAGTAGAGTATACATTCCATCAATTGTATGTGCACCGGCAACTACGTTTCTATATCCACCGGACCAAAGAATTTAGAAAATCAGAACAGCTGTTTATTTCCTTTGCTGAGGCGAGAATGGGCTTGCCAGTTTCCAAGGTTACACTTTTGAACTGGATCTCTAGTTGTATTTCCTTTATTTACAGTTCTCAGGGAAAGGAGTTACCCTTTAAAGATAAAGCGCATTCCACCAGGTCCTTCTCTACGAAAGGAGTTACCCTTTAAAGTCCAAGCGCGTTCCACCAGGTCCTTCTCTACGAAAGGAGTTACCCTTTAAAGTCCAAGCGCATTCCACCAGGTCCTTCTCTACGAAAGGAGTTACCCTTTAAAGTCCAAGCGCATTCCACCAGGTCCTTCTCTACGAAAGGAGTTACCCTTTAAAGTCCAAGCGCATTCCACCAGGTCCTTCTCTACGAAAGGAGTTACCCTTTAAAGTCCAAGCGCATTCCACCAGGTCCTTCTCTACGAAAGGAGTTACCTTTTAAAGTCCAAGCGCGTTCCACCAGGTCCTTCTCTACTTCTGCTGCTTTCCAAGCCAGGACACCTATTGATAGTATTTATGCAGCAGCAACATGGGCTACCCCTCATACCTTCATTTCCCATTATAAATTGGATTTAACTTCCAGGGGTAGAGCTTCGTTTGGTTCCACGGTACTCAGGAGTATCTTCCAGTGAGCCACCCATTCAAGATGCTAGGGACGCTGTCCCACATGTAATAATGGAGGCGAGATAGGACTACATAACGTAAAGGAGTTATGTACTCACCAGAACGTTCCATGTATGTAGTCCATCTCACCGAACATTATTATAAACATAAAGAAGTTATGTACTCACCATAATGTTCCATGTATGTAGTCCATCTCGCCGAACATTATTACAAACATAATGAAGTTATGTACTCACCATAACGTTCCATGTATGTAGTCCATCTCGCCGAACATTATTACAAACATAAAGAAGTTATGTACGCACCATAACGTTCCATGTATGTAGTCCATCTCGCCGAACATTATTACAAACCCACCCACCAGCCCCCATCCTGGAGGATCTGGATGCAGTTTTTTTCCCCTTCTATAATGTTTTTTTTTTACCACAAGGGCTCCTTTTGTTACAGTTTATTCTTCTGGACCTTTGTTCCTTTTTCATGTCTGATTCTGGTAGACTAGTAGCAAACAAGATCTGGGGAATGTGCGAATGCATCATGGGATACCTATTAGCCACGAGCCAATCAGAAGTTTTCAGGCTTTCTAAGCGGCCGAGTGAGAGCCGAGGATCGGCTCCGAACACATGTAGTAATGTTCGGCGAGATGGACTACATACATGGAGCGTTATGGTGAGTACATAACTTCTTTTTTGTTGTTGCTGTTCTCATCTAAGGATAAAAGTTATAGATAAAATGTGCAAATAGTAAGCTATTTAAGCAGAAGTGTATTAATACTTGTCAATGTATTTTCTTCAGTTGTGCAAGTTCTAATGTTGGATGTCAAGATCTGTTTTATTCAGTTTTGTGTGTCATATCACTGAAGGATATGGGATTTTATGGGTGAGATAAGATAAAACGGAGAATTTGAGGTCCCCATCTGATTATCTAAGTTTACCTTGAAAGTGGTAAGGGTTCTAATCTGATATGTATTGGAAGCTGGTTCCAGGGGTCATGGATACTATGGAGTATGAATTTGTCATACCAACTTCTCTTATTTATCTTTTGATGAGTATTTAATTCCTTTAAATGGCTATATGACGCATTTGTTTTGTGAAGGAATAGGAAGCTGAGGAGAGTTGGCTCAAAAGGTTAGATATAGATCACAATTGAGGGACCTTTAAGAGACTGGATACATAGAGATGGCTGCCTTTTTTGTCCTTATAGCTTAGATTTTTGAGGCCTCTGATCTCTCTAGTTTTGAACCACTGAGGTGTGTCTGACTGACATGTTTAGAAAAATACATGCTCAGAGTGGCATTATATTCAATAATGGGTCTGATGAGATACCAGTGAAGGGGGAATTAAGACTTTTTTTTGGATCTATAGGAGATGCCTTTGAAAATTAGATGCTCAAGATAGAGAACTTTCTGAAGTACTGTGAAGACATGTTCAAGGGATACTAGCGCACTGTGAAGACATGATCAAGGGGTACTAGCGCACTCAGATCGCTCACAGCGGTGTCTGATCTGAAGGTGTTTCAGACATGATCAAGGGGTACTAGCGCACTCAGATCGCTCACAGCAGTGTCTGATATGAAGGGTGTTTCAGACATGATCAAGGGGTACTAGCGCACTGTGAAGACATGATCAAGGGATACTAGCGCACTCAGATCGCTCACAGCGGTGTCTGATACGAAGGGTGTTTCAGACATGATCAAGGGATACTAGCGCACTCAGATCGCTCACAGCAGTGTCTGATACGAAGGGTGTTTCAGACATGATCAAGGGATGCTAGCGCACTCAGATCGCTCACAGCGGTGTCTGATATGAAGAGTGTTTCAGACATGATCAAGGGATGCTAGCGCACTCAGATCGCTCACAGCGGTGTCTGATATGAAGGGTGTTTCAGACATGATCAAGGGATACTAGCGCACTCAGATCGCTCACAGCGGTGTCTGATATGAAGGGTGTTTCAGACATGATCAAGGGATACTAGCGCACTCAGATCGCTCACAGCGGTGTCTGATACGAAGGGTGTTTCAGACATGATCAAGGGATACTAGCGCACTCAGATCGCTCACAGCGGTGTCTGATACGAAGGGTGTTTCAGACATGATCAAGGGATACTAGCGCACTCAGATCGCTCACAGCGGTGTCTGATATGAAGGGTGTTTCAGGAATAAGGTTTGTGAAAATGTTTTGTTCCCAGAATGAACTACGCTGCATTTTTTAACATTGAACTTGAGACCATTGTCCTTGCACTGTTTATTAAGCAGGTCTGTCCCATGTTGGAATGTTTGTGAGTCAGTGGAACATTAAATCACTACACCTAATTTAAAGTAATATGCAAATTCAGATAACCATAGACCAGGAATGTTGACCTGAAGGTTTGAAAAAAAAAAATGTCGAACAGAAGGTGGCTCAAAACGGAGCCCTGTGCTTTCACCCCTTGTAACTTTTTTGCTTTCAGCAGTGACACCTTTGCCTCTAACCATGCGTTCTGTCAGATAACCAGTTAGCCACCCTCTGCACAATGTAAGGATTTATGTTCACATTTACAAGTCTTACTTGTTTTTCCAATAGTAGTCTTTCTAGTATCCTATCTTATTTTATGAAGTGGACACACATTTTAATGCAATAGTTAAGGTGTATACCTCACAGACCACAAGGTACAGGGTTTGATTCTCACCTTTAAAAAGGAAATTGTCTAGGCTTAAAATGACCCACAAGGGCAACTAGCCTAGTACTTACCTATGAACTAGCAGACATGTAGACAAAAAGGGTTTTGAATGTTCTGAAGCTGAAACCGTATTGTAATTTAACACAGTTAACTAAATTTGTGTCAATTTCTAGACGTATCAAAATGGTACCACCTCCATGGATTAAAGTGTTGCATCTTCAAGTAGCCAAATGGAGCCTAAACTCTGTAGCACTTCCCTATCTGGAATGCTTATTGCCATATACAAAAAAAATAAATAACTCCTGTTAATGAGAGAGCTCATAATCTGTTAGCAAAAATCATATTCAAAAAAAGGGGGCATGATGCTTGAATTCAAGCTGTATGCATACCCTTCTGTGAAATTAAAACATTATAATAAGTAATCGGCCTGTGTCTAAGAGGGATTTCCATTTCCTGAAGTGTAAAATACTCTTAAAGATTTGCAAGTTGGTCAGCACCTCATAATTAGTGGCTGCACTCAATTTAAACGCTAATGATATTTATGATTACTTAGGGCTGCACTTGCTAATTTAGTACCACTTGGCACTTTTGTTAAAAAGAATACATATAGTTAACATTATACCTTTTGAAAGCCAGTCAGAAAACACTGTATGTCAAATGTATGAATTTATACACTTTCAGCAATAGTAATTATCTAATTACTGAAAAGGATTAGTAAAGAGACACAATTAGAATGGGGTGAAAAATAGGTAAGAACCTATAAATAACTTATTTGCAAAACACCAATAATTCACAATCTGTTTTAACAAATTTTTATTCCCATATCATGTATGTCATTTTTTGTAAACAGTGTAACAGGTCTTCCTGATGTTCTTCGTGTTTCACTGTTGCAGTCATTACACTTGGGGGTAATCTGCTGGCAGGTTTCCCACAGTCGGCCTGAATTCCAAAGTCTTGGGTCCTGCTTCGGTTGCTGTCTTCTCTTCCATGATGTCAGGGGTATAAAACGTGCAGCCGACACCATTTTCTTTAGTCTTTCATGCCGCGCGGTGCCCGAAGCAGAAGCATTTCGCAAGTGCCGGTTGACCGACTACTGAAATATTCGAGTTAAGTTTCAGAACCGAAGTCTTCACTAAAGCTAAGTACCCCGTTGGGGAAAATTTTTTCTCGCTTTTTACCAGTATCAGAAAAAGTTAATAATTGTATTACTTGTGGGAAGCAAATACCTCATAAGGATTTCCATTTATACTGTATTCCTTGCCTAGGCCCTGATCACAACGTGCCTGGCTGTCGGTTTTGTGCTAGATTCCACGCACTATTAAGCGTCGGTATAGTTTTGCATCAAAGTATTTTGGAAACAGATTTAACTACCCAGCAATGTCGTCGGATAGCAATCCGACTACCGGAGTACATAAAAAACACAAAGAAAAGGACAGAGAAAGGCAATCGAGATCCAAAACCAACGACGAAACTTCTCCTAAGCCAGTCACCGGTACTCAGTGAGGCGCTTTTGCAGCCCCTGATGCCCACTACCTTCAAGTCGCAGGCCTCTACCGACACCCATGTGGAGTCCGGCATGCCGCAAGATACTCACGGTATTGGACCGACGGATGTATCTCCCTCGGATGGGTCCAGAGCGGCTGAGCAGGCACCGGCTTCTGAGGGTGTATTCAGACCTCAACATTTATATTTCAAACCGACGACAGCTACAAAACCAAAGACAAAGGCAACTTCTAAAAGTAAAAAAAACGACGCATGAGCCACGTGCACAGGCCTCTATGCCTAAAAAACAGATGATCAAAATTGCTGAAGACCCTATTACCTTGATCAGGGGTACCCATTTCCCTCCAGATAAAAGGCCTAGGTAAGACGCTGATTATGCATCTTCAGATCAGATTTCTATGTCTTCTGATACCTCTTCTGATCAGGAATTATCTATACCTCCCTATGAGGATTCTGATGCTGAGGAGTCTATTCCATCTGCATCTCCTCCAGAGGATTATTCATTTGGAGAAACCTTGCATATTTTGATGAAGCATTTTCACTGGGAGAGTCAAGACTTCTCAGACTCAAAAAAGAGGCTCAGGGATTTCCTACTTCTCCCTCAGCACAAGCTTTTATCCATTCCCCCTGTTTTAGACATTGTGGATGATGTGTTTTCGGAGTCCAGATTGACCCCTGACTCCTTACCTCCGGCTCCCAGTAAGCCTGACAGATATTACAGGGTCCCTGACTCACATACATTTTTATTTAGAAATCCTGCTGCTGATCCTGAAACTATTTCACAGGGTCCAAAGGTAGTTAAGGCCTCAACAGCAAAAAATCCTACCCCCTCTGACAGTGATTCAAGGGCACTGGACAGATGGGGAAAAAAGGTTTATACATCTGCAACCTTGGCAGTCAGGGCCTTAAACTGTCAATTTTATATGCTTAAGTACCAACAACATGTTATGGGATTGCTGAAACAGAAAATTATGTTGATTTCAGAATGTGCAGAAAATAAGGAATTGCAGGAATTATTGCATGCAGCTGAACGAGTTGGAAAGCATACTTTGCAATGTGGTTTTGATTCCTTAGAGGCCTCCTGCAGGGCCGCAGTTACTGGATCTGTGATTAGGAGGCATGCCTGGTTAAAGGAACAAAGTTTGCCTGATCATGTTAAAGCTAAATTGCTAGATGCACCTTTACAGCATGATTCTCTGTTTGGTATTAAGGCAGAAGAGGTTTTAAAGAAAGTGGAAGACAAAGCTAAGTCTATGCAAACTGTTAAAGACTTCTTACAAGTGCAGCCACCAAGATTCAGTAGACACTGGCCTACCAAAAAATGGCCCTTTCCTGTGTCAGACAAAGCTCAAAGGGGCAAATCCAGATGCCCAAAGGGTTCCAGATACCATTGGCAGTTAATAACCCAGGACAAATGGGTACTAAACATAGTATCAAAGCGATACAGATTCCATTTCCACACTCTGCCAGTGGCAAACGGTTGGCCAGATCTGCCCAAAAATCAATGGGCAGAGGCACAGAAACAGGTTACGTCCCTCATGGATATGGGGGCCATTCAACCAGTACCAGAACAGGAAAAAGGGCAAGGTTTTTACTCAAGACTGTTCTTGGTACCCAGAAAGGACAAGGCCTGACGGCCAATACTGGATTTATTAATTTTGAACACATACTTGGACATTCCAAAATTCAAAATGCTGACTTTGCAGCAGCTTCTGCCCATGCTTGGCAAGAATGCTTGGATGGTGACATTAGATCTAAAAGAGGCATACCTGCATGTCCCAGTAAGACAATCGTGCAGAAGATACCTCAGATTCAAGGCTAGCTTAATGCATTACCAATTCTCTGCACTGCCCTTTGGTTTATTTACTGTGCCCTGGGTCTTTGCAAAGTGTCTGGCACCAGTAATTCCATTTTGCAGACAAAGAAGTATACAAATATATCCTTACTTGGATGACTGTCTCATTCAAGCAGAGAACAGGGACACTCTTCTTCGACACCTGGCATTTGTGAAAAGGCTTCTAACATGCCTAGGGTACACAATAAATGAAAAGAAATCACAACTGGTACCCTCTCAAAAGATAACATTCCTGGGTGCAAGCTTAAGCACAACTGACTACTCACTTCAAAATGATGGCAACAAAAACCCAGTCTTCTGCAAGACAAATTCTGCAGGCTCTGTGCTTCATGGCATCCTGCATACTACTAATTCCATATGCAAGACTACATATGAGGAAACTTCAATGGTTCCTAAAAAGTTTATGGAGTCAACATTCACACAGTCTGGAAACGATGATTCCTCTCATTCCCTGCCTGCAACAGGAGTTTCTATGATGGGCAAAGGCCTGTCACCAAAACATGGGACGGCCATTCACTCTACCCCCTGCCAGCCAAACCTTAACAACAGACGCATCAGATTATGCCTGGGGGACCCACATGACAGAAAGATGCATTCAGGGCATATGGGCACCAAAACAAATGCATCTACATATCAACCAGAAAGAGATGCTAGCTGTTCAAAATGCCCTAACAGCCTTCAAGGACTTACTTCATCCAGGACTACTACTGATAAAGACGGACAGCACCACAGTCATGTGTTATATAAACAAGCAAGGGTGCACACACTCATACCCCCTTTGCAGATTAGCCATGGCACTGTGGGACACAGCTTTGACCTACCAAATACATCTTCAAGCTCATTTCCTGCCAGGAAAGCAAAACACTCTGGCAGACGATTTAAGCAGAAACCTTATGGATCCTCACGAGTGGAAACTAAATCCACAAGTCTTCAGCATGATAACAGAGAAATGGGGGAGCCCAGACATAGATCTGTTTGCCTCTCCTCAAAATTATCAATTGAAAAGATTCTGCACAAGGACTTGTCACAGACAAGCATGGAAAGTGGATGCCCTTTCCTTCACTTGGAAAATCCTATCAGTTTACGCCTTTCCTCCTCTACCTCTTCTACCTAAGGTACTCCTAAAAGTCGGACAAGAGAAGCCAAAGATGATAGTAATTACCCCGGACTGGCCCCGCCAATATTGGTACCCAATCCTAAGGAACTTGTCTCAATACCCAGCTTGGACCTTGCCTCAAAGACCACAACTACTGTCCCAGCAAAACAATTGGATCCTGCAGTCAACTACAGACTCTAAACCTGGCAGCAATGCTAATCATGTAATCATACAAACAACACCTCTCAGTAAAGTTGTGATGGATGTTATTTTGGAAGCCAGAAGGCCTAGTACTAGAAAATCTTATGCTGACAAGTGGAAGAGATTCTGTGCTTGGAATCAAGCACAAGGAACTGATACAGCAGAACCAAATATTCCTCAGATATTACAATACTTAACTGAGATGCTTGACAAAGGCCTATCTTTCTCATCAATTAAAATCCATGCCTCTGCCATTTCGGCTCATTACAATACAGAGCCACCAATCTTTTCTCATCGTTTGCTAAAGCAGTATCTTAGAGGAACCAAAAATTTAAGGCCCCTTAGGAGATCACCATTACCTGCATGGGACCTCAATTAGGCTCACCCTGCCTCCATTTGAACCAGCTGCTACCACTGATATAAAGTTCTTATCATGGAAGACAGCTCTGCTACTAGCAATTACTTCAGCAAGAAATATTTCAGAGCTACAGGCCCTCATGGCTGTAGAGCCTTTTATCATATTTTGCCCGGATAGGGTGTCTCTGAGGACAAATCCTACTTTTATGCTTAAGGTGGTTTCCAGTGTGGCTTTTAACCAAACAATTCGTCTGCCAACATTTTATCCAAATCCGCAGAACAAAGGGGGAGAGAATTCTGCATTCCTTGGATGTACACAGACAGCTAAGATTCTACTTGAGCAGGACTAAAGCTCTAAGAAAAACTGAGCAATTACTAGTGACATGCTGCAGGATCAGAAGGCAAGGCTATTTCAAAGCAGACAATTTCAAAGTGAATAAGCCACTGCATCCGTTTCTGCTACCTACACCATTGTAAACCTGTACCCAAGGGCATTAGGTCTCATTCCACCAGAGCTGCAGCTACTTCAGCAGCTTTTCTCAGAGGAGTACCAACCGAAGACATTCTAATGGCTGCTACTTGGAGTTTTGTTCACACCTTTACAAAGCATTACCATTTGCCTCTCTACTCTAAGTCCAGGGCAGGCTTTGCCACTGCAGTGCTGCAGGACCTTATAGCTGCACCTAATGCTGTTTAGCTCCAGCCTCCCAACCATAGCTTTGGGATTCTACCCAAATGTAATGACTGCAACAGTGAAACATGAAGAACATAGTACAGTTGTGTACACTTACCATAAATGTAGATGTTCGAGTGTATTCACTGTTGCAGTCCAGGTTACCCACCCACCATCCCCCTGTCATTCTGAAGTTTATCTTTCCTTCACTATCTTCTACAACCTATGTGGTGTATTTGCTTGTAGATGAAAGTAAAGTTTATATTGATGCATGTATTTATTTATTTATATATATAAATATATATATATATATATATATATATATATATATATATATATATATATATATATATATATATATATATAAATATATATATATAATATTGCTACCTTTTTGAGGGCACCTGACATCGGGGGCAAGAAAAACTAAAGAAAATGGCTTCGGCTGCATGTTTTATACCCCTGAAGACCTGATGTCATGGAAGAGAAGACAGTAACCGACGCAGGACCCAAGACTTTGGAATTCAGGCCGACTGAGGGCAACCTGCCAGCAGATTACCCCCAAATGTAATGACTGCAACAGTGAATACACTCGAACATCTACATTTATGTTAAGTGGCGTTATTCAGAAGTCCAACTCATCTGGGTGCCACTTTTAATAGATATATTAATATTGGATATCTACTTAGATTGGAGTATATGCATACTTATTATTAACCCAAATAGTCTAGACTTGGAAATCACATATGTTCGGTTTAATTTAATAGCTGCCTGGGTCAGATTCGTCATCATTAATAGTTAAGTATTCTGTACATCTGTTACATGTTTCTTGCAAGTAATTGGAAAATGTATATCTTTTATGCTGGTAATCTGTAAAACTTTGCACCCGTAATAGTCTTCTGTAAGCCCCTGCACACCACACCTTTGTAGCTTACTGATTACATGGATATACTTTCTTAACTTCTCGACAGCCAACTTGGTGGAGATGGGTGTTCTGAGGCAATGTAGAAATTGTCTCATGTTTACTGACAACCAATTAATCCTTAAAGTAACAGATACAATATGTGAGGTGTATCTGTGCAATGTCAGTGGTAGCTAAACTGTCTCAAACAAGCACACAGCAGGTGTGAAAATTCACACAATCAACACCCACCATGCATTATACACAACGTACACACAAGCCAATGTATGCTGAGGCAGTTAAATGCAATCTTCCTAAACAACAAAGACCTCCTGGACCACTCATTGGCAAAACATATCCTTATCAAAGCACTCCACAAAAACAACACGCATTCAGAAACACTCAGTGGAGCCCCAATTTCGAAGCCCATAAAACAAGCAATCGCACTTCCCAGGGGTCTGCTGTTAGGGGACTCCATTGCAAGACATTCTGATGCCCCTCTAATCAGGCTGAAAAAGGAAAATATAATGGTTAGTTGCGTATCTGGAGCCAGGCTGAGCCAAATCACCCACACACCACAGATACCAGTATGATTCCATACTAGTCCATTTCAGTGTCCGTAACCTGCCACACCTCCCTGGACTGTATGAAGATAGACATTATGGAGCTCTCAGACTTTGTCTTTCAGGCTGGTATGAGCCTAGCATTGAGCAGCATATTACCTTCACTGAGAATGATACAGTGAGACAATGTATCACCGAGGATGATGTCGCAGTGCACTGAGCAGCATATTACCTTCACCAAGGATAATGCAATGATACAGTGATACAATGTATCACCGAGGATGATGTCGCAGTGCACTGAGCAGCATATTACTTTCACCAAGGATAATGCAATGATACAGTGATGCAATGTATCACCAAGGATGATGTCACAGTGCACTGAGCAGCATATTAACAGCACCGAGGATGATACAATAGTACAATGATACAATGTATCACTGAGGATGATACCAGCAGCATATTCCATCACCAAAGATGTTGTCACAGTGCAAACAAAAGATGATTAATTTTAACAATTGGCTGAGTTTCTGGTGTCATTGCAAGGGTATCCAATGATGTTCATTGTGTTACCCTGCTGCAGTCATCACACTTGGGTTTTCCTGTCATCAGGCGGTCCCGCAGTCGGCCGGAATTCCAAAGTCTTGGTCCGGCGTCGGTTGTTGTCGCTTCTTTCCTGACGTCAGTGTGCCAGGGGTATATATATTGCAACCGACGCCATTTTCTTCAGTCTTTCTTGCCGCACAGTGCCCGAAGCAGAAGCAGTTCGCAAGTGTCGGTCGGCCGACTCCTGAGATTTTCGAATTCGAATTTCAGACCGAAGTCTTCTATAAAGCTAAGTACCCCATTGGGGAAACTTTTCTTGCTCAGACCGATGTCAGAAAAAGTTAACAATTGTATTTCTTGTGGGAAGCAAATACCTCATAAGAATTTTCATTCTTATTGCATACCTTGCCTAGGCCCATACCACAATGTCACTAGTTGTCGTTTTTGTGCTAGATTTAATAAACGTACTATTAAAAGACACTTTGATTTCGCATGACACTACTTTGGTAGAAAATTTAATTACAGTATGCCGTCGGAGCAACCGTCTGCCGGCGTGCACAAAAAACGCAAGGATAAGGACAGACAGCCCAGGCCTAAGCCAGATTCTGAGGCCTCGGCTGGTCCTGTCTCCGGTCCTCAGTGAGGCTCCGACGCAGCCCCTGACTACCGCAGATTTGGAACCCGAGACCGCTTCAGAACTTTTGATGGAATGTACCAGGCCGACGCAACCATTTTGTTCAGGTCCTACCAACGACATTGCTGATAAAGATGCTGGTGCTGCTGAAACGCCTTCGGTTTCTAAAGGCGTTTTCAGACCGACGACACTTACCATTAAAACGTATCCTAAGACGAAGACTCCTATTACATCTAAAAGGACTGCATTTCAGTCCCCTGTTCAAGGCCCCATGCCTAAGAAACAGATGCTCAAAATGGCTGAAGATTTTATCTCTCTAATCAGGGGTTCCCAGCCTTCTCCTGACAAAAGGCCTAGACAAGAGGAAGATTATGCATCCTCTGAACAAGTGTCCATTTCTTCAGCCTCTTCTGAAGACCAAGATTACTCCTTCTCCCCTTATGAAGGTTCTGATGCTGAGGATTCCATTCCCTCAGCTTCTCCTCCTGAAGACTATTCCTTTGGGGAAACTTTTCACACTATGAGGGAACATTTCCACTGGGAAGGTCAGGACTACTCTGACTCGAAGAAAAGGCTCAGAGAGTTTCTTTTACTCCCCCAGCACAGACCACTTGCCATCCCACCCGTGTTAGACATTATGGATGATGTTTACTTAAAATCCAGTTTGAACCCAGACTCTCTACCACCTGCTCCGGCCAAGCCTGACAGATACTACAGAGTGCCTGATTCCCATAAATTTCTATATAAAAGTCCTGTTGCTGACCCAGAGACAATGTCCCAGGGTCCCAAAGGGGCTAAGGCTTCTATGGCTAAAAATCCTGTACCCTCTGAAAGGGATTCCAGAGCACTAGACAGATGGGGGAAAAAGGTTTACACCTCAGCCACTCTAGCTATGCGGGCACTAAATTGCCAATTTCACATGCTTAAGTATCAGCAATTTCTAATCTCACAGTTAAAGCAAAGAATCACCACTCTCCCTCAACAGTCTGAATTGAAAGAAATGCAGGATCTGTTGCATGCAACTTAACAGGTGGGCAAACACACCTTACAATGTGGGTTTGATTCTCTGGAGGCCTCCTGCAGAGCAGCTGTCACTGGGTCTGTTATATGTAGACATGCTTGGTTAAAGGAACAAACTCTGCCTGATGTTGAAGCAGAGCTTCTAGATGCTCCCTTACAGCAGGATGTTCTTTTTGGAGTTAAAGCAGAAGTCGTCTTAAAGAAAATGGAGGATAAGGCAAAATCTATGCAGACAGTCAAAGATTTCCTACAGGTACAGCCCCCTCGCTTCAGCAGAAATTGGCCAACAAAAAATTGGTCCTTTCCAGCTACTGACAGACCACAGAGGGGTAAATAGACGTCCAAGAGGCAGAGGACAACCACAAGCCCAGTACAAACCTTGACAATGGGGCACTGCAACGCAGAAGGGAGGAGAAGACAGGTCCCAACCTACTAGAAGGCAGACTCAATGACTTGCACCTCATCTGGCCAAGCAACACTCTCTTGGCAGCCCCCTTGGGAGGAAAACTCGCACTTTTTTCAGACAACTGGCACATTGTCACAAAGGACAAATGGGTCCTAGACATAATTTCACGAGGATACAAATTCCATTTTCACACCTTGCCAATGAAAAGAGGAATGCCAAACCTGCCACAAAATCAATGGGCAGAGGCACAAAAACAAATTACAGCTCTCATGGACATGAGAGCCATTCAGCTGGTACCTACATGGGAGCAAGGCCAAGGATTTTGCTCAAGACTCTTTCTAGTGCCCAGAAAGGACAATGCCTCAAGACCAATTCTGGACCTTTCAATTCTAAACACCTTCTTACAAGTACCCAAATTCAAGATGTTAACACTACAGCAGCTTCTTCCCATGTTGGGCAAGAAAGCATGGCTAGTAACGTTGGACATCAAGGAGGCATACCTGCATGTCCCTATCAGACAAAGTTGCAGAAGATACCTCCGTTTCATTGCAGGTTCAACCCATTACCAATTCTCTGCACTGCCCTTTGGCTTATCTACTACGCCCAGGGTCTTCACAAAGTGCCTGACACCAGTAATTGCATACTGCAGACAAAGAGGAATTCAAATATACCCATACCTGGACGACTGCCTCATCCAAGCAGAAAGCAAGGACATACTCTTACAACATCTGGCTTTTGTAAAACATCTTCTAAGTTGCCTAGGGTACACAGTAAACGAAAAGAAATCAAAACTAGTACCCTCACAAAATATGACATTCCTGGGTGCCAGCTTGAATACAACGGCCCAGAAGGCTTATCTGACACCAGACAAACAACTACAACTGACTCAATATTTCAAATCAATGGCAACAAAGACCCAACTACCTGCAAGAAAAATTCTGCAGGCTTGGGCTTCATGGCATCTTGCATACGACTAATACCATTTGCAAAGCTGCATATGAGGTAATTACAGTGGTACCTAAAAAGCATACGGTCTCAACACAGCCACAGCATGGACACAATGATATCTCTCATTCCCTGCCTACAACAGGAGTTTCTATGGTGGTCACAGGCATGTCACCTCAACAAGGGTCAGCCTTTCACCTTGCCCCCAGCCAGGAAAACTATGACAACAGATGCATCGGACTACGCCTGGGGGGCACACATGGCAGGACAGTGCGTTCAAGGCGTATGGACTGCAGATCAAAGGAATCTGCACATCAATCAAAAAGAGATGCTAGCTGTACAGAATGCTCTGACAGCCTTCAAGAATCTATTACATCCAGGACAACTTACAATAAGGATGGACAACACCACAGTAATGTGGTACATAAACAAACAAGGGGGTACACACTCCTACCCTCTATGCAGGCAAGCAATGAACTTGTGGAACACAGCTCTGGCTTACCAAGTTCAGTTACAAGCTCAATTCCTGCCAGGAAAAAAGAACACATTGGCAGACGACCTCAGCAGAAACATCATGGATCCCCACGAGTGGAAACTGGATCCACAAGTATTTGCAATGATAACTCAAAAATGGGGCCTTCCAGACATAAACCTGTTTGCCAGTCCTCAAAACTATTAACTAACAAAATTTTGTACAAGGATACTGCACCACCAAGCTTGGAAAGTTCAGTTTGAAAAACCTGACAGTATATGCCTTTCCTCCATTGCCTCTCCTCACAAAGGTGCTTTTGAAAGTCAGAAAGGAGAGACCACGACTGATACTCATAGCCCCAGACTGGCCACGCCAGCACTGGTACCCACTTTTGAGGAATATGGCCCAGGGCCCACCTTGGATTTTACCACAAATTGCCCATTTGCTCACACAGCAAAACAATCAGATTCTTCACAGCCAGCTCAAAACCTTAAATCTGGCTGCATGGCAAATCACCTAAGCATCCAGCCAGCTCCTCTTTCCCAAGCAGTTATGGATGTTATTCTGGAAGCTAGGAGGCCCAGCACCAGGAAGGCCTATTCAGACAAATGGAAAAGGTTTTGTGCCTGGAACCAAGCTAAAGGCCAGGACACACTTCAGCCTCACATGCCTCAGATTATATAGTACTTAACTGAGATGTTGCACAAAGGGCTTTCTTTTTCTTCCATTAAAATCCATGCATCAGCTATTTCAGCCCACTACAACACGGATCCACCCTTATTTTCGCATCCACTTCTAAGACAGTTTCACAGAGGGGCAAAAAACATTAGACCCCCCCCCCCCCCAGGAGAGCACCTACACCAACATGGGACCTCAATTTTGTTCTGGAAAAACCTGCGCTACCTCCCTTTGAACCAGCTTTCTCTGCAGATCTACAGTTTCTATCATGGAAGACTGCCCTGCTGCTAGCAATAACTTCAGCCAGAAGAGTCTCAGCTATAGGCACTAATGGCAGTGGAACCTTTCCTCATTTTCCATCAAGACAGAGTTTCTCTACGAACTAATCCTTCCTTCATGCCTAAGGTGGTTTCCAGTGTGGCTTTAAATCAAACCATCCACTTACCCACCTTCTTCCCAAATCCACAAAACAAAAGAGAAAGACTCCTGCATTCCTTGGACATTCACAGGCAACTTTGTTACTACTTGGATAAAACTAAGGTTTTCAGAAAATCTGACCAGCTCTTTGTATCCTATGCTACATCTTCACAAGTGAAGGCTATATCAAAACAAACCATTTCCAAATGGATAGGACATTGCATTCGGTTTTGCTATACCCATCATGGAAAACCAGTTCCTGCTACTATTAGGCCCCACTCTACCAGGGCAACAGCTACATCTACAGCCTTCCTCAGAGGGGTTCCAACCAAGGAGATTTTTGGAAGCTGCAACCTGGAGTTCAGTACACACCTTTACCAAACACTACTGGCTTTGCCACTGTAGTTCTGCAGGGCCTTCTAGCCTCCAATAACCCTCTATGATTTCTCCACCCATCCTTAGCTTTGGGATTCAACCCAAGTGTGATGACTGCAGCAGGGTAACATGATGAACATAGTACAGTTTTGTACCTACCATAAATGTAGATGTTCGAGTGTACACCCTGCTGCAGTCCAGGTTACCCTCCCTCCATCCCCTCTGAACTAACTGGCTAAAATCTCTACAATACCTTCCTGATGTATTTGCTTATAGCTGGAGGGATTTTGTGTTTTTGCAAAATTTACTCAATTTGGTACTAATTACTGACCACCTTTTTGGGGGCACCTGACATCTGGGGCAAGAAAAACTGAAGAAAATGGCGTCGGTTGCAATATATATACCCCTGGTGCACTGACGTCAGGGAAGAAGCGACAACAACCGACGCCGGACCAAGACTTTGGAATTCCGGCCGACTGCGGGACTGCCTGACGACAGGATAACCCAAGTGTGATGACTGCAGCAGGGTGTACACTCGAACATCTACATTTATGGTAGGTACAAAACTGTACTTTTTGTCAACACAGGAGGACATGGTTAACGGACCACAATGCTTTGCCAGGGATGGTCTTCGCCTGTCCCCTGCATGCTTTTGAATACTCGCTAAAACATTATCTACCTCCAATTGACAAACCTACTGACATAGCAAAATCAACTGAACTGAACCTCAAGGTGTAACTGCTCAATGCCAGGAGCCTAAAAAAACTACACTTCCTGCAAGCCCTCTCCTCACCCTTCAGAATATAGACATCCATGCAGTTACCAAAGAGAAAAAAAACAGAGAGAGTATCCTGGCAGTGCAAGGTTTCAGTGTCTCACACACTTTTAGACGAGTAGCTGGAGGTGTTTTGATATGCATCAATAACAAGCATACCGCTAATTTAGTTAAACAGGATGACTTGCCATGTGTAGATCACCATAGTAAAATCTTGTACCATGTTCTAGCTAACTATAGGTCACAGTCCATGTCCCAAGAAACTCTTGGCACCTTTTTAAGCCTACTGTAGACACTTGCTATCCAGTCGAACACCTTACTCATGGTGGACTTAAATTACCCCTTTATAGAGTGGGAATCCTACACAGCCTCAAATTTGCAGGCACACAGATTCCTAGACTTCATAAGTACAGACACTCTTGATCAGTTAATGCATATGCCCACTAGAGGATTTAACATACTTGAGCTTGTACAGACAGTTATGGGAGAACCCTGCACCCTCCCCCCGTGTCACGTCCTCCCATGTAAGGTCTGACTATAAAACTGTCTTCCTTCTCCTGATGTCCGTCAAGAATGCAACTGCAGTCATAACATATGGGTTGTCCTGCCTCAGGCAGCCCTCGGTCGGCCGGATTCCAAAGTCTGGGTCCGACGTCGGCTGATGTCGCATTTCTCTCCGACGTCAGAGCGGCTGGAGTATATAAGCATCAGCCGACGCCATTTTCTTCAGTCTTTCTTGCCGCGCGGTGCCCGAAGCAGAAGCAGTTCGCAAGTGCTGGTCGGTCAGCTCCTGTATTCTTCGAATCCGAAGTCATCAAAAAAGCTAAGTACCCCATTGGGGACCTTTTCTTGCCTCAGCCGATGTCAGAAATTACTGAAAAAGTTAATTGTCTGTCTTGTGGTAAACAAATACCTCATAAGGATTTCCACTCTTACTGTCTTCCTTGCCTTGGCCCAGACCACGACGTCTCGGCCTGTGTCGCCTGTGCTCGCTTCAATAAGCGCACACTCAGGCGCCGGGCGGAGTTCGCTGAAGACTTTTTCGGCGGAAAATTTGCTTATACGTTGCCGTCGGAACGTCCGACATCGCAAACTCCCAAGAAACGAAAAGACCGGGACCGACATCCTCGGCCCGCGTCTTCCACTGACTCCACGCCAAAACCTACCGCGAGTGCTCCGGTTCCCCCTGAGACGGTTATTCCACCGCTCCGAACCGAAGATACCGCAATTACGACGACTCCGATACCAGATACCACTCCGCCAGTTATAGATTTTCCTCCGGATACTGAAACCGAGGAAATGCCCGAGACCATTGCTGTAGATAAGGTCACTCCTGCACGTGGAGCTGCCAGGCCTCCTATGGCCATGTCTATTAAGGCCTACACTCGGGCTAAGGCAGCCAGCAAGACCAAGCACCTTACAGCTAAAGCCTTACCTCAGCCTACTCCTGAGACACAAATCATGTCTATGGCCGCAGACTTAATTTCCATGATTAGAGGTTCACAGGCCCATCCTGAGAGAGGATCCCAGCCTCCTCCTGATAAGGCCCGGGTTGAACCCTCTGACCCTATCCCTTCAGATGAAGATTCTGAGGACTCTGTCCACTCCGATGGCCAGGAAGAGCTCTTCCAGACCTATGAGGACTCGGATGCAGAGGATTCCATCCCCTCGGCCTCCCCTCCTGAGGATATTTCTTTTGGGGAAGTTCTGCATACCATGAGGGAACATTTCATGTGGCAAGGCCAGGAATATTCTGATTCCAGAAAGCGCCTTCGAACCTTCCTTAAAAAGCCCCAGCACAGGCCCTTAGCTATTCCTCCTGTGCTTGATGTTTTGGATGATCTATATTCTGACTCCAGTGTTACCCCTGATTCTCTTCCTCCTGCTCCAGCCAAGCCAGACAGATATTACAGGGTCCCAGAACTTCCTATTTATTCAGGGCCCATACTGTTGATTTAGAAACTATTTCTCAGGGACCTAAAGGTGTTTCAGCTTCCACCTCTAAAAATCCCTTGCCTTCCAACAGGGAAGCTAGATCATTAGAGAGATGGGGGAAAAAGGTCTACACCTCCACTACTTTATCTATGAGAGCTTTGAATTGCCTCTTTCATATGTTACAATATCAGGATTACCTGTTAGATGATGTACAGAAAACATTGGCCTCTCCTGATCCTTTAGACAGGAAGTCTTTGCAGGAAGCTGTACATAATTCTCAGCAAGTCAGCAATCACTTTCTGCAGTGTGGATATGATGCATTGGAAGCTTCATGTAGGGCAGCTATGACAGGGGCAGTCATTCGTAGACATGCATGGTTAAAAGAACAACCTCTACCAGATCATGTTAAGGCAAAACTTCTGGATGCACCCTTGGAAAAGAACAAGCTTTTTGGTGCTAATGCTAAAGATGTGTTAAAGTCCATCGAGGAAAAAGCAAAATCAGTTCATACGGTCAAAGATTTCCTCCAGGTTCAGCCCCCAGATTCAGCAGGAATTGGCCTTCAAAAAACTGGTCCTTTCCTAATCCTGAAAAATTTCAAAGGGGTAAAAACAGGAGTGGCCGAGGAAGAGGACAATACAGAGGTCCTTACAGGGGACGACAATGGCAGCCAGCAAACCAAAGAAGTGATACAGGGGTCTCCCCTGCCCCACAGGCACAATCTCAATGACTTTCCTCTACGTCCGCCGACCAAGGAGCAAATAGAAGCTCCCTTGGGCGGAAAATTATCTCTGTTTTCAGACAATTGGCACAGATTGACAAAAGACAAATGGATTTTGGACATTATAGACCAAGGTTACAGGTTCCATTTTCATACCTTACCAAGAAAACAAGGCATGCCAAACCTACCACAAAACCAGAGGGCAGAGGCTATCAAGCAAATTTCTCTGCTTGCTCAGATAAAAGCAATAGAAAGAGTACCACAACAAGAACAAGGCCAGGGGGTTTTACTCAAGATTGTTTCTTGTTCCAAGAAAAGAAACTCAATGGAGACCAATACTGGATTTGTCCGCATTAAACACTTTTCTCATAGTACCAAAGTTCAAAATGCTGACTCTACAGCAACTCCTTCCCATGCTGGGCAAGGGGTCTTGGCTGATTACTCTGGACCTCAAGGAGGCATACCTGCATGTCCCTATCAGACACAGCTGCAGAAGATACCTCAGATTTCTTGCAGGGCCAGAGCATTATCAATTCTCAGCATTGCCATTTGGCTTATCTACTGCGCCCAGAGTATTCACAAAATGCCTGGCTTCAGTAATTGCTCATTGCAGGCTCCAGGGGATCCAAATTTACCCGTACCTGGACGACTGCCTCATACAAGCGGACGACAAATTGATGTTGACAAAAAACTTGAACTATGTCATACAATTACTTCAGGCTCTGGGATACACAGTCAACTTCCAAAAGTCAAGACTTCAACCATCCCAGCAAATAACCTTCTTAGGAGCCAATCTAGACACAGCCTCTCAAATGGTGTACCTGACAGAAGACAAGCAAGAGAAGTGAACTCATTATTTCAAGGGTTTGGCAAAACTCACCCAGATGACTGCAAGGAGATTCCTACAGGCCCTGGGTTACATGGCATCCTGCATTCTCCTGGTTCCATTAGCAAGACTACACATGAGAAAGCTTCAATGGTACCTAAAAAGCCTATGGTCTCAGCACAACAACAACTTAGAGACAACCATACCGCTCATTCCATGCCTACAAAAGGAATTCCTATGGTGGGCCTCGTTAAGCCAAGCAAACACAGGTATGTCATTCAAAAAGCCTCAGATAACACAGACCATGACCACAGACGCCTCAGACCTTGGATGGGGGGCGCACATGGAAGGCAGATGTATACAAGGACAATGGTCTCCAAAGGAAACACATCTGCATATAAACCAAAAGGAAATGCTGGCAGTAATGCATGCCATCGAGGCCTTTCGACAACAACTTCAGCAAGGCCATTTACTGATACGGACAGACAACACCACTGTGATGTGGTATATAAACAAGCAAGGGGGCACCCATTCCTACCCCCTTTGCAGACAGACAATGAATCTTTGGGAAAAATCACTGAGCCTAAACATACAGTTACAATCCCAGTTTGTTCCAGGCAAAGACAATGTGCTGGTGGACAGCCTAAGCAGGAATTTCATAGATCCACACGAGTGGAGGTTACACCCGAAGATCTTCACACAACTCACCTCGACATGGGGCAGGCCAGAAGTAGACCTATTTGCCTCTCACCTCAACCATCATCTACAAACATTCTGTTCAAGGACATACCATCCACAAGCTTGGAAAATAGATGCTCTTTCATTCAACTGGAACTTCCTAAAAATCTATGCATTCCCACCTCTGCCACTGATGACCACAGTATTACTAAAGATCAAAGCAGAGAGACCCAAGGGGATCCTAATAGCTCCAGACTGGCCAAGACAACACTGGTACCCACTACTACGGAGCATATGTCACAACAAGAAGTGGGCCCTTCCCCAATGGCCCCTACTTTTGACTCAGCACAACTTCAAAACAGTGCATCCAAACCTTCAGACACTGCAGCTAACAGCCTGGGAGATCCCATGAATAACTTCAATCTATCTCTCTCCCAGGAAGTTCAGCGGATATTAACAGAAGCTCGAAGACCATCCACCAGAAAAGTTTACTTAGCAAAATGGAAGAGATTAAGCATTTGGAATACCAGCAAGGGACATGATGCATCACTATTGAACATCCCACACATCCTGGAATATTTGGCAGATATGCTTCAGAATGGACTCTCATATTCTTCCATAAAGATACATGCTTCAGCTATTTCAGCTAGATATAACACTGATCCGCCTGTGTTTTCACATCCTTTGCTAAGGCAATTCCTCAGGGGAATCAAGAATATTAAGCCACCAAGAAAGGCTCCAGTGCCAGCTTGGGACCTCAACTTTGTCCTAGAAAAACTGACTCTACCTCCATTTGAGCCAGCAGCTTCAGTGGACTTACAATTTCTCTCATGGAAGACAGCTTTCCTGTTGGCAATTACCTCAGCAAGAAGGGTTTCGGAACTACAGGCCCTAATGGCAATACCACCTTTCATGATCTTTCACCGAGACAGGGTCTCCTTAAGAACCAACCCTACTTTTATGCCAAAGGTGGTATCTAGGGTTTCTTTAAATCAAGCTATTCATCTGCCTGCTTTCTTCCCCAATCCTGAGAACAAAGGGGAAAGACTGTTACATACCTTGGACATTCACAGACAACTTCACTACTACCTGGACATAACCAGGACCAGTAGGAAGTCTGATCAACTTTTTGTAGCTTACGCCCCTGGAGTACAAGGAAAAGCAATTTCAAAACAGACTATTTCAAAATGGATTGGACATTGCATCAGATTTTGTTATTCCTTCCATGGGAAGACTGTTCCATCCAATGTCAGACCACACTCCACCAGAGCTACAGCCACCTCTACAGCATTCTTAAGAGGGGTGCCTACAAAAGACAGTCTAGAAGCTGCTACATGGAGCTCCGTGCATACATTCTCCAAACACTACAATCTCCCTCTATACTCCAGATCCAGAGCAGGCTTTGCTTCGGCAGTCCTGCAGGGTTTGATTGCCACACCATCTCTTTCCTAGAGCATTCCTCCTCCCCCAGCTAAGCTATGGTATTCTACCCATATGTTATGACTGCAGTTGCATTCTTGAAGGACATAGTACAGTTTTGTACCTACCATAAATGTAGATGTCCGATAGATATGCAACTGCAGTCGGATTTTCCCTCCCTCCATACCCCTCTATGCCTTGGGTCCACTCCTATCCCTGTTTCTCTTAGCTGGGGATATCTGTTATGGTGTATCTGTTTATTGCTTACTTATTTGTCTGGAATCCTGTTTTGTCTTCCAATTTGATTACAGCCTTCCTTGGAGGGCACCTGGCATCTGGGGCAAGAAACACTGAAGAAAATGGCGTTGGCTGATGCTTATATACTCCAGCCACTCTGACGTCGGAGAGAAATGCGACATCAGCTGGCGTCGGACCCAGACTTTGGAATCCGGCCGACCGAGGGCTGCCTGAGGCAGGACAACCCATATGTTATGACTGCAGTTGCATATCTATCGGACATCTACATTTATGGTAGGTACAAAACTGTACTTTTCTTGTGGTCGGTAAAGTGCACCAACAGGCACCAAAGAGAAAAACTGAGAAAACCCTAGGTGAAGCTGATAAGTTTCCAGGCATTAATGAACAAGTCTCCTTGAAACCCCACTTTTGAAGCACTTGCAAATAGCTGCATACATGCTTCTGTCCCTCTCAGAAGTAAATATAACTCCGAATGTAAAAATAACCCCCCATTATGAGACCTTAGTGTAAACAGTCTCTATAATAAACAAAAGTAATAATAATAATTACATTCAAAAAGTGGCAAAAAGAATCCATTGTAAAGGTATGGCAGTGTTCCTGATCTCAGTCTGTGTTCCACTGTAGAGCTCAGATGGTTAGGAAAAGGTGACTTTCAGGCCATGGTTGCACAATCTCCTTATTGGTCTTATTAATGTAGGACCTAATTCTCAAGTTGGAGCAGGATATTTGGATTGTCTGTGCCCACACTGTTGGTGTGCTAGGAATAATGGAGAAGCCATTATAGATTTCTGTTTGGCAAACAACATAATGGTGGCCAGCACGTGATTCACCATGCATGGTTGTCACAAGATCACACAAAACAGTGATGAGTATGAAACTCTGGTAGACTTTATCGTAACAAAGAGAGGACATTGGGATCAAATCAGAGGTTGCAGAGTCATTCGTAATGATGCAGTAGGCTGCAGCCAAAACACTGGTGACCACAATAATCTGCAGCCAGTGGTCAGAAAGCGCTATGAGGTCTACAGAGACTATGAAGACCTATAAGGTGAGCGGCTTGAAAGCATAGGAGGTCAGGGAAATACTCAAGGCTGGCATATGAGGAATAGCACCATCTCAAAGCAGCTTGTGAGAAGAAGATAGAACAGATATGCAGTCGAGTTGGGTATGAAAGTACAATACGCAAGGCAAGTTGGCGGTGGAATGCACAAGTTCGGGAAGTTATCAAAAGAAAGAAGGCATAAAGGAAAAAGTGGGAGATAGAAAATATATACCAGGTTAAGAAAGAATACTAGTTCACTAAAAAAGAGGTGAAGAGGTCAGTCACAATAGCAAAGAAGGAGGAGTTCGAGAACCTCTAGCAGCTTCTAGAAAATGAGTATGCAGATGGCACAAAGAAGCTGTAACAGGATGCAAGGCAGGGGCTTCTCCATTCGGAAGTATTCAGAAGCATTTGCAAGGCAAGCTGAGGAAGCTTAGCGTGATGAATAGCAGAATGTACACTGTGGGACTGATGAAGAAATGAGAACATCACGGCAGAAACCAAAGTAGCTAGAGTTTATGGAGATGTCAAGGAGAACAGATTACAGTACTTTGGTCACATCTGCAGGAAAGCAGAATTTGATTTAGTAAGGTAGGTCAGAAGGAGACTGGAAGAGAGGCAGTGCAGTTGAGTTTGCCCATCCAAGAGATGGCTGGATTGCATGAGAGGAAGACCTGTGACTTGCTGGCATGACTGTTGAAGATGAGAGGGTAAGCTCTGGGTTTAGAAAGGCTACGACATCCTAACCAGATGTAAAATGGGAAAGGGGCATTGATAATTTTTCAGATATATACCCCATATAGAAACACGTTGGATTAAGTGGAATGTGCAGGGTGTGCGTAGGATTTTTTTTATGCACTACAGGAAGAGTGGTATCATACCATTTTTTTCTTCTTGTGCTATACTTGTATAGCTCCATCTTGTAATTCAAGCAATCATATCTAAACCCTGGGTCCCACACATTCAATGTACACGTATAACAGATAAACATATTTTCATTAGTGACGTCTGACCTTGTGACCGTATTTTCATTAGTGACATCTGACCTTGTGACCACTTGTGGGGTCAAATGTCATGGTAATGGCTTACTTCTGCCATTGTACACTTCATTTATTTCATAACATTGACATGTCAGTGCACTTAATAACTCGTTATAGGTACACAGACAAGCACATTGTGTTAGATGACATTTGCAAGGTCTGCAGTAGAAACTGATCAGAAGCGGTGACCAACACAGGCCTACAAATGAGGGCAAATAAAAAAATGTTTCCCACTGATTTGGGGGGAAACCTTTACTGGTGTCGACATTCCAGAGCAAAGCAGATAAACATGATAGCCTGCGTAGCGTACGGTCTGTCTGCTTCAGGTTGCTCCCTGCCAGCATACACTTCTTTCCCATCCATTCAGTTGTAATGGTTGTAGTGGTGTGACAGGAATGCCAGCAAGATAAGAGCTACCCTAATCTTCATTGCACTACATTTGCTTGATTGCTGATGGAGACAGTAAGCCTCTCTAGTTCACCAATTAAGTGCATATAACATTGTAACTCTCCTCCATACCTTCCTTCCCTGTTACCCATTCTTCACATGTCCATTGCCATCATGATTGTATGTATAGATTCTTCTGCATCACCAACCATCATAGTCTTTACCATGAGTCGAACTCCTCCATGTAGAAGGGCTTTCACCAATTTAGTTAGTAATTGGCTCCTATAGTCCACAGCCTGATGGACTCCGATGGTAGTCAGAGGGATCAGAGTCATCGGACTCGTGGTCTGTAGAATCGGAAGGAAAATCAATTCTTTGTCTTTTAGAGGGGGAAGGCTGACTTCCCCTAATTAAGGTTTTAAGGTCATCAGTCATTCTCAGCATTTGATTCTGTGGCATGGGATCTTGAGCATGCGCTTTGGTTGTCAGTTTTCTAGGTGTAGTGCAAACTCTGGGCCTGAGAAACTCTGTAGTTTTAGTCAGAAACGAAGTTGTTGGTTTAATACGAAAATTGGAATGTTGGAATACACCCTCAGAAGCCAGTGCCTGCACAGCGACTCCGGATCCATCCAAGGTAGAGACAGCCGCAGGTTCCATAGTCGAAGAAGCATCTCTCGGCATACCGGACTCCGAATGGGTCTCAGCAGAGGCCTGTGAATCTGTAGAAGCGGGTATCAGAGGCTGCAAAGGTGCGTCACAGAGTACTGGTGGACTGGCGACTAGCTTAATGGAAGTGTCATCGACAGTTTTAGACTTATGTGGTCTGTCTCTGTCTTTATCCGTATGCTTTTTCGGAAGATCGGTAGTCGGATGGATTATCAAAGCCATTTCGGAATATGGAGAATAAGAGCAAAATAATTTAGATACAAAGATAGCCTGATGACTAATAGTTCGGGGGTTAAGGCACAAAACCGACAGCGAGGAAAGTTGTGGTCTGGGCCTAAACAGGTGATGCAGTAAGAATGAAAACCTCTGTGAGGTATTTGCTTTCCTCAGGCAGGACAATTGTAAACTTTTTATGACATCGGTTAGAACAAGCAAAAAGGATCCCCAATGGGGTACCTAGCTTTAGAAGACTTCAGGTTTGAAACTCAAACAACGGTAATTGCCGCAGAGCTCGAAGCAGATGCAATTCGCACTAGTGCCGGTCGGCCATTTACCTTCTTTCTGCATTCCGACTACCAAGTTGAAGACGCCTTCAGATAAGTACCCCGTTGGGGACCCTCTTTTCTTGCTTTAACGAATGTCAGATAAAGTTAATAACAGTCTTGCCTGTGGAGAACAGATTCCACACCGTGATTTTCATTCCTGTTGTATAACTTGTTTGGACCTTGAGCACGATGTCCCTTACTGTGATCCCTTCAACCCGCGTACCATACGCCATTGAGCTAAGATTTTATATAAACATTTCGGAGTCTGGCCTATTTGTCGGTATGGCGTCTTCTGTTCTCCCGACTTCAGATATATCTAGGAAACGCAAGGACAAGGACTGCGACAGGCCTAGGGTTAAAGCTGCTGACAACGCACCGGTGAAATTGGTCATTGGCCCAGCGGTAGCTAGTGAGGCGCTTTCACAGCCCCTACGCATATTTTCAGCCTAGACCTTTACGGAGTCCTCCATGCCGCAGGCTATTTTGTCTTCAGACCCTCCGCCTGTCGCCACCTCAGATGGGTCCAGAGCTGCTATGCAGGCACCAGCTTCTGATGACCCTTCTCTTCGACATGAGACCAGAGCCAGACCCAACTACCTTAGCTCAGACTTCTGCAGTTGCTAGGCCTCCCGAGTCGCTCTGGATTACTGGCAAACCTTTCAGCTGCAAATCTACCCACAAGCGGGCGTCGGCCTCCCCTCCTGTGCCTCAGTCCCAGTTGGTAAAGATGGCTGGTGATTTTCTTTCCCTTATTAAGGGCTCTCACCCCCCCCCCCTTCCAAGAGGGCTAGGGAATTGTCTCCTGATGTTTTCTCTGAATCAGATTCTGAGGTTTCCAGTATTTCTGCTGGTGATGAAGGAAATTCTCAACTTTTTTCTGGCTTTGAGGATTCTGATGCTGAGGACTCTGTCCCTTCTGCCTCCCCTCCAGAAGATTTTTCCTTTGGGGATACTTTGAATACTCTTAGGAAGCAGCACTTTAAATGGGAAAGTCAGGATTTTCCTCAGTCTAAGAAGAGAATCCGGGAATTTTTGGATTTGCCACAGCATAAAGCTCTGGCTATACCTCCTGCTTTGGAAGTTGTGGATGATGTTTTCATGGAAAATTCTTTAACTCCTAATTCTGTTCCTCCTGCTCCCAGAAAACCTGATGGGTATTATAGGGTTCCTGATTCTCACCAATTTCTTTTTAAAAATCCTACTGCTGATCCTGAGATTATTTCTCAAGGTCCCAATGGTGTTAAGGCTACTATTGCTAAAAACTCTGTACCTTCTGATAAGGACTCTAGGGCCTTGGACAGTTGGGGTAAAAAGGTCTATACCTCTGCAACTCTTGCCATTAGATCTGTGAATTGACTTTTTCACATTCTTAAGTATCAGCAGCATACTTTGGAGGCTATTAAGGCTAAGCTTAGGAATATTCCTTCCATGTCTAAGAACAAAGACTTACAAGATTTACTAAATTCTGCCACTCTGGTTAATAAGCATTCTCTTCATTGTGGTTTTGATACCTTGGAGGCTTCCTGCAGAGCAGCAGCCACTTGTTCCGTTATTAGAAGGCATGCTTGGCTTAGGGAGCAGCCTCTTTCTGAACCTGCAAAATCTAAATTATTTATTTATTTATTTATTTGCAGTTGATTTACTAGGATAGTCCATTGGGCCAATGTGAACCCGTTTTCAATGGAGTCCTGCGGAGAAAAGGTCCATAAACAATCAAGGTTACAAAATTAAGTAGATAATAGTTTACATGTGTTATAATATAGCGCAGACCAATTAATATAATAATATGACATACATTGAAAATATACAATTAGATTAGACAAGAACAAACATTGCAAACAGTATAGGTTTTAGATAAATGAACCGGTGGTGCAGAATTTTAAGGAATGATTACAAGAAATATGCAGGAACATTAGTATATAGAAAGTTTAAGTAAGAGGTGTAGACTAGAATAATATTAAGTTTGCAAGTAAATAACAAACAGTTTATGAGTTTGAGGAGAAGTTAGATGGAGCAATGTTAATGAAAAAGGGGAGAAAGAGAAAATTTGCATTGTGAACTATGTGGGGTGGCAGCTGGAGCATTCCCACTGGGATACTAGGTATGAGTGAAGAGTTTTTTTGAAGATAGAGTAAGTAGGGGTAGCACGAATGTGTGGTGGTAGGGAGTTCCAGAGTCGTGCTAGACTAAAGGATAGAAGGTGTTTGCCTGGGGGGCGAGCTGGTTTGTATATTTCTAGAAGATTTTGGTTATTGGATCATAGTACTCTGTCAGGTAGATGCATTTTAAAGGCAGAGGAGGGGGAGGGACAGAGTGTGAGGGGTTGAGAATGAGCTTGTGTGCTAAAGTGAGTTGGGTATATATAAGGTGATTAGGTAGCTCTAGCCAGTTTAGTTTATGGAGAGAGGAACAATGGTGAGTAGAGTACTTATGGCTAGTAGCGAACTTGGCAATTTTGTTGTAACAACATGAGAGTTGAGTTTTCAGAGAGGATTGTAGATTAGTTAGGAGTGGAGCTCCATAGAGAAGGGAGGGTATGAGAAAGGCTGTAGAGAGGGTGAGTTTAGTGGTGGGTGTAAGAAAGTGGTTTTGTCAATAGAGCATACCTAGTTTTTGATGGGGTTTTTTGATATTTAGTTGTATGTGGGAATTAAATTTAAGCTGATTGTCAATTAGCACGCCAAGTAACTTTGTCTCTGATACAGTTCCAGAGTTGCGTTGTTATGACTAGTGATACAAAATGTGTTTTTGTTGAAAGGGGTGACTTTAGAGGGAGTAAATACCATTAATTTGGTTTTAGAAGCGTTGAGTGCTAAATGATTATTTTTCATCCATTGTTCAGTGGTTGAAAAAGCATCTTGAGTTAGCTTTAGAAGTAAAGGGACAGAAGTGGCAGAGCAAATAATAGTTGAGTCGTCTGCATATTGGATGATGTTTGAGAATGGGATATAGTTACGAAAGTCATTAATAAATATGTTAAAGAGGAGGGGGCCTAATATGGAACCTTGTGGAACACCAGTTGGTGTATTGAGGAATGCGGAGGTGGCCTTTTTCCATTTTACTGCTTGATATCTGTTGGATAAGTAGCTGGAGAACCAGTTCAGAGAAGAGAGAGATAGGTTAAGCTTAGAGAGTTTAGCTATAAGAAGACTGTGGGAGATAGTATCAAAGGCCTTGGAGAGATCCAGTAGAAGGGTCGAAACAATATGACCAGAGTCTCGGGCTTTGTTTACAGTTTCCAGGAAGGAGAGGAGGGCTGTCATAGTACTGTGGCCTGGTCTGAAACCATGTTGTGTGGGAGGTAATAGGTCCTTATCAATGAGGTAAGGTAGGAGTTGTAGTTGGATACACTTTTCAAGGAGTTTAGAGATGGGAGACAGGATAGCTATGGGACGAAAATTATTGGCATTGTTATTATTGCCTCCTTTATGTAAGAGTATGATGAAGGCCTTTTTCCAAATTTGGGGGACTGCACCTTCTTGGATAGAACGGTTTATTAAAATACTAATGGGGTAGGCAATTGCTTCTGCAGCTATGCTGAGGAATTGTGAAGGAATATTGTCAGGAGCATTTGAACCTGGTTTCAGTTTTAGAAGAAGTTTTTTTATGGTGGAGGTGGGTATGGGTTTTAAAGAGAAAAGTGAGGAGTGGGAAGAGGGGGTATTTGGAGGTGGGAGTGATGAGGGAGGAAGAGTGGGATAGGAGGTGAAGGGTGCAGAATGAGAAGATAGGAGAGGGGGTGAACTAGTGGATGGTGGTGGAATGTGAGTGGATGAGGGTGGGAGTAATTTGGATGGTGGTGGAAGGTGAGTGGATGAGGGTGGGGTAATTTGGAGGGAATGGAGATGTTAGAGAAAGATGAGGCTAATTTAGAAATAGAATCAATGAATAAAGAGTTAAATTGAGTAGCCAGGTCTATGTCAAGAGCATTTGGGTTTGGGGTGGGGGTGACTGGTTTACTGGGATTTAGGAGAGTGGAGATGCCTTTCCAGAATTTCTGAGGATTAGTTTTATTGTTGTTTTGGAGTAAGGAGAAGTAATTGTGTCGATCAGTGGTGATCATCTTTTTTACTATATTTCGGAGTGTTTTGTATTCATTGTAGAGGAGAGGGGTCTTATTCTTCTGGTAGTGTGTCCAGAGTTTGTCTCTGTGTCGCATTGTAGTAAGTGTATCTTTGGTAAGCCAGGGGGCAGTTTTGGTTTTTATTCTTTTTGTTGTTAGTGGAGCGTGATGGTCTAGGAGGTTTAAGAAGGTAGTGTTAAAATGGGTGACTGCATTATCTAGAGGAAGTGTTTTTAGACTATTCCAATTTATTGCTTTCAGAGAGTTAGAAAAAGCTGTAGGGTTAAAGTTTTTTAGGTTACGAGTAGTAATAACATTATGGGTACGATGGAGAGGTGAGGGGAGGCGGTGTGTAAATGTGGGTAAGTGGTCACTAAGAGGATCGGGAAGAGTACCACTGTTGGAGAAGTAATGGGGGTGAGAAACTAAGATCCAGTCTAGGATACTGCCACTGGAGGGTTTTTTTGAGGGGCGGGTTATAGAGTTAATGAGCTGAGAGAAGTTGTAGAGGTTAATGTTAAGTGGATTTGAGGGAGACTGAATGGAGGCCCAATTGATATTCATGTCTCCTAGGATTATAGTTTCATTGCTGATGTTTTTGGAGAGCCAGGAGAGGATGTCTTCAAGTGTAGAAATGTTATCACCTGGGGGAATATAAAGGGAGGCTATACATATATGCTTGTGTTTGTTGATTTGAAGTAACGTTAGTAGTAATTCTGCGTTATTAAAGTGGGGAGTGGGTTTATTATAGGGAGTAACTGATAGTGAGGATGAGTATAGGAGAGCTACACCACCCCCTTTTTTATGAGACCTGTCTTTTCTAATGATAGAATAGTCTAGTGGGATTATTTCAGAGTCTTTTATATGGGGTTTTAACCATGTTTCAGAGATGGATAGGATGTCAGGTTTGTTGTGTGTAAGCCAGGCATGCAGGTTTGGGATTTTGTTGACTATGCTTTGGGAATTTAAAGAAGTAAGTAATATGGACTTGTTAATAGTTGCTGAGTTGGGGGGACCTGGGTTAGGGTGGATATCTCCTGATAATAGGGTGGTGATTAGGTATAGGATGGAGTTAGAGAGGTGGTTTGAAAGTTTCGAGTGTACATTGGGCTCAGTTATGATACTGGAAGAACTGCTAGTTACTATGGGAGTGGAATGTCTTTGTGAGGTAAGCAGTTTATATGGAAAAAGTAGATTGTTTTTTATAGGATATAGGTGTGGAGAAATTGGGGTGTGTGAGTGTTGGAGAGGTAAGGTAACATGGTTGGTTGTGTGGAAGGATTGGGAATGGTAGATATTAATGGGCTGGGTGAGGTAGAGAATAAAGGAACACTGTAGAAGTAGCAGTAGTAGAAAGGAGATGTGTAAAGTTCTTTTAAGCATAATGGGATGAGGTTGTTAAGAGCTGTTAAGTAGTTACTAGAGTGATTATATGTAAAAAGGAGCTAGCAAGCTTTTTATATTAGAGAGGGTAGTGGGATGTTGGGTATTGTTTGATGTAGTGGTGATTTTGGGTGTTTGCTGGTGAAGTGATTAGAGCTTAGAGTGGGCGGGGTAAGGGAGATGGTGCATGAGATTGATTGGGTAATTGTAGTGGTGGGTGTGGTTTATGGAAGGATAAAGGTAGAGGTGCTGGGGGTGGGTGAGATTTGGGGGCGGGGTAGGGGAGCGGAGTGAGCCCGCAGGACCAACGGAGCCGGTTGAGCCAAGGAAGGCAAGAGAAGATCAAGAACCTATCAGTGGAGTGTGGAATGCAGACAGGTAAGTACAGGGGACAGGGGTATAGTCGGTAAATTGTTGGATGTTCCTTTGCACAAAGACAACCTTTTTGGTAACAAGGCTGAGGAGGTACTGAAAAAGTTGGAGGATAAGGCGAAATCTATGCAAGCTGTAAAAGGTTTCCTTTAGATTCAGCCTCCTCGGTTTAGTCGGCATTATCCTTCCAAGAATTGGTCTTCCCTGATCTTGGCAAGCAGGGTCGCTCTAGGCCTTGGGGTTTCAGATCTTCCAGAGGGCAGGCTTCTGCCCCTCAAAGGGCTAAACAAAGGCATCCTTCTTCTGCTAAATCGGGGAGTTCTAAACCAGCTTCCCAAAGCAAGCATTATCAATGACTCTGGCCTTCTTGTGCCTACCTCTGCGGGTCCAGGGTTTCCTTTGGGGGAAGGTTAGCCAGGTTCGCATGGGGTATGGTCAGCCATCAAAGACAACAAATAGGTGCTCAACATAGTAAACCAAGGTTACAAGTTTTATTTTCACACCTTCTATTTCTTCTGATTCCTCTTCTGAATCTGGGCATCTTGAGGCAATGTAGAAATTGCCTCATGTACACAGACAACCTTCTCCTCCTACCACCCAGCACTACAACCTGTGAGAGATGCACTTATCTAGCAAAACTGGTGGTAAAGCTCTCTCCAACAAAGACTGAACTTGACAGTCATGAGAAGGTAAACATTTGCACCACACCACACTCATCACATACTCTCACTAAATCTACACCTCCAACATCCACACATAGTAGCACAAAAACATTCACGGAGGCCCTCAATAATAATTTTTTTAAGCAACAGAGACTTCCAAAGCAGAAACGCAAGCAACCTCCATCCCCCAACACAACCCAAATGACACATAGCCCACAAGCTCAGTGTGCCACTCAACCACAGCCAATAAGGCAAAACAAAGTACCCAACACACTAGTCATAGGTGACTTTATAGTCAGGCACACTGATGTCCCACTCACCAGGCTAAACAAGGAGAAGGTTACTGTCAGATGCCTGTCGGGTGCCAGGATCCGCCAAATAACCCACGAACTCTGGTCACTCTACAGCAAGTACAAATATGACTCTTTCATTGTCCATGTTGGTGTGAATGACCTGAGATGTACCTCCCTGGACTACATGAAAAGAGACATGGAAGAGGTGTCCGATCTTGTAGCCCAGACAGGTATAACCCTAGCCCTGAGTAGCATTCTGCCATCGCCCAAAATGATACCACAGTACAAGGACAAAATTATTGACTTCAACAATTGGGTGAGCTTCTGGTGTCATTCTAAGGGGATCCAGTATCTGTCTGCTTGTGATGACATGGTCGACAGACCATAATGCTTTGCCACAGATGGCCTGCACCTGTCGCCCCTGGGATTCCGGATACTGGCCAAGGCTCTTGTTGCCCCTATAGTGCCTTTTTTTAGGCAAGGTTCAAATAACAAATTCACCACCGTAACAGGAACAGGCAAGCAAAAACTGAGGGTAATGCTACTCAATTCTAGAAGTCTAAATCTCAAAATGCACTCACTCGAGGCACTCCTTAAAATGGAGAACATCAATATCTGTGCAGTGACTGAGACCTGGTTCAAGGCTCCAGAGAGCACCCCTGCACAACCAGGCTATAACTCATACCACACTTTTCGGCCATGTAACCTGGACCGAAATACTAAAGGCGGGAGGTGTCCATATTCATTAAGGATCTCCACACCTCCAGGCTAGTTGCTCAGCATAATGCATCCGAGGTTACCCAAGTGCAACTAACTCTGGGCAAAACTGCAATCCAAATTGTAGCTTGCTACAGATCCCCCACCATGCCCCAGGATTCCCACTCCTCTTTTCTTGATGCACTGGAAAATATTAGGGTTCAACCAAACACCCTAATAATGGGTGACTTCAACTACCCCACCATTAACTGGGAAAACTACTCGTGTACCAACTCCTTAGCTCAACGCTTTCTGGAATTCATAAACTCCAATGCCCTGGATCAACTTATCCACACCCCCACCAGGGGAAACAGTATCCTAGACCTAGTCATTACCAACATGAGTGACCGGTGTTCCACACCTGTAGTCAACTCCTCGTTGGTCCAATCCGACCATAAGCTAATTACCCTTGATATCCACATCCCGCCCCCACCCCCCATTAGGGAAACCACAGTAAAAAATGTCTCCAAAGCCAACTTCATGCTTCTTAAGACAGAAGTGGTGAACTTCATGATACCCATGCAGATGGACAATACAGTTACAACTGCGGAATTCTACACAAATGCACTCTATAAGCACTTACACAAGTGAGTGGATAGTGCTGTCCTCCAAAAAAGTAAGCCAATCTGGTGAGCCCCTGCCATAAACGAACTGTACAACAGAAGGAAGAAACTGTTACAAAAGAGAGTAAAATCCCATGAGTGGAGAAGCTCCCTGGTCAGCCTCAGTAAGAAGCTGAGATCCCTTATAAGATCCTCCAAAGCTAGCTACGAAAACAAAATTGCCACTAATTCCAAGGACAACCACAAAGCATTCTATAGCTATGTCAAGAATCTCGATGGCAACACCCAGATCTGCTCTGCGTTACAGCACAAAGGCAGGAAAATTACAGAACCAACTGATATTGCCAACATCCTGGCAGATGGGTTCAGTGCTAACATTACCCCCTTCTTACCCTCTAAAGGGCCCATATCTATACAGGAAGAATGCAGAGTCCCTGTAATCACAACTACGCAGGTAGAAGCTGCACTCTCTAAAGCCAAAAACACAGCATCCATGGGACCGGACAACATCCCAGGCTGCGTTTTACACGAACTTCAGAACAAACTGGCTCCCCACTTAAGCACCATGTTCAATAATAGCCTCACATCAGGCTTTGTGCCCACTGAATGATGCACAGCAACAGTTATCCCAATCCACAAAGGGGGGGCCACCACTGATCCCGGGAGCCATCGCCCTATTAGCCTGACGAGCCTGGTCTGCAAGGCCATAGAATGTATCATCATGGAACTCATAAACAAAGACATTGGTAACCTCCAAACTCTGGATCCCACCCAGTTCGGGTTTGTGAAAGGCAGATCATTCTTTGAGGTAGTCCCCAAAGCCGCAGATGAGGATAAGATGGTTCACACAGCCTATCTTGACCTCGCCAAGGCTTTTGACACCGTCCCCCATTCTGGAATTATAGCTAAACTCACTAAACTAGGTATAAATCCCTACGTTACAAGATTGGTTGCCAACTGTCTCACTGACAGAACCCACACTGTAAAAGTTGCAGACTCCAAATCTGACCTCAAAGCAGTGACAAGTGGAGTACCACAGGGTTCCATCCTGGGACCTCTCCTGATTGGTTTCTACTTCTCTGAAGTACAGGCTAACGCAGAAGGCCTCTGGCTAACGAAGTTCGCAGATGACTGCAAACGAGGAGCCATAGTCAAGTCCCCAAATGTTGTGGACATCCTGCAGAAGGGCATCGCTGAGACAGATGCCTGGTGTCAGAGCCATGGCCTCAAGCTCAATGCCAAAAAGTGCAGTGTCATCCCCTTTGGTAAAAACTCTGTACTCATGAACTACCACATAGGCAGCAATCTACTTAACACCGAATGCGTGATAAGAGACCTTGTGACCCAGGTGGACAGTAGTCTCTCCTTTGATGGTCACATAGCCATAGTAGTCAGGAAGTTCTTCTACATGGCACACCTCATCATAAAAGGGTTCTCATCCAGGAAAAAGAGTTCATCATTCCCCTCTACTCGACACTCATTAGACCCATTATAGAGTACAATGCCCCTTTTGAAATGTATCTCATAAGACATCTGCAGCAGCTGGAAAGGCCACAGAAGTACCTCACAAAGAGGATTACTGGCCTCAAACAAGTGCCCTACACTGACCGCCTCAAAAAACTCCAGCTTTACTCCGTGGCATAGCGCCTACTCCAAGGTGATCTCTGCCTAACATATAAAGCTATGTCAAACTCAGCGCTATTGGACATGCTACACCTAAAGAAATCCCAATCCCTCCGAGCTACACGCTCTAGGGACCTAAACCTTCTCACCACAATAGACAGGACATGCTGGAGGGATAGATTCCTCTCCCAGAGACTTCCCATACTCTGGAACAGGCTACCCATCTATGTCAAGCTAAGTTCTTCATTAGCACTCTTCAAGAAAAATCTTGATGAGTGGATGGGAAATAGGAAATACACCCCGGGAATCTCTTCTGTGTCTCTGCTCAACAGTGGCACAGGAAAATAACTTTCTTGGGTGGCGTAAGCTAGGGAACCTTGTTGGCTAGGCTTACGTAGGCCCTTAGGCCGATAGACTAGTACCTACCTATGAGCCTCTGGGCGCTATAGAGCTAGTTCCTGCAAATCATTTATTTAAGACTTTTTTTCTGGTACCAAAAAAAGGGGGCACCTGGCACCCTATTCTGGATCTCTTTATTCTAAACACTTTTCTGGTGATTCCCAAATTCAAGATGCTCACTCTTCAACAATCACTGCCAATGTTGGACAAGGATTCATGGCTGGTAACTGGATCTCAAGGAGGCTTATCTGCACATCCCAATAAGGGAAAGTTGCAGGCAGTTTCTTCGTTTCAGGGCTGGGGAGCACCACTTCCAATTCTCTGCACTGCCCTTTGGCTTATCTACTGCTCCCAGAGTTTTCACAGAGTGCCTGGCGCCAGCCATTGCTTTTTGCAGGCAGAGGAACATTCAAAATTATCCTTATTTGGACGACCGTCTCACTCAAGCAAACTCCCCAGAACAGTTAAAAAAAGGATTTGGACTTCGTGAAGAACATTCTCACTTCTTTGGGTTGCACTCTCAACGAAAAGAAGTCAAAGTTGGTTCCTACAAGGGAGATTGTTTTCTTGGGAGCGAGTCTGAATACAGCCACCCAGATGGTATTCCTCCCTCAAGACAAACAACAAGATCTGTCAGCTTATTTCAAGAACTTGGCAAGCATGACCCAGCTCTCTGCAAGGCAATTCCTGCAAGCACTGGGGTTCATGGCTTCCTGTATCCTGATGATCCCATTTGCAAGGCTGCATATGAGAAAACTTCAATGGTACCTCAAGAATCTTTGGTGTCAACTCACACAGGACTTAGACTTGACTCTTCCCCTTATTCCCTGTTTACAACTGGAGTTTCTCTGGTGGGCGACAGCCTGTTCTCAGAACAAGGGTCTGCCTTTCCGCCCAGCTCCTGCCAGCTAGACTCTCACCACAGACGCCTCAGATTATGCATGGGGCGCACATCTAGAAGGCAGGGGCATACAGGGGACTTGGAACACTCAACAGATTCATCTGCACATGAACTTTAAACTTATAAACTACCTACCTTTTTCGATAACCCCCAGAATAAAGGGGAAAGGATTCTGCACTCTCTTGATGTGCACAGACAGTTGAGATTTTACTAAATAGGACTAAACCCTTTTGGAAGTCTGAGCAGTTGTTGGTTAGTTTTGCTCCTGGGGCTCAGGGTAAAGCCATTTTGAAACAAACCATCTCCAAATGAATTGTTCATTGTATTCACTTTTGTTACCTGCAGCATGGGAAGGTTCCCCCTCAGGGTATTAGGACCCATTCTAAAAGTGCAGCCTCTACTTCTGCAGCTTTTTTGAGAGGCATGTCTACTAAGGGCGTTCTAGAAGCAGCTTCTTGGTCTTCTCTTCATACTTTCACAAAGCATTACAACCTACCTTTGTTTTCTAAATCCAGGGCTGGTTTTGCCTCTGCAGTTTTACAAGGTCTCCTTACCAACCCTTAATCTGTGATTTTTCCTCCCCCCTTTTGTCTTTTTCCTGGGCTTTGGGAATCAACCCATATGTTAGGACTGCAACAGTGAAACACGAAGAACCATAGTACAGTTGTGTACACTTACCATAAATGTAGATGTTCAAGTGTATTCACTGTTGCAGTCCCGGTTTCCCACCCTCCATTCTCCCTTTCTTCCTAAGACACGGACTAGATATGTTATTTTTGGATGGCATGTTTCCAGGGTGTTTCCTTCCTGGTTTAGCCTTCTTTTGGGGGCCCCTGACAGTTAAGGCAAGAAAAACTGAGGAAATGGTGTCAGCCGCCTCCCTTTGTACCTGATGTTCTGACATCAGTTTAGAGCTGACGTCATATACTGAGGACTCTGTTATTCAGGCCGACTGAGGGCTACCAGGAGCCGGATAACCCATATGATGTCCTTTGTGTTTCACTGTTGCAGTCATTACATTAGGGTAATCTGCTGGCAGGTTGCCCTCAGTCGGCCTGAATTCCAAGGTCTTGGGTCCTGTGTTGGTTGCTGTCTCCTCTTCCATGATGTCAGATCGTCAGGGGTATAAAACATGCAGCCGACGCCATTTTCTTCAGTCTTTCTTGCCGCACGGTGCCCGAAGCAGAAGCATTTCATAAGTGCCAGTCAGCCGACTACTGAAATATTCGAGTTTGAGTTTCAGAACCGAAGTCTTCACTAAAGCTAAGTACCCCGTTGGGGAAACTTTTTTTCTTGCCTTTTACCGATGTCAGAAAAAGTTAATAATTGTATTACTTGTGGGAAGCAAATACCTCATAAGGATTTCCATTTATACTGTATTCCTTGCCTAGGCCCTGATCACAACTTGCCTGGCTGTCGGTTTTGTGCTAGATTTAACCAACGCACTATTAAGCGTCGGTCTATTTTTGCATCAAAGTATTTTGGAAACAAATTTAACTACCCAGAAATGTTGTCGGATAGCAATCCGACTACCAGAGTACATAAAAAGCGCAAAGAAAAGGACAGAGAAAGGCAGTCAAGATCCAAAACCGATGACAAAGCTTCTCCTAAGTCAGTCGCTGGTTCGCCGGTACTCAGTGAGGTGCTTTCGCAGCCCCAGATACCCGCTACCTTCGAGTAGCAGGCCTCTACCGACACCCATGTGGAGTCCGGCATGCCACAAGATACTCAAGGTATTGGACCGACGGATGTATCTCCCTTGGATGGGTCCGGAGCCATTGAGCAGGCACCGGCTTCTGAGAGTGTATTCAGACGTCAACATTTGTATATCAAACCAACGAAAGCTGCAAAACCAAAGACAAAAGCAACTTCTAAAACTAAAAAACTAATGCATGAGCCACGTGCACAGGCCTCTATGCCTAAAAAACAGATGATCAAACTGTCTGAAGTCCTTATTGCCTTGATCAGGGGTACCCATCCCCCTCCTGATAAGAGGCCTAGGCAAGACACTGATTATGAATCTTCAGATCAGGTTTCTATTTCTTCTGATTCCTCTTCTGATCAGGAATATCTATACCTCCTTATGAGGATTCTGATGCTGAGGAGACTATTCCATCTGCATCTCCTCCTGAGGATTATTCATTTGGAGAAACCTTGCATACTTTGAGGGAGCATTTTCACTGGGAGAGTCAAGACCTCTCAAAATCAAAAAAGAGACTCAGAGATTTCCTCCTTCTCCCTCAGCACAGGCATTTAGCCATTCCCCGTTTTAGACATTGTGGATGATGTGTTTTCGGAGTCAAGCTTGACCCCTGACTCCTTACCTCCGACTCCCAGTAAGCCTGACTGATATTACAGGGTCCCTGACTCACATAATTTTTTTATTTAGAAACCCTGCTGCTGATCCTGAAACTATTTTGCAGGGTCCAAAGGGAGTTAAGGCTTCAACAGCAAAAAATCCTACCCCCTCTGAGAGAGATTCAAGGGCACTGGACAGATGGGGAAAAAATGTTTACATGTCTGCAACCTTGGCAATCAGGGCTTTAAACTGTAAATTTCATATGCTTAAGTACCACCAACAACAATATGTTATGGGATTGCTGAAACAGAAAATGATGTTGATTTCAGAATGTGCAGAAAATAAAAAATTGCAGGAATTATTGCATGCAGCTGAACAAGTTGGAAAGCATACTTTGCAATGTGGTTTTGATTCCTTAGAGGCCTCCAGCAGGGCCGCAGTTACTGGATTTGTGATTAGGAGGCATGCCTGGTTAAAGGAACAAAATTTGCCTGATCATGTTAAAGCTAAATTGCTAGATGCACATTTACAGCATGATTCTCTGTTTGGTATTAAGGCAGAAGACGTTTTAAAGAAAATTGAAGACAAAGCTAAGTCTATGCAAACTGTTAAAGACTTCTTACAAGTGCAGCCACCAAGATTCAGTAGACACTGGCCTACAAAAAATTGGTTCTTTCCTGTGTCAGACAGAGCTCAAAGGGGCAAATCCAGACACCCTAAGGGTTCCAGATACCAGGCGCAAGATTCATGCAGGTCAAAGCAATGGGGCGCATCCACCTGCAAATCTGGAGGAGATAAAGCGCAAACCTACAGAAAGCAATCCCAATGACTTCCCTCTGCCTACACCAAGCACTTATCTTTTGGCAGCACCCATAGGGGGGAAAATTAGCACTTTTTGTTCAAAATTGGCAGTTAATAACTCAGGACAAGTGGGTACTAAACATCGTATCACAGGGATACAGATTCCATTTCCACACTCTGCCAATGGCAAATGGTTGGCCAGATCTGCCAAATAATCAATAGGCAGAGGCACAGAAACAGGTTACGTCCCTCATGGATATGGGAGCCATTCAGACAGTACCAGAACAGGAAAAAGGACAAGGTTTTTACTCAAGACTGTTCTTTGTACCCAGAAAGGACAAGGCCTGGCGGCCAATACTAGATTTATCGATTTTGAACACATACCTGGACATTCCAAAATTCAAAATACTGACTTTGCAGCAGCTTCTGCCCATGCTTGGCAAGAATGCTTGGCTGGTAAGTTTAGACCTAAAAGAGGCATACCTGCATGTCCCAATAAGACAATCGTGCAGAAGATACCTCAGATTCAAGGCTGGCTTAATGCATTACCAATTCTCTGCACAGCCCTTTGGCTTATCTACTGCGCCCAGGGTCTTTACAAAGTGCCTGGCACCAGTAATTGCATTTTGTAGACAAAGAAGTATACAAATATATCCTTACTTGGACGACTCTCTCATTCAAGCAGAGAACAAGGACACTCTTCTTCGACACTTGGCATTTGTGAGAAGGCTTCTAACATGCCTAGGGTACACAATAAACGAAAAGAAATCACAACTGGTACCCTCTCAAAAGATAACATTCCTGGGTGCAAGCTTGAATACAACTGCCCAGATGGCTTACCCCACACCAGGCAAGCAAAGGCAACTGACTCCTTACTTCAAACTGATGGCAACAAAAACCCAGTCTTCTGTAAGACAAATTCTTCAGGCTCTGGGCTTCATGGCATCCTGCATCATACTGATTCCATATGCAAAACTGCATATGAGGAAACTTCAGTGGTTCCTAAAAAGTTTATGGAGTCAGCATTCTCACAGTCTGGAAACAATGATTCCTCTCATTCCCTGCCTGCAACAGGAGTTTCTATGGTGGGAAAAAGCATGTCACCAAAACATGGGACGGCCATTCACGCTACCCCCTGCCAGCCAAACCATAACAGCAGACGCATCAGATTATGCCTGGGGGGGGTCCACAAGGCAGGAAGATACATTCAGGGCATATGGTCACCAAAACAAATGCATCTACATATCAACCAGAGAGAGATGCTAGCTGTTCAAAATGCCCTAACATCCTTCAAGGACTTACTTCATCTAGGACAACTACTAGTAAAGACGGATAACACCACAGTCATGTGGTGTATAAACAAGCAATGGGGCACTCACTCATATACCCCCTTTGCAGATTAGCCATGGCACTGTGGGACATGGCTTTGACCTACCAAATACATCTTCAAGCTCAATTCCTGCCAGGAAAACAAAACACTCTGGCAGACAATTTAAGCAGAAACCTTATGGATCCTCACGAGTGGAAACTAAATCCACAAGTCTTCAGCATGATAACAGAGAAATGGGGAAGCCCAGACATAGATCTATTTGCCTCAACTCAAAATTATCAATTGAAAATATTCTGCACAAGGACTTATCACAGACGAGCATGGAAAGTGGACACCCTATCCTTCAGTTGGAAAAACCTATCAGTTTACGCCTTTCCTCCTCTGCATCTTCTCCCCACTGTCCTCCTAAAAGTCAGACAAGAGAAACCAAAGATAATACTAATTGCCCCTGACTGGCCCCGCCAATACTGGTACCCAATCCTAAGGAACTTGTCTCAATACCCAGCTTGGACCTTGTCTCAAAGACCACAACTACTGTCCCAGCAAAACAATCAGATCCTGCACAATCAACTACAGACTCTGAACCTGGCAGCATGGCTGATCATGTAGTCATACAAACAACACCTCTCAGTAAAGCTGTGATGGATGTCATTTTGGAAGCCAGAAGGCCTAGTACTAGAAAATCTTATGCTGACAAATGGAAGAGATTCTGTGCTTGGAATCAAGCACAAAGAACTGATACAGCAGAACCAAATATTCCTCCGATATTACAATACTTAACTGAGATGCTTGACAAAGGCCTATCTTTTTCATCAATTAAAATCCATGCCTCTGCCATTTTGGCTCATTACAATACAGAGCCACCAGTCTTTTCTCATCCTTTACTAAAGCAGTGTCTTAGAGGAGCCAACAATTTAAGGCCTCCTAGAAGATCACCATTACCTGCATGGGACCTCAATTATGTGTTGGAAAAGCTCACCCTGCCTCCATTTGAACCAGCTACTACCGCTGATATAAAGTTCTTGTCATGGAAAACAGCTCTGCTACTAGCAATTACTTCAGCAAGAAGAGTTTCAGAGCTACAGGCCCTCATGGCTGTAGAGCCTTTTATCATATTTTACCCAGACAGAGGGTATCTCTGAGAACAAATCCTACTTTTATGCCTAAGGTTGTTTCTAGTGTGGCTCTTAACCAAACAATTCATCTACCAACCTTTTATCCAAATCCGCAGAACAAGGGGGAGAGAATTCTGCATTCCTTGGACGTACACAGACAGCTAAGATTCTACTTAAGCAGGACTAAAGCTCTAAGAAAAACTGAGCAATTACTAGTGACATATGCTGCAGGATCAGAAGGAAAGGCTATTTCAAAGCAGACTATTTCAAAGTTGATAAGCCACTGCATCCGTTTCTGCTACTTACACCATGGTAAACCTGTGCCCAAGGGCATTAGGTCTCATTTCACCAGAGCTGCAGCTACTTCAGCAGCCTTTCTAAGGGGAGTACCAACTAAAGACAGTCTAGAGGCTGCTACTTGGAGTTCTGTTCACACCTTTACAAAGCATTATCATTTGCCTCTCTACTCTAAATCCAGGGCAGGCTTTGCCACTGCAGTGCTGCAGGACCTTATAGCTGCACCTAATGCTGTTTAGCTCCAGCCTCCCAACCATAGCTTTGTGATTCTACCCAAATGTAATGACTGCAACAGTGAAACACGAAGAACATAGTACAGTTGTGTACACTTACCATAAATGTGTATTCACTGTTGCAGTCCGGGTTACCCACCCGCCATCCCCCTGTCATTCTGGAGTTTATCTTTCCATCTCTATCTTCTACAACCTATGTGGTGTATTTGTTTGTAGATGAAGGTAAAGTCTATATTGATGCATGCACATATACATATATATATATATATATATATATATATATATATATATATATTTGCTACCTTTTTGGGGGCACCTGACATCGGTGGCAAGAAAAACTAAAGAAAATGGCGTCGGCTGCATGTTTTATACCCCTGATGACCTGACGTCATGCAAGAGGAGACAGCAACTGATGCATGACCCAAAACTTTGGAATTCAGGCCGACTGAGGGCAACCTGCCAGCATATTACCCTAATGTAATGACTGCAACAGTGAATACACTCGAACATCTACATTTATGGTAAGTGTACACAACTGTACTTTAGGACTGCAGCAGTGAATACAATCGAACATCTACATTTATGGTAAGTGTACACAACTGTACTTTAGGACTGCAGCAATGAATACACTTGACCATCTACATTTACGGTAAGTGTACACAACTGTACTTTAGGACTGCAACAGTGAATACACTTGACCATCTACATTTACGGTAAGTGTACACAACCGTACTTTAGGACTGCAGCAGTGAATACACTCGAACATCTACATTTATGGTACGTGCACACAACTGTACTTTAGGACTGCAGCAGTGAATACACTCGAACATCTACATTTATGGTACGTGCACACAACTGTACTTTAGGACTGCAGCAGTGAATACACTCGACCATCTACATTTACGTTAAGTGTACACAACTGTACTTTAGGACTGCAGCAGTGAATACACTCGACCATCTACATTTACGGTACATGCACACAACTGTACTTTAGGACTGCAGCAGTGAATACACTGGAACATCTACATTTATGGTACGTGCACACAACTGTACTTTAGGACTGCAGCAGTGAATACACTCGACCATCTACATTTACGGTAAGTGTACACAACTGTACTTTAGGACTGCAGCAGTGAATACACTCGACCATCTACATTTACGGTAAGTGTACACAACTGTACTTTAGGACTGCAGCAGTGAATACACTCGAACATCTACATTTATGGTACGTGCACACAACTGTACTTTAGGACTGCAGCAGTGAATACACTCGAACATCTACATTTATGGTACGTGCACACAACTGTACTTTAGGACTGCAGCAGTGAATACACTCGACCATCTACATTTACGTTAAGTGTACACAACTGTACTTTAGGACTGCAGCAGTGAATACACTCGAACATCTACATTTATGGTACGTGCACACAACTGTACTTTAGGACTGCAGCAGTGAATACACTCGACCATCTACATTTACGTTAAGTGTACACAACTGTACTTTCCTGCTGCTGTCCGTGCTACTTTACCATTCCTTGGGTTGAACCCCATTTACCCCTTCTCTGGCAGTTTGAGTGCGATAATCAGCTCTCCCTTGTCTGTAATACTGTGCTGGGTGTTTGTGTCATCATGTAACAAATTGGTTTAGTCTAATTGTATGCAATTTCAGCTGTGAAGACTTATACTTCAGCCTTTTATGCAATATAAAATTTTATTGTACTCTGCATAATACATTTTTTAAACATTGTGAAGTCTGGCTTGGTGTTTGCTGAGGACATTAAAGTGCACGACATTTTACTTTTCTCCCTTCACGTTGTGCAATAAATTGTGCTTGAAGACAAAAACTTCAGGCACATTTTAAGTTATTAAAAGTTTGTCAAACCCATGTTTTTTTCTTTTCCTTTCCGAATATTGTGACAGGTGTAAAGCCTGGTTCAGGAGAAACCAAAGTATCTGAAGTATGTGTGTGTAAGGGGTAGCAAGTAACTGAAATAAATGGACCCTTCAGTGTGCATTCACTTGTTTTACCCATAGTCCAGTAATCCTTGTGCGTCTATCCTCATCATTTTGCGAGACTCCCTGTTTTTCCCTGACAAGCTGAGGAAGCCTCTTCCATTCCTCATTATTTTGCGAGACTCCCTGTTTTTCCCTGACAAGCTGAGGAAGCCTCTTCCATTATACTCTGTGACTTGATTCAGGGTTCAGAAGCTACATTTAGAAAAAGTCTGTGTGTATGTGACAGACCTTGAAACCGTTTCAAATGTTTCTTTAAATGCAAGTTTTATTTGCGCTTACTTGCCCCTAGGTGACTAATCTTTACTACAAGACTTGCTTTGAGCTGTAGTGTAGCTTGTTAGTACAAGCTGTGAAATTCCTGCACGGAACTTTAGTACGGTTTACATTCATAGACGTAATGTTCTGTGTAAGGTTCGGATTAACATACGCCCTTTCCTGTTTTAATACCATTCAGACACACAGCCTGACAGATTTAACTGTGTATTTTGAAAAAAGTTCACTTTTACAAGTGTTTAAAAACAAGCACAGGTTTATCCTAGGGTTCATGTTCTGTGCTAAACCACAAGTACACTAGACTGCTGATTCTGTAGTAATTCCTTCAGACAAGCTTGTTGGCCATCCGTTTTTAAATGTCTTAAAATAATGTTGCAGTTTAAGTATATGTAGCATGAATTATGTTGTTAAACAGTACTACTTTTTTCTTTTATTGTGTCCTGTTTTACTTCCTGGAACAAGTCTTTTTTGAATTTCTGAGTAGAGTACAACTGTGAATGAAGGCATTAGAAAGTGCTAGTAACATCAATTCATGATGAAGTGCTGTTGAAATAGCATGTAATGATTTACAAATTAATTATATACTCTGAATGAATGCATTAGGATATGCTAATAATGATTTCATAGAAAGGTGTTGATGTAATAGTGTTTACTGAACTCATAAATCTGTTTTGCTCCTTTTTGGCACTTAGTGTTTTAAGTTAACTAAAAGTCATAACGGTAAAGTCATAGTTTTAGTTGGTTATCAGAAGTCTGAAAGGCCCAGTTTCTGCCTCGTGTAGTTACATATATTTTTCTAATATATTAAATTTATGCAGCAAATGATTTTAGCATGTGTGGTGAGAGATCTCAGATGTGAGGCAAAAGGCATTATGCCCTTTTTAAAGTGGGAGAAAGCCCCAGTGATGGCACAAGGTTTCAGTATTGATCTTTATTTTAGGGACACCAGCAAGGGGAAATGAGAGGGAGGAGCACTGGCAGCTCTCCCCTGTCTGAGAAAGGTAGGCAGATTAAACCACTGTTGTCCTGGCATCTAGCTGTAGCAGCAATATGGGGCACAGCATGCACATGGATGCACCGATCAGTGCTCAGCATTGTATCCAAAGGTCAGTCTGGGCTCAGTCCTGAGACCTCTCTTGTTCGGTATATATTTCTCGGAGGTACAGGCCAACACGGATGGACTGTGGCTGACCAAGTTCGCAGATGACTGCAAACTGGGCACCATAATCGACTCTCCAGCCGACACAAGCATCCTCCAAAAGGGCCTCATAGAAACTGGTGCCAGAGCCATGGCCTCAAGCTAAATGCCAAAAAGTGTATAGTCATCCCCTTTGGCAAAAACAAAGTGCCCACAAATTACCACATAGGTGGTAATCCATTAAGTACAGAAGAAGTAATTAGGGACCTGGGGACCCAAGTTGATAGCAATCTCTCATTTGACAACCACTTGGCCAAAGTGCTTAGAAAAACATTTTATATAGCCCACCTAATCATGAAGGGATTCGCATCTAGATCAGGCCAGATCATCGTGCCTCTTTACTCATCCCTCATCAGGCCCATAATTGAGTACAATGCCCCTTTTGGGATGTACCTTACCAGACACCTGCAGCAACTGGAAAGGCCCCAAAAGTACCTCACCAAGAGGATCAAAGGGCTCAAACAGATGCCATATGCTGCCCAGTTAAAGAAACTCCAGCTCTACTCAGTGGCATACCGCCTGTTCAGAGGCGATCTGTGCCTGACGTATAAAGCCATGTCCAACCCGGAATTAATGGACATGCTGCATCTCAGAAAATCCAAATCCCATCGAGCTACGCGCTCGAGAGACTTGAACCTCAGCACTGAAATAAATAGGACATGCTGGAGGGACAGATTCATAACCCAGAGGCTCCCTTCACTCTGGAATAAAATCCCAGTCCAGGTTAGGCAGAGTCCCTCGTTGACTGTCTTCAAGAGGAATCTTGATGAGTGGATGGGAGATCGTAGGTTTACCCCGAGTATCACTTCTGTGTCACTGTTAGACAGAGGCACAGTATACTAACCTCGAAAAGGGGCATAGCAAAATAAGTTTAAAATGGGTGGCGAAAGCCAAACACATTCTGGCTAGGCTTATAAATGCCCTAGGGCAGATAGCCTAGTATGAACCTATGAATAAAGCACACATCATAGCTTGGAGCTGTGGACCCCCTTTATTAATGGCACACAGCAGATCCACAAGGGGTTAAGTTAGGGCCAGGAGTAGGAACTTCCTTTCTTCTTCACTGGCGTGGGGTATATGGGAACAAAATGCTCTCATAGCTGCCTGTGTAATAGCTTCCCTGGTCAACTCTCACCCCACTGGGGAATAAACGTGTGCAAGGCCAGTTGGGGGGGGGGGTCAGCAAATGGAGGAGGAAAATTTATAAATAATACTTGTGAAGTAAAGGCTAAAACTTTTAACCAGTGAACTCCTGCTGTATATCAAAACTGTGTTTTTACGAACACTCAGGCATCAGACAGTGACTCTAGAAAATGGCTTTAGTTTTCTGAAAATGTATTGTAGTGTAGTAATTATAATTTTAACATATGCAGAGTGAATATAATCCTAAACACTGAGTTTTGAGGGATCCTGCTCTCTGCTGCCTTTTAAAGTGTTTAAAATTATTCTGTCAAATATCTTTATTTTGCTGATAAATTGTTTTTGGTGCTATTAAAACAATCTGCAGTGTTGCACAACTATAAAGTCTTACTTGAAAATTGTAATCAAAACCAAGAATGACGTTTTCCTTTCTATTGTAATGTGCATGTTAAGTGGCATTCTTTTAGCTGTCACCCTGCTCATGTAATTGCACAGCTGAAAGTCGGTCAGAAGCAAGGAATTTTAGGACTTGTAAACAATTTGCGATGCCTTTTCTCAAACAGCTAAATAAGTTTTGGAGATGATGGGAAAAGCTGCATATTTGTCATGATATCACTTCTCATCACCTACGTTTCTAACATCATTTTCACATGGACCAGGGGAAATGATCATCATTGGATGACTTTCGTAGTTGCTAACGGTGGACATATGACCATCCAGTCTACAAAACGTGAGGTGCACCTTTTTGTGTGTGTACATCTGACTTAAGACCTATGCATGAGAATTCTTTTTGGTACCCTTAAGAGATGTACCAGTGTGAAAATATGAACTTTCTTGCCACCAGTCTGTGAAGCTAGACTGAGAATTGGGGTCTGTCAGCCATACAAAAGCATGCAGCTACTGTCTTTAAGGACAGCTTAGTACCCTGTGGGAGATCTTTCCTTTTTTTCTTGTTTTTTTCGGTTTCATATTTCCATTTTCATGTCCTCGAAGACAGGGAAATGCTACTGCAGTTAACAAATGCCTTATAAAGGTAGACATGCTAAGTATCTTTCCTGTCGTGCACTTTATAACAATATGAGAGTGCATATTTCTCAAGCTTTTGTGCCTGACTCTTGGAAGCCATTTATCTCCCCTTAAAATATACTTAGAAAATAAATGCTTACAGACCATCTCTGTTGTGCTATATTACAGTCAGAATCCCCATCCACAGCTGGGAACACAGTCACAAAAGCAGATTACAGTCAGGATCCCCTCCTCAGCCGAGAACACAGTCACAAAAGCATAAGATTACAGTCAGGATCCCCTCCACAGCTGAGAACACAGTCACAAAAGCAGAAGATTACAGTCAGGATCCCCTGCACAGCTGAGAACACAGTCACAAAAGCATAAGATTACAGTCAGGATCCCCTCCACAGCTGAGAACACAGTCACAAAAGCAGAAGATTACAGTCAGGATCCCCTCCACAGCTGAGAACACAGTCACAAAAGCAGAAGATTACAGTCAGGATCCCCTCCACAGCTGAGAACACAGTCACAAAAGCAGAAGATTACAGTCAGGATCCCCTGCACAGCTGAGAACACAGTCACAAAAGCAGAAGATTACAGTCAGGATCCCCTGCACAGCTGAGAACACAGTCACAAAAGCAGAAGATTACAGTCAGGATCCCCTCCACAGCTGAGAACACAGTCACAAAAGCAGAAGATTACAGTCAGGATCCCCTCACAGCTGAGAACACAGTCACAAAAGCAGAAGATTACAGTCAGGATCCCCTGCACAGCTGAGAACACAGTCACAAAAGCAGAAGATTACAGTCAGGATCCCCTCCACAGCTGAGAACACAGTCACAAAAGCAGAAGATTACAGTCAGGATCCCCACAGCTGAGAACACAGTCACAAAAGCAGAAGATTACAGTCAGGATCCCTCCACAGCTGAGAACACAGTCACAAAAGCAGAAGATTACAGTCAGGATCCCTCCACAGCTGAGAACACAGTCACAAAAGCAGAAGATTACAGTCAGGATCCCTCCACAGCTGAGAACACAGTCACAAAAGCAGAAGATTACAGTCAGGATCCCCTCCACAGCTGAGAACACAGTCACAAAAGCAGAAGATTACAGTCAGGATCCCCTCCACAGCTGAGAACACAGTCACAAAAGCAGAAGATTACAGTCAGGATCCCCTGCACAGCTGAGAACAGAGTCACAAAAGCAGAAGATTACAGTCAGGATCCCCTCCACAGCTGAGAACACAGTCACAAAAGCAGAAGATTACAGTCAGGATCCCCTGCACAGCTGAGAACACAGTCACAAAAGCAGAAGATTGCAGTCAGGATCCCTTCCACAGCTGAGAACACAGTCACAAAAGCAGAAGATTACAGTCAGGATCCCCTGCACAGCTGAGAACACAGTCACAAAAGCAGAAGATTACAGTCAGGATCCCCTGCACAGCTGAGAACACAGTCACAAAAGCAGAAGATTACAGTCAGGATCCCTGCACAGCTGAGAACACAGTCACAAAAGCAGAAGATTACAGTCAGGATCCCCTGCACAGCTGAGAACACAGTCACAAAAGCAGAAGATTACAGTCAGGATCCCCTCCACAGCTGAGAACACAGTCACAAAAGCAGAAGATTACAGTCAGGATCCCCATCCACAGCTGAGAACAGTCACAAAAGCAGAATATTACAGTCAGGATCCCCTGCACAGCTGAGAACACAGTCACAAAAGCAGAAGATTACAGTCAGGATCCCCTTCACAGCTGAGAACACAGTCACAAAAGCAGAAGATTACAGTCAGGATCCCCTCCACAGCTGAGAACACAGTCACAAAAGCAGAAGATTACAGTCAGGATCCCCTCACAGCTGAGAACACAATCACAAAAGCAGAAGATTACAGTCAGGATCCCCTCCACAGCTGAGAACACAGTCACAAAAGCAGAAGATTACAGTCAGGATCCCCTCCACAGCTGAGAACACAGTCACAAAAGCAGAAGATTACAGTCAGGATCCCCTGCACAGCTGAGAACACAGTCACAAAAGCAGAAGATTACAGTCAGGATCCCCTGCACAGCTGAGAACACAGTCACAAAAGCAGAAGATTACAGTCAGGATCCCCTCCACAGCTGAGAACACAGTCACAAAAGGTCACAAAAGCAGAAGGAAGACGTTAATCTTCTCATTTCTTACTGTGTGTCATTATCTGACGTCTCTGGGCCTAATGCTAAGCCTGAAGACCTCCCAACGTGTCAGCTTTTTTCCCATTGTCTAGATGCTTTGTAGGCCTGTTAGGTACATGCACCTGGCTCGTCCTTTCAGACCAATCAGATGGTCAACAAAGCTGTGAAGGGAGATCTGAGGCTGGTCATATCAGTGGGACCAGGAGGTATTCCTCCTGTTTTAGTCAGTGAGAACATTCCAGACACCATCGTGGAGATATGTTTGAGGTCTGCTCCAATATGTATTATTTCTTTGGATATCTCAAAGAAGAGAAAAAAAGACATACCGCTCTTACGGATCGTCAACAGGAGGGGTATACTTTCTCAGTGACTTTTTAAAGCCCTCTGTTGGGTACCTGCACAGTTTCTTTTAGCTCCCTCTTCCCCTCATAAAAGGAAATGGGAGACTTCTGAGGATGAGTCTCCTTCAGAATCTGATTCTTAGCCTCTGGATTCCTCTTCCCAAATGTACTTTCCCACACATTTTGAGTCTGAAGTGAACAAGGACCTTGTCTTTAGACTGGCTACAAGAAGAACTTTCTTTTGGTGATACTATCCAAAAGATAATGCAGCACTTTGAGAGCAAGCAACTTTCAGAGACTCAGAAAAGGTTTTACAATTTACTGCATGTGGAAATTAGCAAACCCTCTGTTATGCCCCCTGGCTTGGAGGTTTTGGAAGATATTTTCTAATCTACTTTGGCCCAAGACTCTCAGCCTCCTGCATCTAAGAAGCCAGAAAGGTATTATAGGTATTGAAGTCAGGTAAACCTTGTAAACTTCGTCCATCCTTCAATGTCATATCAAACGATAAGGACAGTAGGGCCAAGGACAGGTACAGAAAGAGTGACACTACTTCTGCCACTTTTTAGCTTTCCATGCTATTAATTACCAAACCCACGTGATTAGGCACATGCCATTACCAAACCCATGTGATTAGGCACATGCCATTACCAAACCCATGTGATTAGGCACATGCCATTACCAAACCCACGTGATTAGGTGTACATGCCGTTACCAAACCCACGTGATTAGGTACATGCCATTACCAAACCCATGTGATTAGGTACATGCCATTACCAAACCCATGTGATTAGGTACATGCCATTACCAAACCCACGTGATGAGGTACATGCCATTACCAAACCCACGTGATGAGGTACATGCCATTACCAAACCCACGTGATGAGGTACATGTCATTACCAAACCCACGTGATTAGGCACATGTCATTACCAAACCCACATGATTAGGCACATGTCATTACCAAACCCACGTGATTAGGCGTATGCCATTACCAAACCCACGTGATTAGGCGTATGCCATTACCAAACCCACGTGATTAGGCGTATGCCATTACCAAACCCACGTGATTAGGCGTATGCCATTACCAAACCCACGTGATTAGGTACATGCCATTACCAAACCCACATGATTAAATACATGCCATTACCAAACCCATGTGATTAGGTACACACTATCTATTTTTGTTAATATGTAACCTACCCGACTGACACTAGATCTTCTTTGCTACATACACTTGCTTTTGCCATACAGGTGGCACATAATTCTGTTAAGTGAGGATATGACACTGCTAATACTTTTTCCAAAGCAGCTGCTATTGAGTTACCTTTAAGATTTTCCTGGCTTTATGTCCAGTTTTTGCCCGAAGATGTTAAGGCCAAATGTTTAGGTACTCCTTTAGATAAGAGCAACTTGATTGAACCTCCTGTTTAAATTTAGAAGAAATTGGAGGAACTGGATAATATCATGCAAGGGTTCAAACACCTTCTCCTTTTCCCTATTCTAAAATGTTAAAGAAACTTCCCTTCTAAATCTTGGCCTTTTTTCCTCAAAAGCCAAATGTCGTCTTAGCAGAATTGTACATAGTTGTCCAAGAAAACTTGGCAGGGCAAGCCTGAGTCTAATTTCAAAGGGTCCAGAGTATCCTTCTCAAAGGTTTTAATTTCTGACTGTCTTCTTTCCCAACTTTGGCTTTCTGTCCTCCATCTTTTCTAGCAAACTGTCTGTTTGCCATCCTCTTTTGAAAGTAATACAAACAGGCTCTTGGGTTTTGGACGTTATCATAAATGAGAACAGACTTTAATGGAATTCCCCTCCAATGCCTTCTGGAGTCCCACAGTTCCTTTTAAACTAGCAGTGTCTGGTTTTACTAATCATTTTCAACATATTTCATAGAGGATAATGGACCCTGTCCTCAATCTAAGAAGAACAAGATTGTATTCCTGGCATTTCCTTGTGCCAGAAAAAGAAAGGGCCTGAAAACCAGCTCTGGACATAACCATTCTAAACATATCAAGAGTTCCAAAAATTCAAGTTGCTAACGCTCCAAACTCTCTTCTCTTCTCTTTGACCTTACCCAAAGCTTTTTTGGTTACCTTGACTTGAAGGATGCTTACCCACATATGCCTATCCATACAGACCGCAGAACATTTCTGAAACTGTGTATTGAGATATGACTTTAAATATTCTGATTTGCCTTCTAGACTTTTCCACTGCAATAGTTGTGTTCGCAAAGTGTCTAGTGTCAGTTGTAGCATTCTACAGACTTTAAGGTATCCACATCTGCCCTTGTTTGGACAACTACCTCTTCTTGAGCCATTTCACTTCAAAGGATTCCTCAGGAATTACAGTTTACAGTCAACTTTTTTGCAATCTTTGGTTCACTCTGAACTTAACCAAATTCAGTCTGGAACCTTGTCAGTCTCTCTTGCTCCTGGTATGACTTTTCCATACATCAAGTATTACAGCCTTTCTTCCTTCCTCTTGATAAAAAAATCCATTTCTTTACAGAATTCTTTCTATCCCTGAAAAATCTGTCTATGACTTCTGCAAGAGAGATTCTAAGAGCCCTCTGGTACATGGCATCAACCATTCAAATGGTTCCCTTTCCCAGGCTCCACATGAGGGAGAATTCAGTGATACCTGAACTCACTTTGGGCTGAACACTATATCTCCTCCTTTTTTTCCCATTTCCTGTCTTACAATTTTTGAATAAAGAACTGATTTTTGTGGATCAATATCAGTCTGGGGTTCCACTTTCCAGATGTTCTTCGTGTTTCACTGTTGCAGTCATTACATTTGGGTTATTTGCTTACAGGTAGCCCTCAGTCGGCCTGATTAACAAAGTCTTGGGTCCTGCGTCGGTTGCTGTCCCTTCTTCCATGACGTCAGGTCGTCAGGGGTATAAAACATGCAGCCGACGCCATTACATCCGTCTTTCTTGCCTTACGGTGCCCGAAGCAGAAGCAGTTCGCAAGTGCCAGTCGGCCGACTCTTGATTTTTCGTTTTCAAGTTTCAGAACCGAAGTCTTCAACTAAAGGTAATTACCCCGTTGGGGAAACTTTTTCTTGCTCCTTACTGATGTCAGTAAAAGTTAATAATTGCTTTACTTGTGGGAAGCAAATACCTCATAAAGATATTTTCGTTCATACTGTATTCTTTGCCTAGGCCCTGACCACGACGTACCTTGCTGTCGGTTTTGTGCTTTATTTAATCAGTGCACTGTCCGTTGTCGGTATATTTTCGCCTCTAAATATTTTGGTTCTCAGTTTAATTATCCAGAAATGTCGTCGGTTAGCCATCTGACTACCGTGATTCCAAAAAAATGCAAACATAGACAGAAACAGGCTGCCGAGGTTCAAAACTGCCGACGACGCTTCTCTTAAGCCAGTCGCCAGTTCTCTGGTACTCAGTGAGGGGCTTTCGCAGCCCCTGATACCCGCTACTTCTGATTTGCAGGCCTCTACTGAGACCCATTTAGAGTCCGGTATGCCGCGAGATGCTTCAACTATGGAACCTACGGATGTCTCTACCTTGGATGGATCCGGAGCCGCTGTGCAGGCACCGGCTTCTGAGGGTGTATTCAGGCCTACAGACCTGCATATTAAACTGACGCCTCCTTCTTTACTTAGACCTAAATCTCGATCCATGCCTAAAAAACCGACCCCCCCAGGCCACATGCTGAGGCCTCTGTGCCTAAAAAACAAATAAGAATGGCTGAAGATCTAATAACTCTAATCAGGGGTAGGCAACCCCCCCCCCCCCTTCTAAGAGGCCTTGGACTGAAGTTGATTATGAATCTTCTGATCAGGATTCTGTTTTTTCTGACTCTTCTGATGATCTGGATTTGCCCTTACCTACTTATGAGGATTCTGATGCAGAGGACTCTATTCCCTCTGCTTCCTCTCCTGAAGAGTTTTCTTTTAGGGAAACCTTACATACTCTAAGGGAACATTTCCACTGGGAAAGCCAGGATTTTTCTGATTCAAAAAAGAGGCTTGGGGGTTTCCTTCTCCTACCTCAGCATAGGCTTTTGGCTATTCCTCCTGTACTAGACATTGTTGATGATGTTTTCTCGGAATCTAGTTTGGCCCCTGATTCCCTGCCTCCTGCTCCCAGAAAACCTGACAGATACTACAGGGTCCCTGAGTCCCACAAGTTCATTTTAAAAATCCTATTGCAGATCCAGAGACTATTTCACAGAGGCCCAAGGGCATTAAGGCTTCTACTGCTAAAAATCCTACCCCTCCTGATAGAGACTCCAGGGTGCTGGATAGATGGGGTAAGAAGGGTTACACTTCTGCAACCTTGGTCATTAAGGCTTTAAACTGCCAGTTTCATATGTTAAAGTATCAGCAACATGTTATTGGACTGCTTAAACAGAAAATGATGTTGATTCCCGACTGTGTGGAAAATAAAGAATTACAGGATTTAATGCATTCTGCTGAACAAGTTGGAAAACATACTTTGCAATGTGGTTTTGATTCATTAGAGGCCTCTTGCAGGGCTGCTGTTACTAGGTCTGTGCTCAGAAGGCATGCTTGGCTTAAGGAGCAATCTTTGCCTGATCATGTTAAAGCTAAATTGTTGGATGCTCCTTTAAATCAGGAACGCCTGTTTGGCAACAAGGCTGAGGAAGTTCTTAAAAAGATGGAAGATAAAGCTAAATATATGCAAACTGTTAAAGATTTTTTTTACAAGTTCAGCCTCCTAGATTTAGTAGGCACTGGCCGTCTAAGAATTGGTCCTTTCCAGCCCCTTCCAGGTCTTCTTAAGCCAAACCCAGACACAACAAAAAAACCCAGATTTCAGTCCCAGGGGACACACAGAACTAAGCAGTGGGGGGCCTCCACTTCCAAATCTTTGAATAATAAGACTCCTCCTATGGTAAACTGTCTCAATGACTTCCTTTTAAAATTTCCAAGCACTTATCAACTGACTGCACCTTTGGGGGGAAAGATTGCTCTTCATGCAAAGACTTGGGAACTCATTACCCAGGACAAATGGGGGATACAGATTTCACTTCCACACATTGCCAACGCCAAGTGGGTGGCTGGACCTACCCCCAAATCAGTGGGCAGAGGCTCAAAAACAAGTACTTTCTCTCTTAAGCATGGGGGCTATTCAGCTGGTACCAGAAGAGGAAAAGGGACAAGGTTTCTACTCGAGACTTTTCCTGGTACCCAGAAAAGACATTTCATGGCGTCCTATCCTGGACCCGTTTACTCTAAACACCTTTTTGGAGATTCCAAAATTCAAGATGCTGACTCTTCACCAGTTGCTCCCTATGCTAGGCAAAGATACCTGTTTGGCAGCACTAGATTTAAAAGAAGCATACCTGAACATCCCAATCGGGGAATCTTGCAGAAGATACCTACGCTTCAAAGCAGGCTACGTGCACTATCAGTTCTCTGCACTGCCCTTTGGCTTATCACAAAGTGCCTAGTTCCAGTTATTGCATTTTGCAAGCAAAGAAATATCCAAATATACCCATACCTGGATGATTGTCTAATTCACGCAGAAAGCCAGTACATGCTTTTGAATCATCTGGCCTTTGTACAAAGGGTTCTAACTTGTCTGGGGTACACCATAAAAGAAAAGAAATCACACCTGGTACCCTATCAACAAATTATATTCCTGGGAGCAAGCTTGAATGCAACTTCCCAGATGGCTTACCTCACGCCAGAGAAACAAATTCATTTGACAACCTGCTTCAAACAAGTGGCCACAAAAACCCTGCTATCTGCAAGACAAATACTGCAAGTCTTGGGGTTCATGGCCTCCTGCATTCTTCTAATCCATATGCAATATTACATATGAAGAAACTACATTGGTATCTAAGAGGCCTATGTTGACAACATTCTCAAGACCTAGAAACAATGATTCCCATCATACCTTGCCTACGCCTAGAGTTCCTTTGGTGGGCAGAGGCCTGCCACCAAAACAGGGGACTACCTTTCACACCACCCCCTGCCATCCAAACCCTAACAGACGCAACAGACTATGCATGGGGGGGGCTCACCTGGTAGGGAGGTGCATTCAGGGCAAATGGAACCCAAGTCAAATGCACCTGCATATCAATCAAAAAGAAATGTTAGCTGTACAGAATGCTCTGACAGCCTTCAAGGACCACATTCTTCCAGGACAACTAATGGTAGACGGACAACACCATTGTTATGTGGTACATAAACAAGCAGGGGGGTACACATTCTTACCCCCTCTGCAGACTAGCCATGGCATTGTGGAACACAGCCTTGAGCTACTAATTGCACCTACAAGCTCAATTCCTGCCAGGAAAATTAAATACACTGGCAGACAGACTAAGCAGAAACCTCATGGACCCACACGAGTGGAAACTGGAACCAAGGATTTTCAACTTGTTGACAAGCAAATGGGGGAGCCCAGATATAGACCAATTTGCCTCTCCCCAGAACTACCAATTGGGCAAATTTTGCACAAGGACTCCCCACAAACAAGCCTGGAAAGCGGATGCTCTGTCCTTTAGCTGGAAAAACCTATCAGTCCCTGCCATCCACCCTCTGCCTCTGCTCTCCAAAGTACTACTAAAAATCAAACAAGACAAACCAAGGATGATTTTGATTGCTCCAGACTCGCCGCGCCAACACTAGTACCCCCTCCTGCGCAGTGTGTCATGATTATCCCCATGGCACCTGCCTCCGTCTCCTTCCCTGCTGTCTCAGCAGGAGAACCAGATTCTGCACCCTCAGCTTCTAACACTGAACCTTGCTGCCTGGCTAATTACTTAATCTCTCCTTTACCATCCCTCAGCAAACCTGTGATGGATATTATTTTAGAGGCAAGGAGGCCTAGTACTAGAAAATCTTGTGCTGAAAAATGGAAAAGATTCTGTGCCTGGAACCGATCTCAAGGTATGAGCACAGCAGTGCCCAATTTACCTCAGATTTTACAATACTTAGTGGAGATGCTTCACAAGGGCCTGTCTTTTTTTCTCCATTAAAATCCATGCCTCAGTCATTTCAGCTCATTATAACAGAGAACCTCCCATCTTCTCTCATCCACTGCTCAAGCAGTTCCTCAGAGAGGCCAAAAATTTGAGACCACCCAGGAGAGCTCCAACCCCAGCATGGGACCTTAACTTTGTCTTGGAGAAACTCACTCTACCTTCTTTCGAGCCAGCTGCTACTGCAGACTTAAAAATTTTTTCTTGAAAAACAGCTTTCCTTTTAGAAGTCACTTCAGCTAGAAAGGTATCTGAATTACAGGCCCTTATGGCAGTGGAGCCTTTCATCATCTTTCATGCGGACAGGGTGTCCCTCAGAACCAATCCATCCTTCATGCCCAAGGTGGTATAATCAGTCCATTCATTTGCCAACCTTCCTTCCCAATCCACAGAATAAAGGGGAACGGATACTGCATTCCTTAGATGTGCACAGACAACTTAGATTCTACTTGGACAGGACTAAACCTCAAAGGAAGTCTGAACAACTGCTGGTGGCATTTGCTGCAGGGGCAGAGGGTAAGGCTATTTTAAAGCAAACCATTTCTAAATGGATAAGCCATTGCATTAATTTTTGTTGTAAGCACCATGGAAAACCTATCCCCAAGGGGATCAGATTTCACTCCACCAGGGCTGCATTTACCTCTACAGCCTTTCTCAGAAGCATCCCTACCAGGGACATCCTAGAAGCTGCTACCTGGAGTTCTGTACATATTTTCACCAAGCATTATCATTTGCCAATTTTTCTCTAAATCCAGAGATGGCTTTGCCACTGCAGTCTTGCAGGGCCTTATAGCTGGCCCTAATGCTATCTAAATTCCTCCTCCCAACCATAGCTTTGTGATCTACCCAAATGTAATGACTGCAACAGTGAAACAGAAAGAACATAGTACAGTTGTGTACACTTACCATAAATGTAGATTTTCGAGTGTATTCACTGTTGCAGTCCTGGTTACCCTCCCTTCAGCCCCCTAACTTCTTTTGACTATACCTCTACTTTATTTTAATATGCTTAAAAGCCTTTTTGGTGTACTGGCTTTTTTTTGTTGGAGGTATATCTTTGTACTTTTATATTTTATTGCTTCCCATTAGGGGGGCACCTGACGTCTAGGGCAAGAAAAACTGATGTAATGGCGTTGTCTGCATGTTTTATACCCCTGACGACCTGACGTCATGGAAGAAGGGACAGCAACCAGCACAGGACCCAAGACTTTGTTAATCAGGCTGACTGAGGGCTACCTGCAAGCAAGTTACCCAAATGTAATGACTGCAACAGTTAGTACACTCGAACATCTACATTCATGTTAAGTGTACACAACTGTACTTTCCCCTTTCCATTCACAAGGACTCAACAGATGCCTCAGACTTTGTTTAGGTGGAAGGGACCTGCTTAGAATGATTCAAAGTAACAGTACTCTGATCCAAGTAGGACAGGAAAAAAACATATAAGCATCAAAGAAATGAAAGCATTTTTTTGTCCTCCAGACTTTTTTGACAAGGTCCAGCAGGTTCTACTACTGTCCTGTAGCAAGTCTTACCAACTTTGCAGGTTGGCACTGATAGCCAGTGGTCTGTCTATACTCCACAATAATTTCCTCCAGGCTGTATACATTCCCTTCAGAACTAAATTCAATGGCAGACTACTTGAGGAGATCAAAGTCAAACCCTCGCAAATGGATACTGAACAGAGAGGTGGTCTTCTAGATGGCCTATTTTTGGAGAACCCACTGTGTAGATCTGTTTACCTCCAGTCTGAACAATCCACTCTGACTATTTTGCTGAAGACTTTCCTGTGAAGCATGGAAGATGGACACCATCTCTTTTCTGTGGAAAGGAAAATACCTTTATACCTTACTTTTCCCTCCCTTTCCTGTAATTCCAAAGATAATTCTGATTTTGCTGAGCCCCTTTTGGCAAAGATAGCACTGGTTCCCCCTTCTTTTTCATCCTGCCAAGGGCAATCAACATGTTACCCTGCATGATGGACTTGCTTACACAGCAGAAGGCTTCTCTAATTCATCCAAACTTAAAGCCCTGAACTTCAGTCTGGATTAAAGACTTCTAATTCCTGTCTGTAACCTTTACCCTAAGCCTGTGCTGCGGGTAATAAAGGAGGTTAAGAAACATGCAAGAAGAAAATCCTATATTTCTAAGTGGAAGCCATTGTGTATATGGTGCTACAACAGAGGACTTGATCCTTATCCTGCAGGAATTCCTTCTCTCCTCAAATATTTGTGTGAACTGCCTATCTGAGGTTTGGCATGTACCTCGGTCAAGGTGCACCTGTCAGCCATTTCAGCCTGCCTACCAGTTGATCCAACTTTCTTCACATTTTGCAGTCAGACAGCCCCTAAAAGGTGCTCCACACTTCAGGTCACTCAGGAAATGTTTCTCTTTTCCTTGGGACCTTAATTATGTTCTTGAAAAAATTAACTAATTTTACCACCCTTTAAACCTGCTTCTGTTGCATTTTTAAAAAGTTGTATTTGAAAAACAGTACCTCTAGTAGCTATAACTTCCAGAAAAACATGAGAGCGTGTAATTCAGATGTCGTATTGTTAATTTTCTGGTCTTTCACAGAGACAGGATGACCTCCCAGGACCAATTCTTCCTTTATGCCTAAAGTGATTTCTAAAATGTTTTGTTAACTAACCTCCCCACCTGCCTGCACTTTCTATTTCAACAGGACTAAAACTATTCAATAGTCTGATCTATTGTTTATCTATTTTGAAGGAAAAAGGCAGGTTCTTCCAGTCTTCAAAAGAAAAAAACAGTTCACCACTATACCAAAACTAGGCTGTCTTACAATAGAGGCTGTCCACAATAGGTTCAAACAGTAAAATTCCAATCCACAGCAATTCGCTTCATAGGTTTATTCAAAAAATAGTGCAATTCAAGGATTAATCGCTTTCATCTCATGACCAGAGACTTCATTAGAATCCATACAAAAAACTTAAGATCATTTAAATATACCTCTCTTGGACTTTAAATAACAATGACTTATTAATTAGCTTTGTATAACAGCCAATGTTCTGTGTGTCCTTGAAATGAGAGGTATATTTAAATGATCTTAAGTGTTTTTGTATTGATTCTAATGAAGTCTCTGGTCATGAGATGAAAGCGCTTAATCCTTGAATTGCACTATTTTTTGAATAAACCTATGAAGCGAATTGCTGTGGATTGGAAGTTTAGTGTTTGTACCTATTGTGGACAGCCTCTGTTGGAAGGCGGCCTAGTTTAGGTTCTTCCAGTCTCTAAATGTAGCACATCTGGATGGATTTCCCTTACCATTTCTGTTTGTTAATTCCTTTCATAACAAAATCTCTCCAAGGTCACATTAAAGCACATTCTACTAGAACTGAAGCTCCTTCTGGTGCTTTTTTCAAGGATCTTGACTCCAGATCTATTTGGGTGGGTATGTCACTTTAGGAAGGTAAGATAGTGCCGAGTATCCGTATAGTCATTGCTTGATGTCTACAGCATAGGCAGTGGCCCATACCTGAGAGTCTGTTTATTTTCTTTGCTGTTAATGCAGTTTTGTTTCACACTGCTTCCCTTTGTTGTTTTTGTCATGGTGCTAGACCTATGTTACGCTTGTATATTTTTGTATGGTGATACAGTACAGTTTTGTCATCGTATTTCTGTGTAAATAATTGCTGCATTTCAGATTTATAGTATAATCTTTTGACAGCACTCTCATTGCTGCTTCTTTTGACATCTATTTGGCTTATTAGTTTTAATTGTTCATAGTGACCGTTTTATACCGTCATACTTTTATACTTTGTATTACATAATGGTGGTCGATTTTGCTTACTTTGTAACTAGGTTGGGACTGCAAAAGGGGTTGCAGTGGTCTAGCTCACGTACCTAGTCAACATAAAATACATAAAACTGTCAGGTCTGATTCCCAGTGTAAAAACAGGAAATGTGGCCTGTGGGTTGGTTATGATAAATCCTGTTTTTGCAAAGCCCAATAATACCATCTCAACGTAAGAAAAGAGCTGGTTATTTGGTACAGTGGAAGCAGCAGATATAAGTATGAGAATATTAAAAAAGTGGGTAGTATTGCCGACGTGAGAGAATTGAATTGAAGGTACAAGGTGAATGGCCAGTTACTTCCTTAACGGTCACCAGGTTTGCATTAAAAAGGTCACCACTGTGTGAAATTAGACAAGTTTGTACTTTTTAACCAACTACCCTAACAAATCTGGCCTTCCTTACAGTGATCGCACACAGTAGGGCATAAATCCTTTAATACTACAACCCCTTGAAACCCATTATATTTATACCTGAAACCAGGGCACAGCATCTTGCTATTCTGAGTCTAGCAAGCCTTGTAAAAATGTGAGTGTTGTAACAGTGTAGCACTTGTCTCATGTTTTCTGACAACCATCTAATTCTGCAGCAATATGATACAGTACGAGAGATGTACTTATACCCTGTCTGTGGAGGCAAAGCTCTTGCACACAAATACCAAGCAAGTTTTAAGAAACTTACAATACTACACAATACCTGCTACACACACTACAAGACAAACGCATACACCAACATATGCTGAGTCTTAAAAGAAATCTATCCAATCCAAAACCTCAAAGAACTCCCAAACACGGTAATTTAAATTAAATACCTCCAGCAACCTCAAAAGCACACTGTCAGTGGAACACCCACATGGCACATTCATCCTCAACTCACAGTGTCTCTAAGGCTAAGCCTGTAAGGCAGACCAATATGCGTTCAAAGATTTTGGTCAAATGTGACTCCATTGTGAGACATAGTGATGTGCCACTTGCCAGGCTTAGCAAATAGAAGGTTATGTTCATTTGCTTCCCAGGGGGCAAAGATCCATCAGATCACACATTGTGTACTCATATAATTGAACCACAAATGCCAGTATGATTCAGTCATAGTCCATGTGGAAGTAAATGGTTTCAGGTGTTGAGCTCTCAGACTCCGTGTCCTAGACTAGAATGAGAATACCCTTTAGCAATATTCTACCTTCACGGAGGATGATACCACAGTATGAACTGAAGTTCGTTAACTTTAACTCATTCCCTCCAGTGCAGCTTTAAGATGAAATCTTCTAATGCCTTGCATGTAGCATGGTTTGGAATTTATAATTACAATTTTGAACAAGCAATATTTGACGAAGGTGCAATCAGTAAGGTATAACTGCAGAAACACCTGGAGGTGTCACTCAGCTCTAAAGAGTTAATAATTAGCTTTGGTTTTGGTGTCATTCAAAGGTGGTACAATATTTGTAAGCTTGGGAAAGGATATGATTGATATACCTCATTCCTTTGCCAAGGACGGACTGGACCTCTCCTCTCTAGCATTTAAAAAATATTGGACAAAATCTTAGTCCATCCCTATTGGACAAAATCTTAGTCCATCCCCATAGTGCCTTTTTTAGACATTATAAACCTTCCAGCATAGCAAAACCCACCCAAGAAAATCTAAAGGTGTTAATACTCAATGCCAGGAGTGTAAACAAGAAATTTCACTCCCTGCAAGCTGTCCTCACCCTGGAGAATGTTGACTGTGCAGTTACAGAGACACTCCCTACAAGCTGTCCTCACCCTGGAGAATGGTGGCTGTGCAGTTACAGAGACACTCCCTACAAGCTGTCCTCACCCTGGAGAATGTTGACTGTGCAGTTACTGAGACACTCCCTACAAGCTATCCTCACCCTGGAGAATGTTGACTGTGCAGTTACTGAGACACTCCCTACAAGCTGTCCTCACCCTTTAGAATGTTGACTGTGCAGTTACTGCGACACTCCCTACAAACCCTCCTCACTCTGGAGAATGTGGATGACTGCAGTTACTGAGACACTCCCTACAAGCCCTCCTCACCCTGGAGAATGTTGACTGTGCAGTTACAGAGACACTCAGTACAAGCCCTCCTCACCCTGGAGAATGTTGACTGTGCAGTTAGAGACACTCCCTACAAGCTGTCCTCACCCTGGAGAATGGTGACTGTGCAGTTACAGAGACACTCTCTACAAGCTGTCCTCACCCTGGAGAATGTTGACTGTGCAGTTACTGCGACACTCCCTACAAGCTGTCCTCACCCTGGAGAATGTTGACTGTGCAGTTACTGAGACACTCCCTACAAGCTATCCTCATCCTGGAGAATGTTGACTGTGCAGTTACTGAGACACTCCCTACAAGCTGTCCTCACCCTTTAGAATGTTGACTGCAGTTACTGAGACACTCCTTACAAGCTGTTCTCACCCTGGAGAATGTTGACTGTGCAGTTATTGAGACGCTCCCTACAAGACCTCCTCACCCTGGAGAATGTTGACTGTGCAGTTACAGAGACAGTCCGTACAAGCCCTCCTCACCCTGGAGAATGTTGACTGTGCAGTTACTGAGACACTCCGTACAAGCTGTCCTCACCCAGGAGAATGTTGACTGTGCAGTTACTGAGACACTCCCAAAAAGCTGTCCTCACCCTGGAGAATGCTGACTGTGCAGTTAGAGACACTCCCTACAAGCTGTCCTCACCCTGGAGAATGGTGACTGTGCAGTTACAGAGACACTCCCTACAAGCTGTCCTCACCCTGGAGAATGTTGACTGTGCAGTTACTGAGACACTCCCTACAAGGTCTCCTCACCCTGGAGAATGTTGAGTGTGCAGTTACTGAGACACTCCCTACAAACCCTCCTCACCCTGGAGAATGTTGACTGTGCAGTTACTGAGACACTCCCTACAAGCTGTCCTCACCCCATAGAATGTTGACTGTGCAGTTACTGAGACACTCCGTACAAGCCCTCCTCACCCTGGAAAATGTTGACTGTGCAGTTACTGAGACACTCCCTACAAGCTGTCCTCACCCTGGAGAATGTTGACTGTGCAGTTACTGAGACACTCCCTACAAGCTGTCCTCACTCTGGGGAATGTTGACTGTGCAGTTACTGAGACATTCCCTACAAGTTGTCCTCACCCTGGAGAATGCTGACTGTGCAGTTACAGAGACTCTCCCTACAAGCTGTCCTCACGCTGGAGAATGTTGACTGTGCAGTTACTAAGACACTCCCTACAAGCTGTCCTCACCCTGGAGAATGTTGACTGTGCAGTTACTGAGACACTCCCTACAAGCTGTCCTCACCCTGGAGAATGTTGACTGTGCAGTTACTGAGACACTCCCTACAAGCTGTCCTCACCCTGGAGAATGTTGACTGTGCAGTTACAGAGACACTCCCTACAAACCCTCCTCACCCTGGAGAATGTTGACTGCAGTTACTGCGACACTCCCTACAAGCTCTCCTCACCCTGGAGAATGTTGACTGTGCAGTTACAGAGACACTCACTACAAGCTGTCCTCACCCTGGAGAATGTTGACTATGCAGTTACTGAGACACTCACTACAAGCTGTCCTCATCCTGGCGAATGTTGACTGTGCAGTTACTGAGACACTCCCTACAAGCTGTCCTCACCCTAGCGAATGTTGACTGTGCAGATACTGAGACACTCCCTACAAGCTGTCCTCACCCTGGAAAATGTTGACTGTGCAGGTACTGAGACACTCCCTACAAGCTGTCCTCACCCTGGAGAATGTTGACTGTGCAGTTACTGTGACACTCCCTACAAGCCCTCCTCACCCTGGAGAATGTTGACTGTGCAGTTACTGCGACACTTCCTACAAGCTGTCCTCACCCTGGAGAATGTTGACTGTGCAAACAAAGCAGTCCAAACCAGCAAAAGTAAAATGAAAAAGGTTCCAGGCCACTAGTGATGTAAATCTTCAGTTCTTTATTTTCCAATAACAAATGAGCGCTTTCGTCTGCCAAATGAGACTTCTTCAGATAAAACAGTACTGGTGCCACCCTCAATTTATACAAAATAACTTAATTAGTCTAATTAACCAATAAAAAAAATTTTAAAATTTTAAAGCTCCACCAAGTGGTTTCTGGCTCTTTTTACCAAACACCCGACACTTCACAAGTATGGAAAATACATTAATGAATAAAATAAAAGATTGTTAAAAGCAATCATGATATTAAAAATTAAAATAAATGAAACTTCAGTCTTGATGATTTTTTTTATATATATATATACACATATATATATGTATATATATATATATATATATATATATATATATATATATATATTTAATGTAGCCCTATTTTCACTAAAAGCTCCCTACAAGCTGTCCTCACGCTGGAGAATGTTGACTGTACAAGCTGTCCTCACGCTGGAGAATGTTGACTGTGCAGTTACTGAGACACTCCCTACAAGCTGTCCTCACCATGGAGAATGTTGACTGTGCAGTTACTGTGACACTCCCTACAAGCCCTCCTCACCCTGGAGAATGTTGACTGTGCAGTTACTGCGACACTTCCTACAAGCTGTCCTCACCCTGGGTAATGTTGACTGTGCAAACAAAGCAATCCAAACCAGCAAAAGTAAAACGAAAAAGGTTCCAGGCCACTAGTGATGTAAATCTTCAGTTCTTTATTTTCCAACAACAAATGAGCGCTTTCGTCTGCCAAATGAGACTTCTTCAGATAAAACAGTACTGGTGCCACCCTCAATTTATACAAAATAACTTAATTAGTCTAATTAACCAATAAACAAAATTTTAAAATTTTAAAGCTCCACCACCAAGTGGTTTCTGGCTCTTTAGTTGTTTTACCAAACACCCGACACTTCTCAAGTGTGGAAAATACATTAATGAATAAAATAAAAGATTGTTAAAAACAATCATGATATTAAAAATTAAAATAAATGAAACTTCAGTCTTGATGATGTTTTTTTATATATACACATATATATTTATATATATATATATATATATATATATATATATATATATATATATATGTAATGTGTATATATATTTAATGTAGCCCTATTTTCACTAAAAGCTCCCTACAAGCTGTCCTCACGCTGGAGAATGTTGACTGTGCAGTTACTGAGACATTCCCTACAAGCTGTCCTCACCATGGAGAATGTTAACTGTGCAGTTACTGAGACACTCCCTACAAGCTGTCCTCACCCTGGAGAATGTTGACTGTGCAGTTACTGCGACACTCCCTACAAGCTGTCCTCACCCTGGAGAATGTTGACTGTGCAGTTACTGAGACACTCCCTACAAGCTGTCCTCACCCTGGGGAATGTTGACTGTGCAGATGTTCATCGTGTTACACTGCTGCAGTCATTACACTTGGGTTATCCTGCCGTCAGGCGGTTCCGCAGTCGGCCAGAGTTCCAAAGTCTTGGTCCGGCGTCGGTTGCTGTTGCCTCTTCCCTGACATCAGTGCGACAGGGGTATATAAGATGCAACCGACTCCATTTTCTTCAGTCTTTCTTGCCGTGCGGTGCCCGAAGCAGAAGCAGTTTGCAAGTGCCGGTCGGCCGACTCCTGAGATTTTCATTCAGAATCCAGAACCGAAGTCCTCTAAAAAAGCTAAGTACCCCATTGGGGAAGCTTTTTCTTGCCTCAGACCGATGTCAGTAAAAGTTAATAACTGTATTTCTTCTGGGAAGCAAATACCTCATAAGGATTTCCACTCCAATTATATTCCATGCCTAGGCCCTGACCACGACGTCCCTGGTTGTCAGTTTTGTGTTGGGTTTTACAAGCGCACTATTAAACGTCGGTTTGAATTTGACCGACATTATTTTGGTAGAAAATTCAATTACACCATGCCGTCAGAAATTCCGACGACTGCTATGCATAAAAAGGACAAGGACAGGCATCCGAGGCCCAAAACGGACGACGAGGCCTCTTCTAGGCCAGTCGCCGGTTCTCCGGTTTTCAGCGAGGCACCTACGCAGCCCCTGACGACCGCTTCCACAGAACCGCAGACCGCCTCTGACTCCCACGTGAAGCTTGCTGGGCCTTCGGACGCACTATGCCTTCAGTTTACCAATCCTAAACCTACAGAGAAAACCGAAGTAGCTGAGCAATCCACAGCTACAGAGGGTGTTTTTAGACCTACCCAGTTAACTATTAAACCCTCTGTTAAGTCTAAGCCCCCCTTAAAGGCTAAGAAACAGACACAACTCTCTCCAGGACAGGCTTCTATGCCTAAGAAACAAATGCTAAAAATGGCCGAGGACCTAATCACCCTGATGAGGGGGTCCCATCCCCCTTCTGATAAAAAGGCCCAGGCAGGAGGCAGACTATGAATCTTCTGACCAGGTGTCCATTTCCTCTGACTCTTCCTCGGACCTAGGATATTCTTTACCCCCTTATGAGGATTCTGATGCTGAGGAATCAATTCCATCAGCCTCTCCGCCTGAGGATTACTCCTTTGGGGAGACCTTAAATACCATGAGAGAGCATTTCCATTGGGAAGGCCAGGATTACTCAGAATCCAAGAAAAGACTCAGAGACTTCCTTTTACTGCCCCAACACAGACCCCTTGCTATCCCACCAGTTTTAGACATTGTGAATGATGTGTACACTGAATCCAGTTTAAACCCTGACTCCTTACCCCCCAGCCCCAGTTAAACCTGATAGATATTACAGAGTCCCTGACTCACAAATTTCTGTACAAAAGCCCTGTTGCTGACCCTGAAACTATTTCTCAGGGACCCAAAGGGATTAAGACCTCATCAGCAAAAAACCCAGTTCCCTCAGACAGAGATTCCAGAGCATTAGACAGATGGGGAAAGAATGTATATACATCTGCCACTTTAGCAATGAGAGCCTTGAATTGCCAGTTTCACATGCTAAAATATCAGCAATTTTTGATGTCTCAGTTAAAACAAAAGATGCTTCTAGATTCAGATCTTCCTAACTTAAAATAAATGCAGGATTTATTGCATGCAGCTGAACAAGTAGGAAAACATACTTTACAATGTAGGTTTGATTCCTTAGAGGCCTCCTGTAGAGCAGCAGTTACAGGCTCTGTCATTAGAAGGCATGCTTGGTTAAAAGAACATACGTTACCAGAACATGTTAAGGTCAAACTATTGGATGCACCTTTGCAGCGGGATGTGCTGTTTGGAGTTAAGGCAGAGGAGGTATTAAAGAAGATGGCAGATAAGGCAAAATCTATGCAGACGGTGAAAGATTTCTAACAGGTTCAGCCTCCTCGTTTTAGCAGAAATTGGCCAACAAAGAATTGGTCCTTTCCAGTCACAGAAAGATCTCAAAGGGGCAGATACAGGCGTTCAAGAGGTAGAGGTCAGACGCAAGGCCCTTACAGGCCTCAACAATGGGGCACACCAGGCCAAAAAGAAGGGGGGAAGACAGGCCTCAACCTTATAAAAAACAGCCTCAATGACATTCCACTGCAGCTGCCAAACAGCTCTCTGTTGGCAGCCCCCTTAGGAGGAAAACTGGCAATTTTCTATCACAACTGGCATTGCATCACCAAAGACAAATGGGTTCTCAACATTGTATCTCAAGGTTACAGGTTCCATATCCACACCTTTCCAAGGCTAAAAGGAATGCCAAATCTGCCACCAAATCAATGGGCAGAGACTCAAAAACAAATTACAGCTCTCATGGACATGAGAGCTATTCAAAAGGTAACACTACAGAAACAAGGACAAGGATTTTACTCAAGACTCTTTCTGTTTCCCAGAAAGGACAATGCCTGGAGACCCATTCTGGACGTTTCTACACTAAACACTTACCTGGATGTTCCGAAATTCAAGATGTTGACACTACAGCAGTTTCTTCCCATGCTGGGCAAGAAAGCTTGGCTCGTGACTTTGGACCTCAAAGAGGCATACCCGCATGTCCCTATCAGACAAAATTGCAGAAGATACCTCAGATTTCTAGCTGGTTCAGTGCACTGTCAATTCTCTGCACTGCCTTTGGCTTATCTACTGTGCCCAGGGTCTTCACAAAGTGCCTGGCACCAGTAATTGCATTTTGCAGGCAAAAAGGAATTCAAATTTATCCATATCGGGACGACTGCCTGATTCAAGCAGAGAGCAAGAACATTCTACTAAAGCATCTGGCGTACGTAAAAAAAGTTATTAAGTTGCCTGGGGTACACAGTAACCGAAAAGAAATCAAAACTAGTGCCCTCACAACAGATAATATTCCTGGGTGCCAGCTTGAACACAATGGCCCAGATGGCTTATCTCCCGCCAGACAAGCAAGGACAAACTGACTCAATATTTTCAATTAATGGCAACAAAGACCTAACTCCCTGCAAGAAAAATTCTGCAGGCCTTGGGCTACATGGCATCTTGCATACTACTAATTCCATATGCCAGACTGCATATGAGGAAACTACAATGGTACCTAAAGAATGTATGGTCTCAACACTGTCAAAGTTTGGAAACAATTATACCACTAATTCCTTGCCTTCAACAGGAGTTTCGATGGTGGGCACAAGCTTGTCACCTCAACAAGGGACAGCCTTGTGTGTGACTCTAAACCAAACTATTCACTTGCCAACTTTTTATCCAAAACCACAGAACAAAGGGGAGAGACTACTACATTCTTTGGACATTCACAGATGGTTACGCTTCTACTTGGACAAAACCAAAGCTTTCAGAAAAACTGAGCAATTAGTGGTAGTATACGCTGCAGGAGCACAGGGAAAAGCCATTTCGAAGCAGACTATTTAAAAATGGATAGGACACTGTATACGTTTCTGCTATACCCACCATGGGAAACCTGTACCTAGCAGCATTAGATCTCACTCCACCAGGGCAACAGCCTACCTCAGAGGAGTACCTACCAAGGATATTTTGGAAGCAGCAACATGGAGTTCTGTGCATACCTTCACCAAACATTACCATTTGCCTTTATACTCCAAATCCAGAGCTGGCTTCGCCACTGCTGCACTGCAGGGCCTTATAGCCACCCCTAATGCCTTATAGATCCAGCCTCCCTACCTCAGCTTTGGGATTCCACCCAAGTGTAATGACTGCAGCAGTGTAACACGATGAACATAGTACAGTTTTGTACCTACCATAAATGTAGATGTTCGAGTGTAAACACTGCTGCAGTCCAGGTTACCCTCCCTCCTTCCCCTCTTACTTGCTGGTACGTCCCTATGTCTTCTACCCTTTACTACCTGTGGGGAGTATTTGCTGGTAACTAAAAATGGTGGTTTGCTTGTCTTTTGTATTTTTTACTAGCAATTTATATTGCCTACCTATTTGGGGGCACCTGACATATGGGGCAAGAAAAACTGAAGAAAATGGCGTTGGCTGCATCTTGTATATCCCTGTCACACTGATGTCAGGGAATAAGCGACAGCAACCGACGCCGGACCAAGACTTTGGAACTCTGGCTGACTGCGGGACCGCCTGACGGCAGGATAACCCAAGTGTAATGACTGCAGCAGTGTTTACACTCGAACATCTACATTTATGGTAGGTACAAAACTGTACTTTACTGAGACATTCCCTACAAGCTGTCCTCACCCTGGGGAATGTTGACTGTGCAGTTACTGAGACACTCCCTACAAGCTGTCCTCACCCTGGGGACTGTTGACTGCAGTTACTGAGACACTCCCTACAAGCTGTCCTCACCCTGGATAATGTTGACTGTGCAGTTACTGAGGCACTCCCTACAAGCTGTCCTCACCCTGGAGAATGTTGACTGTGCAGTTACTGAGACACTCCCTACAAGCTCTTCTCACCCTGGAGATTGTTGACTGTGCAGTTACTGAGACACTCCCTACAAGCTCTTCTCACCCTGGAGAATGTTGACTGTGCAGATGTCCTTCAAGGTAGCATCTGCAGTCATAACAAATGGGTTGTCCTGTCGTCAGGCAGCCCTTCGGTCGGCTGGATTCCAAAGTCTGGGTCCGGCTTCGGCTGATGTCGCACTCCACCCGACGTCATCTCTGCTGGTCTTCGGGTATAAAGGCATCAGCCGACGCCATTTTCCTCAGTCTTTCTTGCCGCGTGGCGCCCGAAGCAGAAGCTGTTCGCAAGTGCCGGACGGTCAGATCCAGAGATTACTACTACCGAATACTACTTCGAAGACTTCTAAACGCTAAGTACCCCGTTGGGGACTCTTTCTTGCCTCAGCCGATGTCAGAAAAAGTCAATAACTGTTTAACTTGTGGGAAACAAATACCTCATAAAGATTTCCACTCTTACTGTCTGCCTTGCTTAGGCCCAGACCACGACGTAGCAGCCTGTTCGGCCTGTGCTTCCTTCAACCGACGAACGCTTAGGCGTCGGTCGGAGTTTGCTGAACAGTTTTTCGGCTCAGATTTTGTGTACATTATGCCGTCGGATCCTCCGACTACCCAAATTGTTAAAAAACGCAAAGAAAAAGACCGACACTCGCGGTCCGCGGTTTCGGCTGAAACCACGGTTAAGCAAGCCGCGAGTGTCTCGGTTTCGGCCGAAACCGAGAATACCGGTCAATCTTTAGCCGAATCCATGACTACTACTGAGGCTCCTGCTACCTTAGTTGAATCGGCCTCAGAAATTTTACCTACTACTGTGGTTTCTAGTGATTTATCAGACACCATCCCTTTGGATGTTTCTACCCCAGCACGTGGTGCTGCTAGGCCTCCTGCAGCCATGTCTATTAAGGCCTTTGCCAGGGCTAAAGCAGCCAAAACTGTTAGATCAGTGCCTGTTAAGCCTCCCTCACACAGGCCCACTTCTAGTTCTCAAATGCTTACTCTGGCAGAGGATTTAATATCCTTAATTAGGGGATCCCAATCTCACCCAGACAGGGCCTCTCAGCCACCAGAAAAGAGATCCAGAGCAGAGCCCCCCGAGCCAGTGTCCTCTGATGATTCTGCGGATGACTCAGACATTACAGACCAGCCAGAGGCTCCTTTGTCTACATATGAAGATTCAGATGCTGAAGAATCCATCCCATCTGCCTCTCCGCCAGAGGAATTTTCCTTTGGGGAAACCTTACATGCCATGAGAGAACAATTCCAATAGCAGGGACAAGACTTCTCAGATTCAAGAAAAAGGCTTAGGACTTTCCTACACTTACCACAACATAGGCCCTTAGCTATTCCTCCAGTACTGCCTGTTGTGGATGATGCATTTAATGATGTTTGCACTGCTCCTGATACATTACCTCCAGCCCCTGCCAAACCAGATAGATTTTACAGGGTGCCAGACACTCACCACCTATACAAGGCCCCACTTGCAGATCCTGAGACTATATCCCAGGGGCCTAAGGCAGTAGCCTCGACCTCAGCAAAAAACCCTACTCCTTCTGAAAGGGAATCCAGGTCCTTAGAGATGGAGGAAAAAAGTTTACACCTCTGCTACTCTCTCAGCTAGAGCTTTAAACTGTCAGTTTCATATGATCCAATACCAAGAGTTTATGCTTGATCAGCTAACTAAGAAGCTGTCCTCTGATGACTCCTTAGATAAGAAATATGTTTTAGAAATGGTGAATAACATCCAACAGGTTAGTAACCATTCTTTAAAATGTGGCTATGATGCACTGGAGGCTTCATTTAGATCAGCCATGACTGGCACAGTGATAAGAAGGCATGCATGGTTGAAAGAACAGGTCTTGCCAGATCATGTTAAAGCAAAGCTGTTAGATGCTCCTATGGATAAGGCCAGTCTATTTGGTACACCTGCTCAGCAAGTAATGAAGAAAATGGAAGAAAAGGCAAAATCTGTACAAACAGTTAAGGATTTCTTACAGGTTCAGCCCCCACGGTTTAGCAGGAACTGGCCTGCCAAAAATTGGTCCTTTCCAGATTCCTCAAAATCTCAAAGAGGCAGGAATAGACGCTCTAGAGGCAGAAATCAATCCAGAGGAGGTGCCTACAGAGGACGCCAGTGGCAAGGCAATAACCGAAGCACAGACACAACCACTGCCACTACAACAGGACAATCACAGTGACTTGGCTCTGACACCGCCTACCAGGGAGCAAATAGCAGCACCTTTAGGCAGAAAGTTAGCCTTATTTTTGAAAAATTGGCACTGTATCACAAAAGACAAGTGGATTTTGCAAACCATAGACCAAGGCTACAGGTTCCACTTCCACACCTTACCAGTAAAAGAGGAATGCCAAATCTACCTCCAAATCAAAAAACAGAAGCTCTAAAGCAGATAGCAGAATTAACAAAGATGAGAGCTGTGGAAAGAGTACCAATAACAGAACAGGGCAAAGGATTCTACTCCAGACTCTTCCTAGTACCAAGAAAAGAAAAGTTGGAGACCTATTCTCGACCTGTCCGTCTTAAACACATACATCATTGTCCCAAAATTCAAAATGCTGACCCTACAGCAACTTCTTCCCATGCTGGGCAAGGAGTGTTGGCTGGTAACTCTAGATCTCAAGGAGGCATACCTGCACGTCCCCATACGACCAAATTGCAGAAGATACCTCAGATTTCTTGCAGGATCAGAGCATTATCAATTCTCAGCATTGCCCTTTGGCTTATCTACTGCCCAGAGTATTCACAAAATGCCTGGCATCAGTAATCGCTCACTGCAGGCTACAGGGAATACAAATTTATCCATACCTGGACGACTGCCTGTTACAAGCGGACAACAAAAGCAAGCTGACAACAGATCTACAAAGAGTCATTTGCTTACTACAAGCCCTGGGATACACAGTCAATTTACAAAAGTCAAGACTGATACCATCCCAAACAAGAACATTCTTGGGTGCAGATTTGGACACAGTAAAACAAATGGCATTCCTAACTGCAGAAAAACAAAACAACTCCTCTTTACTTCTTGGCATTAACAAAGCAGAACAAACTAACAGCAAGAAAAGTACTGCAGGCCTTGGGCTTCATGGCATCATGCATAATCTTGGTGCCACATGCCAGACTACATATGAGAAAGCTACAGTGGTACCTAAAGAATTTATGGTCTCAACACAGGCACAGCTTAGAAACCGAAATCCCACTAATCCCATGCCTGAAACAGGAGTTCCTATGGTGGGCTCAAGCATGCCAGTCAAACCCAGGCTTACCCTACCACAACTTTCAAGCAAGCCAAACCATCACAACGGACGCCTCAAACCTAGGCTGGGGGGCGCACATGTTGGACAAATGCATACAAGGATTGTGGACTCAAGACCAGCTGCACCTGCACATAAACCAAAAAGAAATGCTGGCAGTAAAACTAGCAATACTGAAATTCAGACCATTCCTCAAAGAAGGCCATTTAATGATAAGGACAGACAACACCACAGTCATGTGGTACATCAACAAACAAGGAGGCACTCATTCATACCCCCTATGCAGAATGACTGTGGACCTCTGGAATATGGCTCTGAGCTACAACATCCAGTTACAGGCAATGTTTGTGCCGGGAAAAGAAAACACCTTAGCAGACATGTTAAGCAGAACCACCTCGGATGCTCACGAATGGATGCTACACCCGGACATCTTCAGGACCATCACAAAGAAATGGGGAATGCCACAAATAGACCTATTCGCATCCCCACTCAATCACCAGCTCAAAAAATTCTGCACAAGGACATGCCACCCACTTGCATGGAAGGTGGACTCTCTATCCTTCAGTTGGAAAGGCCTGACAGCATATGCATTTCCACCTCTTCCTTTGATGCACAAGGTACTACTGAAAATCAAAGAGGAACGTCCAAGGATAATCCTGATAGCTCCGAATTGGCCAAGACAACACTGGTACCCATTGCTAAGGAGCATGTCTCGGGGGAGAATGTGGTCAATACCCCTGATGCCTTTGATGTTAACTCAGAACAACTACAACATCATGCATCCAAACCTAAAAACATTGCAACTGACTGCCTGGAACATCACATAGCAGCAACTAACCCAGACCTATCCCAAAGGGTTAAAGACATTATCCTTGAAGCCCGCAGACCTTCAACAAGAAGGAACTATGCAGGAAAATGGAAAAGGTTTGTCATTTGGAGTACTGAAAGAGGAAAAGATGTGTCGAACATAGATATTGCTAACATCCTGGAGTACTTGGCAGAGCTTCTACATACAGGCCTGTCTTATTCCTCCATCAAGATACATGCATCAGCTATTTCAGCAGAATACAGCTTGATCCACCTGTCTTTTCGCATCCTCTACTCAGGCAGTTCCTCAGAGGGATCAAGAATGTAAAACCTCCTAGGAAACCACCATTACCAGCATGGGACTTGAACTTTGTGCTAGAAAAATTGACACTCCCTCCATTTGAACCAGCAGCAACAGCAGAACTTCAACACCTATCATGGAAAACTGCTTTCCTACTGGCAATTACTTCAGCAAGGAGGGTTTCGGAACTACAGGCCTTAATGGCAGTACAACCCTTCCTAATCTTCCATCAAGATAGGGTCTCCATGAGAACTAATCCTACATTTATGCCTAAGGTGGTATCCAGAGTGTCTTTAAACCAGGCAATCCACCTACCTACCTTCTTTCCCAATCCACAGAACAGGGGGGAAAGACTGCTGCATACCTTGGATGTACATAGTTACGCTACTACCTGGACAGAACCAAAGGTAACAGAAAAACTGACCAGCTTTTAGTAGCCTATGCAACAGGAAGGGAAGGAAAAGCAATTTCCAAACAGACAATCTCCAAATGGATAGGAAATTGCATAAGATTCTGTTACTCCTACCATGGAAAACCAATTCCACAGAACATAAGACCTCATTCTACAAGGGCTACAGCCACTACCACAGCTTTCTTACGAGGAGTGGCAACCAAGGACATTATTGAGGCGGCTACTTGGACCTCCGTGCATACATTTGCCAAGCATTATAATTTACCTCTATACTCTAGATCCCGAGCAGGGTTTGCCACTGCTGTACTGCAAGGGATCCTAACTACACCATAATTTTTCTTCCTCCACCCCTAGTTGGCTATGGTATTCTACCCATTTGTTATGACTGCAGATGCTACCTTGAAGGACATAGTACAGTTTTGTACCTACCATAAATGTAGATGTCGAACAGGATAGCATCTGAAGTCAGGATTACCCACCCCCCTTCCCCTCTTTGGTACTCCTAGGGTTTTTACCCTCCTATTAGCTAGCTGGGGGGGGGGGGTCTCTTATGGTGTATTTGTTTGTATATATGTACATACATGCTTATTTTTTGTGTTTGCCTTCTACTTTTTTTTGGAAACATTGGCATTTATCCAAAATTTAGCTTTCCAAGAGGGCAACTGGCATCTGGGGCAAGAAACACTGAGGAAAATGGCGTCGGCTGATGCCTTTATACCCGAAGACCAGCAGAGATGACGTCGGGTGGAGTGCGACATCAGCCGAAGCCGGACCCAGACTTTGGAATCCGGCCGACCGAAGGGCTGCCTGACGACAGGACAACCCATTTGTTATGACTGCAGATGCTATCCTGTTCGGACATCTACATTTATGGTAGGTACAAAACTGTACTTTACTGAGACACTCCCTACAAGCTGTTCTCACCCTGGAGAATGTTGACTGTGCAGTTACTGAGACACTCCCTACAAGCTGTCCTCACCCTGGAGAATGTTGACTGTGCAGTTACTGAGACACTCCCTACAAGCTGTTCTCACCCTGGAGATTGTTGACTGTGCAGTTACTGAGACACTCCCTACAAGCTGTCCTCACCCTGGAGAATGTTGATGACTATGCAGTTACTGAGACATGGTTTAACACAGCAAAGAGCACCATGACATTGCAGAGCTGTAATGCCTTCCACAAATTCAGACCTGTTACTGCATAGTAAGGGACAAAAGGTGGATGTGGCTCAATTTATATAGAAAACACACCCTTCAAGGCTGGTCAGACAGTATTACTTGCTTGAGTGTCTCCAAGCCCAAATTACTATGGGCAAACCCCCACACCATATCCTTGTGAGTTGTAGGTCACCTTCCATGACCGAGGAAGCCAATAACACATACTTAAATGTATTGGAGACACACCACATTCAACCCAGCACCACATTCATGGGTGACTTTGACTATCCTGCTATAAACTGGGAGTCATACATGGCCCTTAACATGCAGGCCCTGGGATTCCTGGACTTTGTAAACACAAATACCCTGGACCAGATAGTCTGCATGCTCACTAGGGGTGGTACCATCCTAGTCCTCACCAACATGAGGGGAAGTTGCACCCTTCCAAGTTAATTTTTCTCACTAGTCAGGTCAAAACATAAAGTGGTCTCCTTTGAAATAAAAGTAAAACCTAGGATAACAGGTAACTGTAGAAATTTTAGAACTTATTTCAAGGCAAACTTCCTAATTCTGAGACCCTGGACAAATTTCAAGCCCCTCCAACATACGGAACACTGGTACCTTCTCTGAATCATTCAAAAGATCCTTCTAGACTTGTACATACAGTTCTGTAAAGGCTACAGTTTCAGCCTGGCATTTCAGAACAAACTAAAAAAAAAAGTAAGCCACCCTGGTTGAATCACATCATCAGTAGATTATATAACAAAAGGGAGAAACTCCTGGCCAAACTTTGGAATTACAGTGTTCAGCAAGGTTAACAAGTCACTCATCAAACGAAATAAACAACTCAGTGGACTAATTACGCCAACCAAAGCCAAATCTGATGTAAAAGTAGCCTCCCAGGTTAAGGACAACCATGATACATTCTTTATTTATGTCCAAAACCTCACAGGCAGGACATGACAATGTGCCAAACTATTTAACAGATGTCCTTCATGGATGCATCTGCAGTCATAACAACTGGGTTGTCCTGTCGTCAGGCTGCCCTTCAGTCGGCCGGATTCCAAAGTCCGGGTCCGGCTTCGGCTGATGTCGCACTTCACCCAACGTCATCTCTGTTGGTCTTCGGGTATAAAGGCATCAGCCGACGCCATTTTCCTCAGTCTTTCTTGCCGCGTGGCGCCCGAAGCAGAAGCTGTTCGCAAGTGCCGGTCGGTCGGATCCAGAGATTACTTCTACCGAATACTACTTCGAAGACTTCTAAAGCTAAGTACCCCGTTGGGGACTCTTTCTTGCCTCAGCCGATGTCAGAAAAAGTTAATAATTGTTTAACCTGTGGGGAACAAATACCTCATAAAGATTTCCACTCTTATTGTCTGCCTTGTTTAAGCCCAGCCCACGACGTAGCAGCCTGTTCGGCCTGTGCTCCTTTCAACCGACGAACGCTTAGGCGTCGGTCGGAGTTTGCTGAACAGTTTTTTGGTTCTGATTTTGTGTACATTATGCCGTCGGATCCTCCGACTACCCAATCTGCAAAAAACGCAAAGATAAAGACCGACACTCGCGGTCCGCGGTTTCGGCCGAAACCATGGTTAAGCAAACCGTGAGTGTCTCGGTTTGGGCGAAACCGAGAAAACTGATCAAAGTACAGCTGAATCTATCTCTACAACTGAGGCCCCTGCTACCACTCTTGAATCGGCCTCAGAAATTTTATCCACTACGGTGGTTGCCACTGACTTATCAGACACCATTCCCTTGGATGTCTCTACCCCAGCACGTGGTGCTGCTAGGCCTCCAGCAGCCATGTCCATTAAGGCCTTTGCCAGGGCTAAAGCAGCCAAGACTACTAAAACAGTGCCTGTTAAACCCCTACAACCAGGCCCTCCTCTAGTTCTCAAATGCTTACTCTGGCAGAAGATTTAATTTCATTAATTAGAGGATCTCAATCTCACCCAGACAGGGCCTCTCAGCCCCCAGAGAAGAGACCTAGGGCAGAGCCCCCTGAGCCAGTGTCCCCTGATGATTCTGCCGATGAATCAGACATAACTGACCAGCCAGAGGCTCCTTTCTCCAATTTTGAAGACTCAGATGCTGAAGAATCCATTCCAGCTGCTTCCCCACCAGAAGAATTCTCCTTTGGGGAAACCTTACATGCCATGCGAGAGCAGTTCCAATGGCAGCAACAGGATTTTTCAGACTCCAGAAAAAGACTTAGGACCTTTCTGCACCTTCCACAGCACAGGCCCTTAGCTATACCTCCTGTTCTCTCTGTGGTGGATGATGCTTTCAATGATGTCTGCTCCGCACCAGATTCTTTACCTCCAGCCCTTGCCAAACCAGACAGATTTTACAGGGTGCCAGACACTCATCACCACCTTTACAAGGCCCCACTTGCAGACCCCGAAACTATATCCCAGGGTCCCAAGGCAGTAGCCGCGACCATAGCTAAAAACCCTATTCCTTCTGAAAGGGAAGCAAGGTCATTAGACAGATGGGGAAAAAGGTCTACACTTCAGCTACTCTCTCAGCTAGAGCTTTAAACTGTCAGTTTCACATGATACAATACCAAGAGTTTATGCTTGATCAGTTAACAAAAAAGCTAACCACTGATGAATCTCTAGATAAGAAATATGTATTAGAAATGGTAAATAACATACAACAGGTTAGTAACCATTCCTTAAAATGTGGCTATGATGCACTGGAGGCTTCATTTAGATCAGCCATGACTGGCACAGTGATAAGAAGGCATGCATGGCTAAAGGAGCAAGCTTTACCGGATCATGTTAAAGCTAAGTTACTAGATGCTCCTATGGATAAGACAAGTTTGTTTGGTACACCTGCCCAGCAGGTTATGAAGAAAATGGAAGAAAAGGCAAAATCTGTTCAAACGGTTAAAGATTTCTTGCAGGTTCAACCCCCAAGGTTTAGCAGGAACTGGCCTGCCAAAAATTGGTCCTTTCCTGACTCCACAAGATCCCAAAGGGGCAGGAATAGACGTTCCAGAGGCAGAAACCAATCCAGAGGAGGTGCCTACAGAGGACGACAGTGGCAAGGTAACAACAGAGGCACAGACACAACCACTGCCACTACAACAACACAACCACAGTGACTTAACCTTAAATCCGCCTACCAGGGAACAAATAGCAGCTCCTCTAGGCGGCAAGTTAACCTTATTTTCAAAGAACTGGCACTATATAACAAAAGACAAGTGGATTTTACAAACCATAGATCAAGGTTACCGGTTCCACTTCCACACTTTACCAGTCAAAAGAGGAATACCAAATCTACCTCCAAATCAAAAAACAGAGGCTCTACAACAGATAATGCAGTTAGCAAACATGAGAGCTGTGGAAAGAGTGCCAACAGCAGAGCAAGGAAAGGGGTTCTACTCCAGACTATTCCTAGTTCCAAGAAAGGAAAAAGTTGGAGACCTATTCTCGACCTGTCCACCTTAAATACATACATCATTGTCCCAAAATTCAAAATGCTGACCCTACAGCAACTTCTTCCCATGCTGGGCAAGGAGTGTTGGCTGGTAACTCTAGATCTCAAGGAGGCATACCTGCACGTCCCCATTCGACCAATCTGCAGAAGATACCTCAGATTTCTTGCAGGATCAGAGCACTATCAATTCTCAGCATTGCCCTTTGGCTTATCTACTGCGCCAAGAGTATTCACAAAATGCCTAGCATCAGTAATCGCCCATTGCAGACTACAGGGAATTCAAATTTACCCATACCTGGACGACTGCCTGCTACAAGGGGACAACAAAAGCAAGCTGACAACAGATTTACAAAGGGTCATTTACTTGCTACAAGCACTGGGATACACAGTCAATTTACAAAAGTCAAGGCTGATACCATCCCAAACAAGGACATTCTTGGGCGCGGAATTGGACACAGTAAAACAAATGGCATTCCTAACTACAGAAAAACAAAAGAACTCCTCTTTACTTCTTGGCACTAACAAAACTAAACAAGTTAACAGCAAGAAAAGTACTGCAGGCCTTGGGCTTCATGGCATCATGCATAATCTTGGTCCCACTTGCCAGACTACATATGAGAAAACTACAGTGGTACCTAAAGAATTTATGGTCCCAACACAGACACAGCCTAGAAACAGAAATCCCACTAATTCCATGCTTAAAACAGGAGTTTCTATGGTGGGCTCAGGCATGCCAGTCAAACCCAGGGCTACCCTTTCGCAGATGTCAAGCAAGCCAGACCATCACAACAGACGCTTCAGACCTAGGATGGGGGGCCCACATGCTGGACAAATGCGTGCAAGGATTGTGGACACAGGATCAACTTCACCTGCACATCAACCTAAAAGAAATGCTGGCAGTAAAACTGGCAATCCAAAAGTTCAGACCATTTCTCAAAGAGGGCCAGTTGATGATAATGACAGACAACACCACAGTCATGTGGTACATCAACAAACAAGGAGGCACTCATTCATACCCCCTATGCAGAATGACTTTGGAGCTGTGGAACCTGGCACTCAGCTACAACATCCAGTTACAGGCAATATTTGTACCGGGAAAAGAAAATACTCTAGCAGACATATTAAGCAGAACCACATCGGATGCCCACGAATGGAAGCTGCACCCGGACATCTTCAAGACCATCTCAAAGAAATGGGGAATGCCTCAGATAGATCTATTCGCATCACCTCTCAATCACCAGCTCAAAAAATTCTGCACAAGGACAATTCCACCCACTAGCATGGAAAGTGGATTCGCTCTCCTTCAGCTGGAAAGGCCTGACAGCTTATGCATTCCCACCTCTTCCCTTGATACACAAGGTATTACTAAAAATCAAGGAAGAACGTCCAAGGATAATCCTGATAGCTCCAAACTGGCCAAGACAACACTGGTACCCACTGCTGAGGAGCATGTCTCGGAACAATATGTGGCCAATACCCCTGATGCCTTTGATGTTAACTCAGAACAACTACAGCATCATACATCCAAACCTAAAAACGTTGCAACTGACTGCATGGAACATCACATAGCAGCAGCTAATCCAGAACTTTCCCAAAGAGTTAAAGACATTATTCTTGAAGCACGCAGACCTTCAACAAGAAGGAACTATGCTGGAAAATGGAAAAGGTTTGTCATTTGGAGTACTGAAAGAGGAAAAGATGTGTCAAACATAGATATGCCTAACATTCTGGAGTATCTGGCCGAACTTCTTCATTCAGGCCTGTCCTACTCCTCCATCAAGATACATGCATCAGCTATTTCAGCAGAATACAGCTTTGATCCACCTGTTTTTTCGCACCCTTTGCTCAGGCAGATGTCCTTCATGGATGCATCTGCAGTCATAACAACTGGGTTGTCCTGTCGTCAGGCAGCCCTTCAGTCGGCCGGATTCCAAAGTCCGGGTCCGGCTTCGGCTGATGTCGCACTTCACCCGACATCATCTCTGTTGGCCTTCGGGTATAAAAGCATCAGCCGACGCCATTTTCTTCAGTCTTTCTTGCCGCGTGGCGCCCGAAGCAGAAGCTGTTCGCAAGTGCCGGTCGGTCGGATCCAGAGATTACTTCTACCGAATACTACTTCGAAGACTTCTAAAGCTAAGTACCCCGTTGGGGACTCTTTCTTGCCTCAGCCGATGTCAGAAAAAGTTAATAATTGTTTAACCTGTGGGAAACAAATACCTCATAAAGATTTCCACTCTTACTGCCTGCCTTGCTTAGGCCCAGCCCACGACGTAGCAGCCTGTTCGTCCTGTGCTTCTTTCAACCCGTGACGGCTTAGGCGTCGGTCGGAGTTTGCAGAACAGTTTTTCGGTTCTGATTTTGCGTACATTATGCCGTCGGATCCTCCGACTACGCATTCTGCCAAAAAACGCAAAGAAAAAGACCGACACTCGCGGTCCGCGGTTTCGGCCGAAACCATGGATCTGAAGTAGGATATTCATTTGTCTGCAACCTGTGGGTTATGGATCCGATATCGGATCCGAACCGGCATGGTTTTCCAGCTATGGATCCAAGCTCTCAGCTCCTCCCCTCACCCATAATGCCCTGCTCTACCCTCATGACCTCAGATCTCGTTTGCCGCGCTGGTGACTGGATTTGCATTCATAGCTCTCAGCTAAGTGGTGATTTATTACCTGTTAAAACAAAAAATTTTAAGTTTTTTGTGTAATTCTGTGTGAAAGTTTAGGTTTCCCTCTTTGATAGTTTTATTTTGAGTTAAATTAAGTAATTTTTTTCCTCCCTCGCTGTTGCGTAGAGTGTGTGTGTTGGGCCTGTGTGTCTTTTTGTTTTAAGTTACTTTTAGTAGCTTTATAGATTATGGCTGATCAGCCTAAATCTATTTTTCCAAATGCTCCGAGAGTGGCCATAAGCTCTCACCGCCTGATGGCCCCACTCGGTGTTAAGTGTCTCGGGGTTGAACACCTCACATCTGGTTGTTCCATTTGTGCAGGGTTCAACCCCAGGGCACTGAGGAGCGGAGGTCCAAGCTTGTCTTGGCGGGTCTTTACCGCCAGACTCGCTCGCCTCCGCTCCTCGGGAACAACTGTGGCTACGGTTGTTCCCTGTGGCACCCTCCTGCTCCTGGGACTCAACCTCCCGCTTCTGGAGAGGAGAGGGATGCTAGTAAAGGACGGAGGGAGAAGCACCAAGCGGCGGGCGAGACCTCTGTTTCGCCCGCCAGCCAAGCTTCTCCCGGCTCCGATGTCGGTTCGTCTCCTCCTTCTCGGCTCCGGTCCCCTGTGTGCTTTTCACGGGTCCTGAGGAGGAGGAGACCGATCTCCGTCGAGGCTATCGAGGAGGCACTCCAGGCCTACCTCGGTAGCCTCGTCAGATCTACATAGCCTTTCTGATGCTGATCTGGACCGGATGATGAGAAGGTTCATCCAGGCCCAGATGCAGATGGGAGTGCTCTTGCCTCCCCCTCCGGGGAGCTCAACACTTTTAAGCCTATTGCTCCTTCTCCGACCCGCTATCCGGGTTCGGAGCAGCTGGAGCCGAGCAGCTTCGAGCCGGGTGGGTCGGCCGATAGTACTGGTACCGGATCCGACCCTGCCCTCGGTGCGTCGGACCCGACCTCGGAGCCTGGATCCGAGCCGGATCCGGGGATCAGTGCTCCTTGGCGCCGTCTGTGTCGGGCGTACTGTCCCGGATCCGGAAGCGCCGGCTCGGTCCACTCCGGATCCGAGGGAGCCATTGTCGGATCCTTTGGTCGAGTCGGCTCCTTCGGCTTTTGATGTAGTGGAGAGGGCTCTGTTGAGGGTCTCGGACCCCGGCACTTGTTCGGCTCCGTCCCGCTCCCTCTGCACTGGGCTAGGCTTCCACCATCCGGCCCCTGGGACAGCCCGTTTCTGTGCCCCAAGTTGCTCCTATGGAGCAAATTGCTGCTGAGGACTCCTCTGACAGCCCCCAGAGGAGGTCCCTCAAGCATACTGCGATAAAGGAGGCACATTGACTCCCGAGTCTCTCACAGAAGACACGGACTTGGAGGAAGGGAAGGCTCCCCACGGTCACCCGAGGATGTCTCCTTTGGAGACATCATGGAAATACTCCATAAAGGGGTGGTCTGCCCCAAGTCTTCCTCGACGAGTCTGTGTTCTTGGAGGCATTTGAAGCGGGCCCGTCTACCTCTTGGGTGTCCCCTGCCGACCCCTGGTGGACCTTATTACCACCAGGGCGTGGAAGGAACCGGACACCGTGGAGCCAATTCCCAAAGACCGGATAGGATCCTTAGTCCGCCATCCGACCGGGCCCATTGGAGTAAGGGCCTCCGTAGATGCCATGTTGACGGCGGCCACAAAGAGGGAACTGGCTCAGGAGAGTCCCTCAGTCCACCCACCGAGCAAGGAGTCTCGGATGATGGACCGCTTGAAGCGGATGTTCAGTTCGGCGACCTTCTCGGTAAGGCTGAACTATTTGGCACATGTCATTAGGATGCAGCGAGATCTTAAGGAATACGCTGCATCCCCTGAGTCCATTTCGAGGAGGACAGAGTTCTGCACTCCACCCGTATGGCCACTCTTAGGTCAGTTACAAATACTTCTGCGGCTACTCTCCCATGCAGCGGAAGGCGCCGCTAGAGCTGCGGGACAGGACTGGTCACTAGGCGTCAGGCCTGGCTCCGTCCTGCATTTTCTGAGCCCTTCAAAGCGTCATTTGCGACGCTTTGATGGTTCTGCTCTGTTTGGCAAGACCGTTCGCGGGCGTTGACCCAGAGCGAAAGGACGGAAGACGCTGTCTGCCGTCGGAATCCGCTTCTCTGCACCCCAGAGGCCCTATTCTAGGAACCAAAAGGGTCAGAAGAAGATGTGGTTCGAAGTCGCAGCAGTCCCAGCCTGCTCCGGACAACCAGTCCTTCCGTGGCAGAGGAAGACAGGGAGGGCCGCCCTAGAGGCAGAGGGGCTCCCAGAAACTTGGGTCCAGGAACCTTTCTCTGAACGGCCGCGCAGCAACCCTGAGGGTTGCCCGACTGCTCTACTCTGGAGGCAGTCGGGGACGTTCCGGGGCACCTAGCGGCATGGGAGTCCATAACATCGGACCGCTGGGTTCTCCAAATCATATCCAGGGATATCGCATTCCTTTCCTTCACCTTCCAAAGTTGAAGTCCCTCCCAGACGTCCCACCCGGTCAGGGAGGCCGCTTTGGCAGAAATTGGCCATCTGCTAAAGAAAAGAGCCATCCAGCCCGTTCCCCAGACCAGATCGGATCAGGGTTCTACTCCAGATTCTTTTAGTGCCAAAAAGACGGGGAACTAAGACCAATCCTAGACCTCTCTCTCTTGAATCTGGCAGTCCCCAAAGAAAAATTCGAATGGTCACTCTGCAATCTATTCTCCCCTTCTGGGAGAAAATCACTGGATGTGCTCGATAGACCTCAAGGACGCGTACTACCACATCCTGATGGACAGGCGCTCAGGAGGTTTCTCCGCTTCCGGCTGGGAGCCAGTCACTACCAGTTCGGGTCCTTCCCTTTGGTCTCACCACAGCCCCCAGGGTGTTCACCAAAGTATTAGCAGTGGTAGCGGCCCACCTGAGGCTTCAGGGGTGCAGGTCTTTCCCTACCTGGACGACTGGCTTCTTACCGCCCAACAAGGCATCTACTTCTATTGGCTTGAGACTCCTTTCTCCATCTTGCTCCTTTCTGGGCATCACAATAAATACAAAGAAATCCAACCTGGCCCACACAGCTCTTAGATTTTATAGGGGCCAGGCTAGACACAAGGAGTTTACGAGCCTTCCTCACTGCGGACAGAGTTCTAAATCTGCAGCTCCAGGTGCGGGCCATTCTCCATTCAAGTTCTGTTCCAGCAGAGTTGGTCCTGAGGGCTCTAGGGTCCATGGCATCGGCTATAGCACTTCTTCATCTTGCCAGGCTCAATATGCATTCTACAGTGGACGCTCTTAGTACAGTGGTCATACCTTGCTCTCCCATGCATCATCCCATAGCGATCAGCAAGGCTTGCAAGCGGCCCCTCTTGTGGTGGCTCCACTCCCCGGATCTCCACAAAGGCCGCCCATTTTGTGCTTCTCCCCTCTCGCCACGGTGACCACGGGCCTCCGCCTCGGGTGGGGGCACTTTGGGCGGACCGTCCAAGGCACGTGGAGCGATTCAGAGACCTTACTGCATATCAATGTTCTAGAGATGAGAGCAGTGCTCTTAGCGTTGCTAGCACTTCAGGACTTTCTTCCCTTGGGAACAATTGCGATTCAATCGGACAACATGTCTGTTGTCTGGTACATCAACAAGCAAGGGGAACAAGGTCTTACCCTCTTTGTCGAGAGGCCATGAGAGTTTGGGAATGGGCAATCTCACCAATCGCTTTCTAATAGCAACGCACATTCGGTCGGTCCAACATCCTAGCGGACAAGCTCAGTCGCACCATTCTGACCCCTTACGAGTGGTCTCTCAATTGTCAAGTAGCGACGCATATTCGCACGGTGGGGAACCCTTCTTGCGATCTTTTGCTTCTCCCTCAAACACCAAGTGCGACAGTTTTTCGCTCTAATACCTCCTCCGGAGGTACCCCAAGAGACGCTCTGGTGCATGCTTGGCCACCCGGTCTTCTGTATGCCTATCCACCCTTGCCTCTGATGCTCCAAGTTCTTCAGAAAGCCTCTCGGTGGGTTGCAGAATGATTCTCATTGCTCCATTCTGGCCTCGACAGATCTGGTTCCCCTTCCTAAGGTCTCACTCGGTGAATCCTCCTTGGATTCTAGATCCCATCCGGATCTGATATCCCATCCATCCTGCATTCCTCCTCCGAATCTGGACAACCTGAAGCTGACCGCTTGGCTGCTCCAGTTCCACTCTTGATAAGGACTCGGTATTTCTTCACCGGTAAAGGCCATTTTGGTGGCGGCTCATAAACCATCCACTAGAAAGGTTTACGAAGCAAATGGAAACGTTTCTCTTTGTGGGCGGGCGGCAAGGCCTGAATCCCTTCACGGTTCCTCTCCCTTTAGTGCTTGACTTTCTAACCACTCTCTTTAACGATGGTGCCAGCAGTTCCACAGTCAAAGTACAACTGGCGGCAATTTCTCACTATCACATTGGCCATGACTCTAATCCTCTTATGTCAGCCAAATTGTGTAAAATTTTTCTTAAAGGTACTTTTCTTCTCAGGCCCCTATAAAACAAGCAGTTCCTCCTTGGGACCTTTCTCTGGTCCTACAGGCCTTGACCGCCTCCTTCGAGCCAGCGGCTACGGTGGATCTCAAATTCTTGTCCTACAAGACAGCCTTTTTGGTAGCCATTACATCAGCCAAGAGAGTTTCTGAACTTCAAGCATTATCAGCTAAACCTCCTTACTTGGTATTTCATCCGGACCGTGTCTCCTCAGGACCAACCCGTCCTTTCTTCCTAAAATCGCTTCTGAAGCAAACATCAATCAATCCATTAACCTCCCTGTTTTCTTCCCTAAATATGAAAACAAAGGTGAATATAAGCTACATTCACTAGATGTTCACAGGCAACTTAGATTTTATCTGAACAGGACAGCTGGTCATAGGCAATCCGACCAGCTGTTTATTTCCTTTGCAAAATTCAATTTGGGCAAGCCAATCTCTAAAGTTTCTCTGTCCCGCTGGATTTCACAGTGCATTTTATTGGCTTATCAAGCTTCAGGAAGGCCGCACCGGAGGGTGTTCATGCCCATTCAACCCGGTCAGTATCTACCTCGCAGCCTTCAAGGCTAGGATTCCTCTAGATGATATTTGTGCAGCAGCCACGTGGGCTTCATCTCATACGTTTATTTCCCACTATAAGTTGGATCTTGCATCTAGGGGTAGAGCATCCTTTGGCTCCGCAATATCCTTCCATGATGGCCGCCCAAGATTCAGGTAGCTGGGGACTCTGTCCCACAGGTTGCAGACAAATGAATATCCTACTTCAGATTTAGAAGTTATGTACTCACCATAACGTTCCATCTGAGTAGGTGTATTCATTTGTCTGCAACCATCCCGCCCTCCTATCCCCCTGGCCTATCAGTTTCCTGCATATTCTATGTTACCCTTTTGAGGGTATTGTTGCTTTGGCAAACTCGATCTGAGGTCATGAGGGTAGAGCAGGGCATTATGGGTGAGGGGAGGAGCTGAGAGCTTGGATCCATAGCTGGAAAACCATGCCGGTTCGGATCCGATATCGGATCCATAACCCACAGGTTGCAGACAAATGAATACACCTACTCAGATGGAACGTTATGGTGAGTACATAACTTCTAATTAAGCAAACCGCGAGTGTCTCGGTTTCGGCCGAAACCGAGAAAACTGATCAAAATACAGCTGAATCTATCTCTACAACTGAGGTCCCTGCTAACACTCTTGAATCGGCCTCAGAAATTTTACCCACTACGGTGCTTACCACTGACTTATCAGACACCATTCCCTTGGATGTCTCTACCCCAGCACGTGGTGCTGCTAGGCCTCCAGCAGCCATGTCCATTAAGGCCTTCGCCAGGGCTAAAGCAGCCAAGACTACTAAAACAGTGCCTGTTAAACCCCCCTCAACCAGGCCCTCTTCCAGTTCCCAAATGCTTACTTTGGCAGAAGATTTAATTTCACTAATTAGAGGATCTCAATCTCACCCAGACAGGGCCTCTCAGCCCCCAGAGAAGAGACCTAGGGCAGAGCCCCATGAGCCAGTGTCCTCTGATGATTCTGCTGATGAATCAGACATAACTGACCAGCCAGAGGCTCCTTTCTCCAATTTTGAAGATTCTGATGCTGAAGAATCCATTCCAGCTGCTTCCCCACCAGAAGAATTCTCCTTTGGGGAAACCTTGCATGCCATGCGAGAACAGCCAATGGCAGCAACAGGATTTTTCAGACTCCAGGAAAAGACTTAGGACCTTTTTGCACCTTCCACAGCATAGGCCCTTAGCTATACCTCCTGTTCTCTCTGTGGTGGATGATGCTTTCAATGATGTCTGCTCCGCTCCAGATTCTTTACCCCCAGCCCCTGCCAAACCAGACAGATTTTACAGGGTGCCAGATACTCATCACCACCTTTACAAGGCCCCTCTTGCAGACCCCGAAACTATTTCCCAGGGTCCCAAGGCAGTAGCCGCGACCATAGCTAAAAACCCTGTTCCTTCTGAAAGGGAAGCAAGGTCATTAGACAAATGGGGTAAAAAGGTTTACACTTCAGCCACTCTCTCAGCTAGAGCTTTAAACTGTCAGTTTCACATGATACAATACCAAGAGTTTATGCTTGATCAGTTAACTAAAAAGCTAACCACTGATGAATCTCTTGATAAGAAATATGTATTAGAAATGGTAAATAACATACAGCAAGTTAGTAACCATTCTTTAAAATGTGGCTATGATGCACTGGAGGCTTCATTTAGATCAGCCATGACTGGCACTGTAATTAGAAGGCATGCATGGCTAAGGGAGCAAGCTTTACCGGATCATGTTAAATCTAAATTGCTAGATGCGCCTATGGATAAAACAAGTTTGTTTGGTACACCTGCCCAGCAGGTTATGAAGAAAATGGAAGAAAAGGCAAAATCAGTCCAGACAGTTAAAGATTTCTTGCAGGTTCAACCCCCAAGGTTTAGCAGGAACTGGCCTGCCAAAAATTGGTCCTTTCCTGACTCCACAAGACCTCAAAGGGGCAGGAATAGACGTTCCAGAGGCAGAAATCAATCCAGAGGAGGTGCCTACAGAGGACGACAGTGGCAAGGTAACAACAGAGGCACAGACTCCACACCTGCCACTACATCAACACAGCCACAGTGACTTAATCCTAAACCCGCCTACCAGGGAACAAATAGCAGCTCCTCTAGGCGGAAAGCTAACCTTATTTTCAAAAAACTGGCACCACATAACAAAGGACAAGTGGATTTTACGAACCATAGATCAAGGTTACCGGTTCCACTTCCACACTTTACCAGACAAAAGAGGAATGCCAAATCTACCTCCAAATCAAAAGACAGAGGCTCTACAACAGATAATGGAGTTAGCAAACATGAGAGCTGTGGAGAAAGTGCCAACAGCAGAGCAAGGAAAGGGGTTCTACTCCAGACTATTCCTAGTTCCTAGAAAGGAAAAAGTTGGAGACCAATTCTAGACCTGTCCACCCTGAATACTTACATCATTGTCCCAAAATTCAAAATGCTGACCCTACAGCACCTTCTTCCCATGCTGGGCAAGGAGTGTTGGCTGGTAACTCTAGATCTCAAGGAGGCATACCTGCACGTCCCTATTCGACCAATCTGCAGAAGATACCTCAGATTTCTTGCAGGATCAGAGCACTATCAATTCGCAGCACTGCCCTTTGGCTTATCTACTGCTCCCAGAGTATTCACAAAATGCCTGGCATCAGTAATCGCCCATTGCAGACTACAGGGAATTCAAATTTATCCATACCTGGACGACTGCCTGATACAAGGAGACAACAAAAGCAAGCTGACAACAGATTTACAAAGGGTCATTTACTTGCTTCAAGCACTGGGATACACAGTCAATTTACAAAAGTCAAGACTGATACCATCCCAGACAAGGACTTTCCTGGGAGCGGAATTGGACACAGTAAGACAAATGGCATTCCTAACTACAGAAAAACAAAAGAACTCCCTCTTTACTTCTTGGCACTAACAAAACTGACCAAGTTAACAGCAAGAAAGGTACTGCAGGCCTTGGGTTTCATGGCATCATGCATAATCTTGGTTCCATTTGCCAGACTACATATGAGAAAACTACAGTGGTACCTAAAGAATTTATGGTCCCAACACAGACACAGCCTAGAAACGGAAATCCCACTAATACCATGCTTAAAACAGGAGTTCCTATGGTGGGCTCAGGCATGCCAGTCAAACCCAGGCCTGCCCTTTCGCAAGGTCAAGCAAGCCAGACCATCACAACAGATGCTTCAGACCTAGGATGGGGCATATGCTGGACAAATGCGTGCAAGGATTGTGGACACAGGACCAACTTCACCTGCACATCAACCTAAAAGAAATGCTGGCAGTAAAACTGGCAATCCAAAAGTTCAGACCATTTCTCAAGGAGGACCACTTGATGATAAGGACAGACAACACCACAGTCATGTGGTACATCAACAAACAGGGAGGCACTCATTCTTATCCCCTATGCAGAATGACTTTGGAGCTGTGGACCCTGGCACTCAGCTACAACATCCAGTTACAGGCAATATTTGTGCCAGGAAAAGAAAACTCTCTAGCAGATATGTTAAGCAGGACCACATCGGATGCCCACGAATGGCAGCTGCACCCGGATATCTTCAAGACCATCTCGAAGAAATGGGGAATGCCTCAGATAGATCTATTCGCATCACCTCTCAATCACCAGCTCAAATAATTCTGCACAAGGACATTCCACCCACTAGCATGGAAAGTGGACTCGCTCTCCTTCAGCTGGAAAGGCCTAACAGCATATGCATTCCCACCTCTTCCCTTGATACACAAAGTACTACTAAAAATCAAGGAGGAACGTCCAAGGATAATCCTGATAGCTCCAAACTGGCCAAGACAGCATTGGTACCCACTACTGAGGAGCATGTCTCGGAACAATATGTGGCCAATTCCCCTGATGCCTTTGATGCTAACTCAGAACAACTTCAGCACCATGCATCCAAACTTAAAAACGCTGCAACTGACTGCATGGAACATCACATAGCAGCTGCTAATACAGAACTTTCACAAAGAGTTAAAGACATTATTCTTGAAGCACGCAGGCCTTCAACTAGAAGGAATTATGCTGGGAAATGGAAAAGGTTTGTCATTTGGAGTTCTGAAAGAGGAGAAGTTGTATCAAACATAGATATGCCTAACATTCTGGAGTATCTGGCCGAACTACTTCGTTCAGGCCTGTCCTACTCCTCCATCAAGATTCATGCATCAGCTATTTCAGCAGAATACAGCTTTGATCCACCTGTTTTTCACACCCTTTGCTCAGGCAGTTCCTCAGAGGAATCAAGAATGTGAAACCTCCAAGGAAACCACCATTGCCAGCTTGGGACTTGAACTTTGTGCTAGAAAAATTGACACTATCACCTTTTGAACCAGCAGCAACAGCAGACCTACAACACCTGTCATGGAAAACTGCTTTCCTACTGGCAATTACTTCAGCAAGGAGGGTTTCAGAACTACAGGCCTTAATGGCAGTGCAACCCTTTCTAATCTTCCACCAAGATAGAGTGCCCATGAGGACTAATCCTACATTTATGCCTAAGGTGGTATCCAGAGTGTCTTTAAACCAGGCAATCCACCTGCCTACCTTCTTTCCCAACCCACAAAACAGAGGGAAAGAATACTGCATACCTTGGATGTACATAGACAGCTACGCTACTACTTGGACAGAACAAAAATAGCAGAAAGACTGACCAACTTTTCAGTAGCCTATGCAACAGGAAGGGAAGGAAAAGCTATTTCCAAACAGACAATCTCCAAATGGATAGGAAATTGCATACGATTCTGTTACTCCTTCCATGGAAAGCCAATTCCACAGAACATAAGACCTCATTCTACAAGGGCAACAGCCACTACCACAGCCTTCTTACGAGGAGTGGCTACCAAAGACATTATTGAGGCGGCTACTTGGACCTCCGTGCATACATTTGCCAAGCATTATAATTTACCTCTATATTCCAGATCCCGAGCAGGGTTTGCCACTGCTGTTCTGCAAGGGATCCTAAACACACCATAATTTACTTTTATCCTCCTCCCTAGTTGGCTATGGTATTCTACCCAGTTGTTATGACTGCAGATGCATCCATGAAGGACATAGTACAGTTTTGTACCTACCATAAATGTAGATGTCCAAATTGGATAGCATCTGCAGTCAGGATTACCCTCCCTCCTTCCCTCTGTGGTACTCCTAGGGTGTTTACCCTTCTAATAGCTAGCTAGTGGGGATTTCTTTCATGGTGTATTTGTTTGTATTTATGTACATACATGCTTATTTTTGTGTTTACCTCTATCTTTTGGAAACATTGGCATCTATCCAAAATTTTTAGCCTTCTATAGGGCTTCTGGCATCTGGGGCAAGAAACACTGAAGAAAATGGCGTCGGCTGATGCTTTTATACCCGAAGGCCAACAGAGATGACGTCGGGTGAAGTGCGACATCAGCCGAAGCCGGACCCGGACTTTGGAATCCGGCCGACTGAAGGGCTGCCTGACGACAGGACAACCCAGTTGTTATGACTGCAGATGCTATCCAATTCGGACATCTACATTTATGGTAGGTACAAAACTGTACTTTCCTCAGAGGAATCAAGAATGTAAAACCTCCAAGGAAACCACCATTACCAGCTTGGGACTTAAACTTTGTGCTAGAAAAGTTGACACTATCACCCTTTGAACCAGCAGCAACAGCAGACCTACAACACCTGTCATGGAAAACTGCTTTCCTACTGGCAATTACTTCAGCAAGGAGGGTTTCAGAACTACAGGCCTTAATGGCAGTGCAACCCTTCCTAATCTTCCACCAAGATAGAGTGTCTATGAGGACTAATCCTACATTTATGCCTAAGGTGGTATCCAGAGTGTCTTTAAACCAGGCAATCCACCTACCTACCTTCTTTCCCAACCCACAAAACAGAGGGGAAAGAATACTGCATACCTTGGGTGTACATAGACAGCTACGCTACTACCTGGACAGAACAAAAAGTAGCAGAAAGACTGACCAACTTTTTGTAGCCTATGCAACAGGAAGGGAAGGAAAAGCTATTTCCAAACAGACAATCTCCAAATGGATAGGAAATTGCATACGATTCTGTTACTCCTTCCATGGAAAACCAATTCCACAGAACATAAGACCTCATTCTACAAGGGCAACAGCCACTACCACAGCCTTCTTACGAGGAGTGGCAACCAAAGACATTATTGAGGCGGCTACTTGGACCTCCGTGCATACATTTGCCAAGCATTATAACTTGCCTCTATATTCCAGATCCCGAGCAGGGTTTGCCACTGCTGTACTGCAAGGGATCCTAAACACACCATAATCTAGTTTTATCCTCCTCCCTAGTTGGCTATGGTATTCTACCCAGTTGTTATGACTGCAGATGCATCCATGAAGGACATAGTACAGTTTTGTACCTACCATAAATGTAGATGTCTGAACTGGATAGCATCTGCAGTCAGGATTACCCTCCCTCCTTCCCCTCTGTGGTACTCCTAGGGTGTTTACCCTCCTAATAGCTAGCTGGTGGGGGGGAGTCTTTTATGGTGTATTTGTTTGTATATATGTACATACATGCTTATTTTTGTGTTTACCTCTATCTTTTGGAAACATTGGCATCTATCCAAATTTTAGCCTTCAAGAGGGCTACTGGCATCTGGGGCAAGAAACACTGAGGAAAATGGCGTCGGCTGATGCCTTTATACCCGAAGACCAACAGAGATGACGTCGGGTGAAGTGCGACATCAGCCGAAGCCGGACCCGGACTTTGGAATCCGGCCGACTGAAGGGCTGCCTGACGACAGGACAACCCAGTTGTTATGACTGCAGATGCTATCCAGTTCGGACATCTACATTTATGGTAGGTACAAAACTGTACTTTCCACCTATACCGAGCATGAGGACATAGCAAACCTACTGGCTGATAAATTCTGCTCCAGTTTTACCTCACTTTCTCCCCTTAGACACCTCTCTAGAAATTACTCCAACCACAGCTTCACTGACTGTCACCAGGGAACAGGTCCTTAGTGCACTCTCCAGCACTGCATCAATTGGACCCAATAATATCTCTGGATGCCTCCTTAATATCATGAAGTATAACTTTTTGGGGCCTCTGAGAAGAACCATTCAGTTGTAGCCTCCAGACTTGCTCCGTGCCAAGCAAATAGAAGACTGCCGCTGTTTCCCCAGTACACAAAGATGGGCCATTCACAAACCTAGGAAACTACTGACTTATAAGCCTATTTTCTCATGCATAGCCAAGGAGAGAAATATCATCGATGTGATAAATGGCGACTTCGGAAACCTTCAGATGCTGCATCCAACTTAGTTTGGCTTCATCTAGGGGAGGTCATGCCTACTCTACTCAGTAGACACCGTCGGCAAGGTCACCAATGGCATGGCTTTTGGCAAAATAGTGCATGCTGCCTACGTTGATCTGGCAAAAGCATTCAACACAATTCCCTACTTGGGGATTGTATAAACCCCGCTCTGTCACCCACTGGATAGTCAACTGCCTCATAGATGGGGAGTCAGCAAGTTAAGATAGTGGAGTGTACCGCCACAAAAAGGTCAGGCACTAGTGGAGTCCCTCGAGGCTTGGTGCTGAGGCTGTTCCTGTTTGGCATTTACTTCTCTGAAGTCAAGGCTAACATTAAAGGCCTCTGGCTGACCAAAACTGCAGACAGTTGCAAATTAGGTGTAATCATTGAATCCCTGCAAGATACAAACATCCCCAAAGGGGGGCCTGACGGAGAGTAATTAATAGTGCCGGGTTTACTGTTTTAAACTCTGTGCTAAAAAGAGCATGATAGTAACATTCAGTAAGAAAGCTACCCCTGCAAATGTATTCAGTAATGCACCCCTAAGAGTAGACCCCGGTAGTCTGGATTTGGGGAGCACATGTTGACAGTGACTTGGCCTTTGACCATCATGTGTCTGCAGTCGTAAGAAATTCATTCCATGTTGCACAACTTATAAGCAAGTGTTTGGTATTCAGGTCCAAAGATGTCATTGTTTCGTTTTACTGTCAAGGTCCAGAGATGTCATTGTTTCATTTTACTGTGCCTTCTTAAGACCAGTCATTGAGTACAGTGCACTCTGCCATGTACATGACCAGGCATATTGCAAGATGGAGATTGAGAGAGATCAATCGCACTATAAAGTATGGTACCTCACAAGGCATGTAGTTTGGGGAAAAAAGTCTCCTATCCACGGTGCTCCACTTTGGCTTTTAAAAACAAAGAATTTGCTTTTTTTGCCTACTAGTTATCTGGAGTATAAAGAAATTCAGCTAGCCCCCTACTCTCTGTGAGATAGTTTGCTTTCCAGATCAGAAAATGCCTGCAGGCCAACTGACATTGTCTTTGTTCGGTAGTTTATAAACAGTAAATTAGATTGCTTCTTTCAATGACTCCTTCGATAACATTAATGATGGCAGTGTATAGCCATTAAGTATTTCAAGAGACATTACTGAAGGGGTAACTTGAGAGTTGTCTGCCTTTTAAAAAAGATTGCAGCAGTGCTTGTCATAAGAAGTATGGCAGCTTTCATTGTAATAAGCTGTGTATGAAAGCAAGAACTTCAAAATGGTGTTTGCCCGCTAAAGTAGAAAACCTACAAAATAAGAGTAAGTCTGTAAACCTAGATTTATTGCTGGTGGCCGGTACTGGAAATGCAACTTCAACAAAGTTGGAAAGAACTTGCTTTGAAAATTGTGGATTTAGAAATTCATTTGTTAAAGAAAGAGACTGCAAATATTAATGGTCCCAGGGAGTTGGGATGTTCAGTTTGGCATAGAGCAAGTAAGCTTTTAAATATGCATTGGAAGAATTGCATTATTATTGACAATATGGCACGAGTTAACAATGAAGGGAGGAGCCAGTCCTATTATAGCTAACCTTTGCACTTCCAAATATGTTTTTCAGTAGCTGCTATCAAGAAAAACAGGATTTTATTGAAAGGTGTTGCTTGCTGTTTGTGTGTGTGTAGCTGCATATCCCTTTGTAGGTAGGTCAGGCATGACTGTAATTTACTGGATTGTGACAAAAGTTACGGTTAAAGAAAGATTACATTTTTGTTTCCTGTGCATTTAAAATGTTTTTTGTCTTGTTTCTCATATGTTTTGAAACTTACATGGAATTTTTTCTTTGACTCCTCCCACTCTTTCTGATGAAGTCAAAGAAATTGATACTGATGAACAAGAAGCAGAAAGGAACATGCTGTTTGTTCTTACGTCCTGCCGTACATGTATTTTACTGTTTTTTCTGTTGTCTTTGTTTGTCGGGTCTTGCTTTTTGTCTTAAGGTTACACTCTGTGTCACGTTATTACTTTCCAGATTAGTTTGCAGTATTTCCACTGTAATGAACAAGCACAAAATGTCATCATATTTTAAGTATTTTGTGTTTAAATGTAAATATAAAGATTTTTTTGGACAATCTAAATTGGCCCTAGGTGTGTGTGCAAGTGTGTGGTATGGATAAACTACCATGACAGGGCTAGCCACCTGGTGGTCTAAACCTTGGCTCTAGATGATTCACTGTTGAAGTGACACCCTGACCCCATGTACATAAATGGGAAAAAGGGGTTGAGGATGGATAGATGAAGGTTTATTAGGAAAAAATGTTTTGCTTTTAGCATTTGCCAATCCTTCTTGCATTGTGAGTTCCTTTTCTTCCCTTTTGCTTTTAGCATTTGCCAATCCTTCTTGCATTGCGAGTTCCTTTTCTTCCACTTTTGCTTTTAGTTTCGTCTATCCTACTTGCATTGTGAGTTCCTTTTCTTCCCCTTCTGCTTTTAGCATTCATCCATCCTACTTGCATTGTGAGTTTGTTTTCTTCCCCCTTTTGCTTTTAGCATTCGTCCATCCTTCTTGCATTGTGAGTTCCTTTTCTTTCCCCTTTTGCTTTTAGCATTCATCCATCCTACTTGCATTGTGAGTTTGTTTTCTTCCCCCTTTTGCTTTTAGTATTCGTCCATCCTTCTTGCATTGTGAGTTCCTTTTCTTCCCCCTTTTGCTTTTAGCATTCATCCATCCTTCTTGCATTGTGAGTTCCTTTTCTTCCCCCTTTTGCTTTTAGCATTCGTCCATCCTTCTTGCATTGTGAGTTCCTTTTCTTCCCCCTTTTGCTTTTAGCATTCGTCCATCCTTCTTGCATTTTGAGTTCCTTTTCTTCCCCTTTTACTTTTAGTATTCGTCCATCCTTCTTGCATTGTGAGTTCCTTTTCTTCCCCCTTTTACTTTTAGTATTCGTCCATCCTTCTTGCATTGTGAGTTCCTTTTCTTCCCCCTTTTGCTTTTAGTATTCGTCCATCCTTCTTGCATTGTGAGTTCCTTTTCTTCCCCCTTTTACTTTTAGTATTCGTCCATCCTTCTTGCATTGTGAGTTCCTTTTCTTCCCCCTTTTGCTTTTAGCATTCGTCCATCCTTCTTGCATTGTGAGTTCTTTTTCTTTCCCCTTTTGCTTTTAGTATTCGTCCATCATTCTTGCATTGTGAGTTCCTTTTCTTTCCCCTTTTGCTTTTAGTATTCGTCCATCATTCTTGCATTGTGAGTTCCTTTTCTTCCCCCTTTTGCTTTTAGCATTCGTCCATACTTCTTGTATTGTGAGTTTCTTTTCTTCCCCATTTAAATTGGTGGATGGCTCACACCCCGTCACAATGGTCTCGCCCCTTTTGCCCCCAACAGCCCAAGGCTACAGTGGCCACGGATGCCTCCCTGATGGGGTGGGGGGAGGGCTATGTCAGGGACAAGACAGTCCAAGGTACTTGGTCTGAAATGGAGGCCCATCTGCATATAAATTTTCTAGAGCTGGGGGGCGGTGCTTCTGGCATTGCAAGTATTCCATCTCCTGCTGCCATCTGGGATTATTGCGATACAATCAGGCAACATGGCGGTGGTCTGATACATCAACAAACAGGGCGGATCCAAATCTTACCCACTCTGTCGAGAGGCCATGAGAATATGGTATTGGGCGATGGCTACTAACCGTTTTCTTCTAGCAGCGCACATTCCCGGGAGTTCCAACGTGATAGCAGACAGACTCAGCAGGTGTATACTACAACCTCACGAGTGGTCCCTGAATCCCTTGATAGCGGCAGAGATTTTCAACCACTGGGGTCTTGCTTGCTGCGATCTCTCTGCGTCCCCGACCAACTACAAGTGCAGCAACTATTTTGCCCTGATTCCCCCTCCAGGACAGTCACCCAGGGACACTCTAGTCCATGATTGGCCCTCGGGTCTACTTTATGCATTTCCACCTCTCCCCCTCATTCCCCAGTTTCTGAAGAAAGCCCGACGGTTGAAGAGCAAAGTAATCCTCATAGCACCATATTGGCCTCGTCAGATTTGGTTCCCCTTCCTTTGGCCTCACCTGCTAGATCAACCGTGGATTCTCCATCCAACCCGGGGGTTAATCTCCCATTCGCAGAATCTGATTCACCCCAACTTGAACAGCCTGAAGCTCACAGCTTGGCTCCTCCAATTCCCTTGATTGCCAGGCAGAATGATCTTTCTTTGCCAGTACGTGACATTCTTATTGCATCTCATAAGTCTTCCACCAGAATAACATCTCAGCAAGTGGAAAAGATTTACTTTTTGGCTGAAAGAAAAACAGGTAGATCCTTTTTCAGCACTAGTGTCTATAGTACTGGAGTATCTAGCCACCCTATTTCAGTCCGGTCTATCTGCCTCTACCATTAGAGTTCATTTGGCTGCAATATCTAATTTCCATGATGGTATCCAAGACTCCTCTGTTATGTCGCACAAATTATGCAAGACTTTCGTAAAAGGCGTGAATCATCAAAAAAAACCTTTACGAGAACCTACTCCACCATGGGACCTGTCACTAGTCCTACAAGCTTTGACAATGCCACCTTTCAAACCAGCTTCTTCTTGCAACCTCAAATATTTGTCATGGAAAACCTTGTTTTTGGTCGCCATTACTTCTGCCAGATGTATCTCTGAGCTTCAAGCCTTATGCATCAAAAGTCCATATCTAAGTTTTCATAGAGATAGAGTGTCATTGAGAAGTAATCCTTCCTTTCTGCCAAAAGTGATCTCTGAAATGTCCCTTAATCAGACCATTGAATTGCAAGTTTTCTTCTCCATTCAAACAAAGGGGAGCATTGCCTACATACCCTAGATATTCACAGGCAACTTTGCTTCTACTTGAACAGGATTAAGGCCTCTCGTAAATCAGACCAGTTATTTTTGGCCTATTCTGAACCTAGATTAGGATGTGCTGTTGCTAAGGTCACATTGGCTACATGGTTGAAAGACTGTGTGATCTTCATTTATCGACAGCATAATATTCCATTACCTGCTACCATAAAGGCTCATTCTACACGATCGGTGACAACTTCTGCTGTCTTCCATGCCAGAGCTTCATTACATGACATTTGTGCAGCTGCAACTTGGGCTACCCCTCATACCTTCATCAATCATTACAAATTGGATTTGGCCTCCAGGGGAAGAGCATCTTTTGGTTTTATGGTGCTCAGGAATATCCTTCCATGAGAGCCTCCCAGGAATAAAGGTAGCTGGGGACTCTGTCCAACGCGTAAGGAATGAACGAGGATTAACAATATCAGATAAAGAAGTTATGTCTTATCATAATGTTCCATCTGTATTGTTGATCCTCGTTCAGTCATTACGACCCTCCCTCCTTCCCCCTCCTATGGCCTCTAGTGGATCTCACCATCCGGTTCTATTAAGTCATTTGACCAAAGGTAGCCTCTACCTTCTTTTGACTTGCAAACTCAATCTGAGGTAACAGGGAGAGGGGAATTCTGGGTTTTAGGTCGAGAGTTTGTAGCTGGCGTGAGCTTGGAAGATGGCCGGCTCGGTTTCAAGGTCGGAACCGATACCCACACGTAATGACTGAACGAAGATCAGCAATACAGATAGAACATTATGGTAAGACCTAACTTCTTTTTATTAGGAAGCACTCTCCCATGACTGAACGAGGATCAACAATACAGTGGAACGTTCTGGTAAGACGTAACTTCTTTTTATTAGGAAGCACTCTTCCCCCTGTTGCTTCCACAAGGCTTAGGAAAACTTCCAGGAAGCAACCCATTCCCACCAGAGCCTCCACCTATTCTAGCCAGAGGCTGCCTTTCAATACAGGGCAGATAGTGTCCGACTACCTGCCAAACTTAAACTCCTTCTTCTCCCAATATCCCTCTCTGAGCGCCTCTGTCACTGTCTCCAAGTGTGGACACTTATCACCTCAGACAAATGGGTCCTGTCTGTAATATAGAATGTGTATTTTATGACCTGGCGCATACCTCCAAAGAGAAGGGGTATCCCACAGCCACCAAAAGAACAGTTCCCCCTGTTGCAGCCAGTGTTAGGCAACCTGATGGCTCAGGACACCATTCAAACTATCCCACTGTCTGCAAAAGGAAGAAGCTTCTACTTCCAGGATTTTCCTGGTTCCAAGAAAAGATGGTTCCTGGATGCTAATTATAGCTTCATAGGTAAGTACTAGGCTATCTCCCCGAAGGCATTTATAAGCCTAGACAGAATGTATTGGCTTTCGCCTCCCCCTTAGATTAGATGTTCGTGTTTCACTGTTGCAGTCCTAACAAATGGGTTATCCGGCTCCCGGTAGCCCTCGATCGGCCAGAATACCAAAGGTAAGTAAAAATTACATCGGTTGCCGCCTGTTGTAAAGGACGTCAGGGCGTCCAATGCAAAAGGAGGCAGCCAACATCACTTCCTCAGTCTTCCTTGCCACGGAGCCTGAAGCAGAAGCTTTTCATGCACGAGTGCTGGTCGGCAGTTTACCTTTGTTGGTTTCCGACTACAAAGTTGAAGTCTACTACAGCTGAGTACCCCGTTGGGGATCCTGTTTCCTTGCCTTAAAGAATGTCAGAAAAAGTTAATAATTGCCTTACCTGTGGAAAGCAGATTCCAATAGAGATTTTCATTCATATTGTATTATTTGTTTAGGCCTTGACCACGACGTTCCCAATTGTGATCTCTGTGCTTCCTTTAATCCACGTGCTGTCTGTCGTCGGGCTAAGTTTTTGGCTAGGCATTTTGGAGTTTGGCCTGAGTTCTTTGGTATGGCATCTGCTGGTCTTCAGGCTTTGGATATTCCAAAGAAGCGTAAGGATAAGGACCGAGACAGGCTTCAGAAAGCTATATCCTCGGATGATGTTAAGCTGGTCGTCAGTCAGGTGGTAGCCAGTGAGACGCCTTTGCAGTCCCTGTAGTCCGCAGATGTACAACCGCAGGCCTTGATTGAATCCGAGTCCCTTAGGCCTTTGGCTTCCATTTCGCCTTCCGACCTGTCGCTGGTCATCTCTTCTGCTGGAGCCAGAACCGCTAAGCTGTCTCTGGTGTCCGAGGCCTCCGTTTTGTATTCGGTCAGCAAACCTCTTCCTTCGACTTCTGCTGCAACTTCGGTGGTTGCCAGACTTCCCATGTCCTTCAGGCTTGCAGGTAAATCTTCCATCCGTAAGCCTGTGAAAAGGTAGGTTCTAGTTTCTTCTCATTCCCCTCAATCCCAAATGGTTAAAATGGCTAATGATCAGTTGACTGTTATTGGGGGCTCTGAGCCTCCTCCCACTAAAAGGAGTTAGGGATGTTTCTCCTGAGGTTTTGTCCTGTTCAGGTTCTGATTCTTCCAGCATTTCTGCTGATGAAGAGGAATTTTCTCAGGCTTTTTGAGGATTCAGATGCAGAGGAGTCCATCCCTTCGGCCTCTCCTCCAGAGGATTTCTCTTTTGGTGATACTTTAAATACCCTCAGAGAACATTTTAAATGGGAAAGTCAGGATTATCCCCAATCCAAGAAACGGATTAGGGAGTTTCTGGATTTACCTCCGCATAAGCCTCTTGCTGTTCCCCATATTGGAAGTTGTTGATTGTTTTTGTGGAGAATTCCTTGACTCCAAATTCGGTTCCTCCTGCTCCCAGGAAACCTGACAGGTACTACAGAGTCCCTGATTCTCATATGTTTCTTTTCAGGAACCCGTTGTCAGATCCAGAGGTTATTTCTCAGGGCCCTAAAGGAGTTAAGGCCACTGTTACAAGGAATCCTGTTTCCTCTGGCAGGGAGTCTAGGAACCTAGATAGGTGGGGCAAGAAAGTTTATACCTCTGCCACGCTAGCTATTAGGACTACCAATTGTCTTTTTTATATGCTGAAGTATCAGCAGCACACCTTGGAGGCTATTAAGTCTAGGATTGCAAGTGTACCTCTTTTGGCAGAGAGTAAAGACCTGCAGGATTTACTGAATTCAGCCAGTCTAGTCAATAAGCATTTTTTACATTGTGGTTTTGACATCTTTGAAGCCTCCAGCAGGGCTGTGGCTACTGGATCTGTTATTAGAAGACACGCTTGGCTCAGTGAACAGCCCCTACCAGAGCATGTTAAGGCTAAGCTTTTGGATGTACCTTTGCATAAAGAAAGTCTTTTTGGCAGCAAAGCAGAGGAGGTACTTAAGAAGATGGAGGATAAGGCCAAGTCTATGCAAACTATTAAGGACTTTCTGCAAGTTCAACCCCCTCGCTTTAGTAGAAATTACCCTTCCAAGAGTTGGACGTTTCCTGATAGCAGCAGACAGAACCATTCCAGAACTAGAGGTTACAAATCGTCTAGGGGGCAGGCAGCTACCACTCAAAGGTCTAGGCATTGGCAGGTGTCCACTTCTAAGGTGGGAATTTCCAAGCCTGCATCTCAATCAGAACACTCTCAATGACTTTTTCAAACTTCTGCCTGTTCTTGCATGCATGGAGAGTCCTTTAGGGGGAAGGTTGGCCCTTTTTGCAGATGTCTGGGCCATTATCATGGACGACAAATGGGTGCTCAGAATGGTGTCTCTAGGGCACAGGTTTTCTTTCCGCACCTTTCCAGCTCCCAAGGGATTCCTGGATGCTCCTCCAAACCAAAGGGCAGAAGTAGAAAAATGTTGTTTTTGTCTCATCTGGGAGCAATAGAATCAGTTCCTGCTCAGCAGGTAGGCCAGGGCTTTTATTCCAGGCTTTTCCTAGTTCCAAAAAAAGAAGGCACCGGGCATCCTATCCTAGATCTGTCCATTCTGAACTCTTTTCCAGTAATTCCAAAGTTCAAAATGCTCACTCTGCATCAGTTGCTACCAATACTAGAAAAGGATTCCTGGCTGGTAACCTTGGATCTCAAAGAGGCTTATCTGCACATCCCTATCAGGGAAAGTTGCAGGCAGTATCTTCGTTTCAGAGTAGGCAAGCAACATTATCAATTCTCTGCGCTGCCCTTTGGCTTGTCTACTGCTCCCAGAGTCTTCACAAAGTGCCTGGCTCCAATCATTGCTTTTTGCAGGCAGAAGAAAATTCAGATTTATCCATACTTGGACGACTGTCTGATTCAAGCAAGTTCTCAGGAACAACTGTTAAAGGATCTGGAGTTCGTAAAGACTCCTCTCTTCCCTGGGTTACTCTCAACGAGGAAAAATCAAAAATGGTACCATCCAAGGAGATAACATTCCTGGGAGCTAGTCTGAACACAGCCGCCCAAATGATGTATCTCACCCAGGAGAAGCAAACAGCTCTTTCAGTTTACTTCAAGGACTTGGCAAGCCTGTCCCAGCTCCCTGCAAGGAAATACCTGCAAGCTCTGGGATTCATGGCATCTTGTATTCTCATGATTCCATATGCAAGACTGCATATGAGGAAATTGCAATGGTACCCTCAAGAACATTTGGTGTCAACACACATAGGACCTGGATATGATGATTCCTCTGCTTCCATCTGTGCAGACGGAGTTTCTATGGTGGGCAACAGCCTGTCTACAAAACAAAGGCATGCCTTTTCGACCACTTCCTGCCACTCAACATCTGACCACAGATGCATCGGACTACGTCTGGGGAGCACACCTGGATGGCAGATGCATGCAGGGACGTTGGAACACCCAGCAGATGCACCTGCACATAAATCTAAAGGAGTTTATTGCAGTTCAGCAGGCCTTACTAGCTTTCAAGCATCTTCTTTCTCCAGGGACCCTGCTTATCAGAACAGACACCACCACAGTCAATGTGGTACATCAACAAGCAGAGAGGGACTCACTCTTACCCCCTGTGCAGACAAAGCATGCATCTTTGGTCCATGGCAGCATCCCTGGACCTGCATCTCCTAGCTCAATTTCTTCCAGGAAGTCTCAATGTTTTGGCAGACCAGTTGAGCAGGCAAACCCTGGACCCTCACGAGTGGCAGCTGAACAGAGCAGGCTTTTACAGCATCATTCAACATTGGGGCAGTCCTCAGGTGGATCTTTTCTCCTCCCCAGACAACCACCATCTCCCTCTTTTTTTGCACCAGACAGCATCACAGCAGAACCTGGAGAATGGATGCTCTGTCCTTCCCGTGGACGCTGCTGTCAGTTTATAACTTCCCTCCTCTTCTTCCCAGAGTATTATTGAAGATCAGGGATGAACGACCTTGGACTATTCTCATAGCTCCGGACTGACCCAGACAGCATTGGTACTCACTGCTTTACAGTCTCTCCAATTTCCTCCTTGGCATCTTCCTCTCAAGCCAGATTTTTGGTTCAGGAAGGGGAAAACATTCTACATCCTCATCTTCAGTGTCTCCATTTGGCAGCATGGCTCATTGTATGACTCCTTCCTTTTCATCCTCACCTTCAGTCTCTCCATTTGGCAGCATGGCTCATTGTATGACTCCTTCCTTTTCATCCTCACCTTCAGTCTCTCCATTTGACAGCGTGGCTCATTGTATGACTCCATCCTTTTCTTCTTCCTTCAGTCTCTCCATTTGGCAGCTTGGCTCATTTTATGACTCCATCCCATCCTCATCTTCAGTCCCTCCATTTGGCAGCTTGGCTCATTGTATGACTCTATCCTTTTCTTCTTCCCTTATCTAGCAGGTGGTTGACGTGCTGAGAGAGGCCAGGAGGCCTAGCACTAGGAAGTCCTACGCTGGTAAATGGGAAAGATTTTCTCATTGGATGCAGGCTAGAGGGGAATCTTTTTTTTGTCAGCCTACCCTTCCTCTGATCCTGGAATAACTGGTTGATTTGCTTCAGGGTGGTCTTTCTTTTTCCTCTATCAAGATCCATGCTTCAGCCATTTCTGCTCATTGTTCTTTTGAACAACCCATTTTCTCTCATCCCCTGATGAAAATGTTTCTCAGAGGTGCTTGCAACTTAAAACCTACTAGAAGGGCACCTTCTCCATCCTGGGGTCTTAATTTTGTTGTAGAGAAACTCACTCGTCCTCCTTTTGAACCAGCTGCCTCTGCAGATTTAAAGTTTCTCTCTTGGAAGACCACCTTCCTCTTGGCTATAACTTCAGCAAGGAAGGTTTCGGAGCTGCAAGCTTTGATTGCCATGGAGCCTTTTCCATGCAGATAGAGTCTCTCTGAGAACTAATCCCTCCTTTATGCCTAAGGTGGTTTCTAGCCTGACTCTTAATCAGTCCATACACCTTCCTACCTTCTTTCCTATTCCTCAAAATAGAGGTGAAAGGATCCTACAATCTCTTGATGTGCACAGACAGCTCAGGTTTTACCTGGACAGAACTAAAGACCTTCGGAAATCGGCACAGTTATTGGTCAGTTTTGCCCCTGGAGCCCAGGGCAAGCCTGTTTCTAAGCAAACCATTTCCTAGTGGATTGCACATTGTATCACCTTTTGTTATTCCTTTCATTGCAAGGTTCCTCCTCAAGGGGTTCGGACCCACTCTAGCAGAGCGGCTTTCGCTTCTGCAGCCTTTTTAAGGGGTGTCCCTACTAAAGATATCTTGGAGGTCCCACATGGTCTTCTGTTCACACTTTCACTAAGCATTACAATTTGCCTCTCTTTTCCAGAGCTAGGGCAGGGTTTGCCACTTCTGTGTTGCAGGAAATTATTTTCAACCCTTGATTCTGTTGGTTCCTCCTCCCTTCTCTCTGGGCTTTGGTAATCAGCCCATTTGTTAGGACTGCAACAGTGAAACACGATGAACATAATACAGTTGTGTACACTTACCATAAATGTAGATGTTCGAGTGTATTCACTATTGTAGTCCTGGTTTCCCTCCCTCCTTCCCCCTTTTTGGTCCTCTTCTATTCTCTTTTCCTGAGATACAGGCTAATTTGGATATTATTTGCCAATGTTGCTTTTGGCTTCAGCCTTATTTCTGGGGGCTTCCGATTTTTATGGCAGGAAAGACTGAGGAAGTGACGTTGGCTGCCTCCTTTTGTATCGGACACCCTGACGTCCTTTACAGCCGACGTCATTTTTACTTACTTTTGGTATTCTGGCCAATCAAGGGCTATTGGGATCCGGATAACCCATTTGTTAGGACCGCAACAGTGAATACACTCTAACATCTACATTTATGGTAAGTGTACACAACTGTACTTTCCCTGTGCCTCTGTCCAGCAGAGCCACTGAAGTGATCCCCGGGGTAAACTTTCTGTTTCCCATCCAGTCGTCAAGGTTCCTCTTGAAGAGTGTTAAAGAGGAGCTCTGCCTAATGTAGATTGGAATCTTGTTCCAGAGTATGGGAAGTCTCTGGGACAGGAATCTGTCCCTCCAGCACATCCTATTTATTGCTGTGGTGAGGTTTAGATCCCTAGAGCATGTGGCTCGAGGGATATGGTTTTCTTTAGGTGGAGCATATTCATCAATTATGGGTTGGACATGGCCTTGTATGTCAAGCAGAGATCAGCTCTGAGTAGGCGGTATGCAACCGAGTACAGCTGGAGTTTCTTCAGTCGAGCTGCATAGGGCATCTGTTTGAGCCCAGTGATCCTCTTGGTGAGGTGGTACTTTGGTCTTTCCAGCTGTTGTAGGTGTCTTGTAAGGTACATCCCAAATGGGGCAGTGTACTCTATGATGGGTCTGATGAGTGATGAGTAGAGGGGCACAATGACTTCTTTTGATGTGGATGCAAACCCTTTTGTGATTAGGTGGGCCACATAGAAGGATTTTCTAACCACTTTGGCAATGTGATTATCAAAGGAGAGATTACTATCTACTTGGGTCCCCAGATCCCTTATTACATCTTCCATATTTAGGGGACTACCACCTATGTGGTAGTTTGTGGGTACTTTGTTTTTTCCAAAGGAGATGACTATGCACTTTTTGGCATTTAGCTTGAGGCCATGATTTTGACGCCAGGTATCAGTCTCAGTGAGACCCTTTTGGAGGATGTCTATGTCAGCTGAAGAGTCAATTATAGCCATAGTTTGCAGTCGTCTGCGAAGCTGGTCAGCCATTGTCCTCCTGTGCTTGCCTGTAGATCTGAGATGTATATGCCGAACAGGAGGGGTCCTAGGACTGAGCCCTGGGGAACGCCACTTGTAACCGGTTAAAGTCGGACCTAGCTCCCACAACTCTCACCATGTGGATTCTGTCCGTGAGCCAGTTGGCAACCTATCTTGTGACATAGGGGTTTATGGTCAGGCTGGTGAGCTTGTCTATAATACCAGAATGGGGAATGGTGTCTAAGGCCTTTGCGAGGTCTAGGTAGGCTGTGTGTACAACCTTTCCCCTCGTCTATAGCTTTGGTAACTGTCTCAAAGAAGTCCACCAGGTTTAGGAGGCATGATCTGCCCTTAACAAAGCCGAACTGGGTAGGGTCCAGTGTTTGGAGGTTCCCAATGTCTCTGTTAATGAGTGGATATGCTGTCACCTCTGGTGGGAGTGTTGACCAGTTGATCCGGGGCATTTGAGTTTATAAATTCTAGGAAATGTTGGGCAAGGGAGTTAGTACTTGAGTAGTTCTCCCAGTTAATGTTTGGGTAATATTAATCACCCAGTATTAGGGTGTTTGGTAGGACCTTTATGTTTCCCAGTGTTTCCAGAAACGCGTAATGGGGGTCCTGGGACATGATGGGTGATCTGTAGCAAGCTACAATTTGAATTGCAGTTTTGTCCGTTGTTAGTTGCACGTGGATGATCTCTGAAGCATTGTGCTGTGCCACTAACCTGGAGGTGTGGGCATCCTTGATGAATATGGATATGCCCCCCACCTTTTGTATTTCGGTCTGGGTTCTGTGGCCGAAATGTATGGTATGAGTTGTAGCCTGGTAGTGCTGGGGTGCTCGTTGGATCCTTAAACCAGGTTTCTGTTACTGCACATATATCGATTTCCATACTGAGGAGTGTCTTGAGTGCGTGTATTTTGAGGTTTAGACTTCTGACATTGAGTTGCATTATCCTCAGTTTTGTGTTATTTGTGCTATTTACGGTGGTGGGTTTGTCTTTTGAGCTTTGCCTAAAAAAAGGCACTATGGGGGTGGCAAGAGCCTTGGCCAGCATTCGAAAGCCTAAGGGTGACAGGTGCAAGCCGTCTCTAGCGAAGCAGTGTGGCTTGTCGAGCATGGCATCCCAGGCGGACAGACACTAGATCCCCTTTGAATGACACCAGAAACTTAGCCAATTGTTGAAATTGATAATTTTTTCTTTATACCGTGGTATTATTCTTGGTGAGGGCAGGATGCTACTCCAGGGTCAGGGTCATACCGGCCTGGGCTATGTGATCAGAGAGCTCTTCCATGTCTGTTTTCATGTAGTCCAGGGAGGTACGGCTCAGGTAATTCACACCAACATGGACAGTGACAGAGTCGTATTTGTACTTGTTCTGGAGTGACCTGAGTGCTTGTGTTATGTGGCGGATCCTGGCACCCGACAGGCAGCTAACAGTAACCTTCTTATTCACCCTAGTGAGTGGGACGTCAGTGTGCCTGACTATAGAGTCACCTATTACTAGTATGTCGGGTATGTTATTTTGCCTTAAGGGCTGTGATTGCGTGGCACACTGGTTTTGTGAAGTATGTGTTTCATGGTTTGTGTTTGGGGGTTGAGGTTGCTTGGCTGTCTGCTTTGGAGGTCTCTGTTGCTTTTGCAGATTTTTATTTAGAGCCTCCGAGTATGTTTTCGTGTATTTATGTGTGTTTTTTGCCAGTGCTGGTTTAATGGGTTTATGTGAGACTGCTGGTGTGTTGCAAGTATTTCCCTTCTCCTCTTGACTGTCTAATCCAGTCTTGGGTTGAGAGAGCTTAGCCTCTTGTTTGGCTGTATAATTGCATCTCTCATATGTATTAGTGTTTGGTGGTAGGAGGAGAGGTTTTTTTTGTACATGAGGTAGTTGTAACATTGCCTGAAAATGCCCAGATTCACTAGTTGGACTGGAGAGAGCACCTGAAACTGCCCTTTGGACATGCCTAGATAGGTACAGTGAACTGTTTTACTGAATGGCTGGTAAGGTCAAATAGAGAGCCTTGCCCTTCTGTACAGTGGGGGGGGGGTCTAGTGTTAGGGTTTATAAGTGCTTGCTATGAGTTTTGAGCAAGTGCCGGGCAGAGAAATGAATGGCTTGAGTGCTTAAGTTGAAAGTTTGTCTAGTTCCAAGGGAAAAATTGAATAAGAGACTCTTTGGAGCCGGGAATAGTTATATCATAGCTAACCAGCGCGCAAAACAGGGCAAATGCAATTTTTATAGCAGGGAAATGAAAAAGAGAGAAATTAGCCTGAAATGGCCAATAAACTACTAATTTTGGGGCTGAAGCCACTCCTCCAGGGACAGATAGGCTGCTCAAAGCTGTTTGGATTTGGACCTTGTTGAATTCTGGACCTCTTTTACTCATCCTCTTTCTTCAGGTCCCAAACTTCAGGATGTTGACCTTACCAACTCTCTTTCTGCTCCTCCTCCCCCAAGGGTTCATGGCCACCTTAGAAATCAAGGATGCCTACCTTCACATTCCTATAAGGCCCAGTTTCAGGAAATACTTGTGGATCTCTGTGGGTTCCTCTCACTTTCAATTCTATGCCTTGCCATTTTATGCTTTCCACTGCACCCTGAGTCTTCACCAAATGTCTGGCTCCTGTTATTGCCTTTTGCAGGACAAAAGGAATCCAAATATTCCCTTACCTGGATGACTTGCTCATTCAGGCAGACCGCAAACAGGCCTTCCGGCAACACTTACAAGTTGCCATTACTCTCCTACAGTCCCTGGGATTTCAAATCAATTTCCCAAAATCCCATCTAGAACCTACTTAAGACATCATCTTCTTAGGGTGCAAGATTCAGACAGACATTATGAAAGCATAACTCCTCCCCCAAAAAGGTGGAAAGCTTGACACAACACCTACTTCTGGTCCTCAAGACCACAGAATTAACTGCAAGGCAGTACCTCAGGCTCCTGGGCTACATGGCAGCCCCTATCCCCATGCTACTGTTAGCAAAACTCCATATGAGGAAATTGCAATGGTACCTCATGTCACTTTGGACCCAACACTCCCACCCCCTCGAGTACAGGGTACCTCTCCTGCCCTGCCTCAAACAAGAAGTCCACTGGTGGTTGAAGCAGGTGAACCTCAACCCAGGTCGTCCCCTTCAACCAGCTCAACACAAACAGATCATGCACACAGATGCCTCAGACTTGGGCTGAGGAGCAACTCTGGGTCACCACAGAGTGCAAGGAGTGTGGCCAACACCACACAGGAAAGAACACATCAATGTCCAAGAGATGAGGGCAATATTATTGGCCCTGCAAGCCTTACAAACCAACCTACAACAAAGCCCACTAAAAATCTTTACAGACAATACCACAGTGCTGTGGTATCTCTTCAAGCAGGGGGACTAAATCTTATTTGCTTTGCAGACTGGCTCTCCTGGTGTGGGAACTCACCACTTCCCAAGGAGTAACCTTACAAGCAGTTTACATTCCTTCACAACAGAATTCTCAGGCAGACTCCCTCAGCAGATCCATGACAAACAATCACAAACTGATTCTTCACAGGGACATCTTCCTCAACCTGGTCCACCAGTGGGGTGCACCTCAAATAGACCTGTTTGCCTCCTCCATCAACAGGTAACTTCCATCCTTCTGCACCAGACTTCCACATCATCAGGCTATGGCAAAAGATGTCTTCTCAATCTCCTAGAAGGGGATGTTTCTCTATGCATTCCCCCCTTCCCACTTGTTCAGAAGGTTCTGCTGAAGATCCAGCAGGACAGACCAAAAATCTTGTTGGTGACTCCCTATTGGCCAAGACAGCATTGGTTCCCCCTCCTCTTACAGCTGCCCAAGGGCAATCACCACAAGTTACCCCCCCCCCGAGTGGAACTTCTCACACAGCTCAAGGGATCGCAAATACACCCATAGTGGCAATCTCCGCACCTCACCCTGTGGGTGATAGGATTATTATTCCTTTCAGACAATTTTACAATGAGGATGGGTTCACTGTCTTACAGGATTCCAGAAAACCAAATACAAGGAAATGTTGCCTATCAGAGTGGAAGAGATTTTCAGTATGGTGTCTCAAAAGGCAGTTGGACCTGCTGGAAAGCGAGACCCCTCTAGTACTGAATTACCTGTGTGAGCTATTGCGGACAGGTTTGGCCTTATACATTAAAGCCAACTTGTCTGCCATTTCATTATGCGTCCCTCTAGATCCACCCTCACGTCCAGGCTACCAGCTAAGTTATTTCTTAAAGGGGTCCTTCACCTCAGACCACCCAGGAAACTCTCTCCCCTCATGGGACCTTAACTATGTTTTAGAGAAGCTCACATTCCCTCCATTCAAGCCAGCGGGTACACAGCTTCCCTAAATCCCTGTACATGGAAGACTGACCTCCTCGTGGCCTTGACCTCAGCCAGGAGAGTGTCAGCGTTGTAAGCCCTCATGGCTATTCCACACCTACAGGGTTACTCTTAGAACTGACCCCTCCTTCATGACCAAGGTGGTGAATGACCTTTCCCTAAATCAGGCCATCCACTTACTAACCTTCTTTCCTAATCCACATGGAGACAGTGAGAGAGTACTCCATTCCTTGGATGTGTACAGACAACTTGGGTATTATCTGCACAAAACCAAGTCCTTCAGACAAGCTGAGCAACTGTTTATCTCCTTCCACCCCAAGGCCCTAGGGAAGCCAGTAACTAAACAAACTTTCTCAACATGGATTTCCAAAGCGATCACCTTTTACTACAAACACCACGCAAAATCTCTGCAAGGTACTGTAAAAGCGCACTCCACCAAGGCAATGGCCTCCTCCGGAGCTTTCTTCAAGGTTGTGGATAGCTCCACCATACTGGAAACAGTCACTTGGCCTTAAGTGCACACCTTCACCAAACACTACAAGTTAGACCACATCTCTAAGGCCAGAGCTGGATTTGCCAGGGCTATCCTCCATGGATTCCTGGAGAATTCTACTAGGCCCCCCCCTTTCTTCACAGTGAGCCCTGGCACTCCTCCATATGTGATGAATACTGCAACATGTGAATAGAAGGACATAGAAAAGTTGTGTAAAATCTTACCATAACCATAGATGCCCTTCTTTTCCATGTTGCAGTATTCCTTCCCACCCACCTACCCCTCCTGCTGTGCAGCATTTCCCCTTCTGAATGGCACAGGGCTGGCATTACCCTTGCTAGGACTGGTTCCAACTGGGGCTTGCAGTTCTGAGGACTGGTGCGTGCAGACATCACTTTTATGGTTCATGTTCTAGCCACGTCAGATGTCCAACGAACAATGCAGTGGCTGAAAACTTTTGTATACTGGCCGGACATTCGGGTATCAAGAGTAAAACCCATATGTGATAAATACTGCAACTTATCTTGAGGTTCTTCCACTACTGAGTTTGCCTGATTGTACTTCTATAGCTTTTAACTTGAATTAATAACCCAGAAAACGTCCTCTATTGATAAGATATGTTAGGGATAAAACTGATGGTCATTTAATAGCACAAATCAATAAAATTGATTGGAATTGCTTATCTGGAACATATTCATGGGAGTGGGCCTTCCTTCATTGAAGGTTGTGCATTAGGCCTGGCAAGCCAGCACATCAAAATCTACTGCCAATCATTAGCGGACTGGAGTTCCGCTGTGGAGACCCCTAACCGAGAAAAGCCGAAAGAAAGAAACAAACATTCATGGGTATTTAGACATGAAAAACTTGTGTAACTGTGCTAAAGCTTCTGTGAATTCTAAGTGTAGTATCACTACATCTTTTCAGTTTGGTGGATCAAAGTAATAGAGGTTATATAGAAAGAAAAATAGAAGTAAAACTATTAAAGAAGTTTCCAGCTATTACTGCTAAGAGGAAATTTAACGTCATTTATAGAAATTTGAAACGGGAAATTAGAAAAGCTAAAATGTGTTATGAAAAATGATACTTTTGACAAAAAAGCATTCTAAACTTATATAAAGTCAGTAAATAAAATAATGCCTATTCCAGTCAATTATAAAATGATAGTTTATGTAATTGCAAGTGAATTTAATACATTTTTCCAATATGAGTCAAGTCATCCATGATAATAAGGATTTGATAGATCAGATTTCCATTTATGGTGTATGTCCAAACATTTCTGAGCCCAATATTTCCAAGGCTCTAAATAAAATAAAGGGGTCTATATTAGATCTTCGAACGCCAAAATGTCGACACCTAAACATCGAAGTCTAATAAACGCGACAGGCCAATTACGCAAATTTTTTCCCAGGAAAAAAATTCTCATGGCCAACAAAAAATAAACCCTCTAAAACCCTAATCAAGTGGGGGGTTTCCTGAGTGCCCCCCCCCACACACCCTCAACTAAATATACCAACTCCAAGATCGCTCTATATCAGGGAAAAGGACAAATCCCCGATGTCGGCCAAGCAAATTTTTTCCCAGGGAAAAAAATTTGCGTAATTTGCCTATCATGTTTATTAGACTTCATTTAGGTGTCGACGAAACGGCGTTCGACAACCTAAGCGTTCGAAGATCTAATATAGACACGAATAAAGAAATTACCTCTGTGAGACCTGATAATTTTATTTATTTATTTTATTTATTTATTTTACATTTGTTTACCGGGAAAGTCCAACTGGACACAGGTCCGTTTTCAGCGGAGGCCTGGGGAGAAAAGCTCCACAAAATATTACATTAATTAACATTACCATGTATACAAAACAGTAGTTAACATTAGCATGATACAAAAACAGTATTCATGCAGATAGCTACACAATTAGTTACATTACATCAGTAATATTCACAAGGTACAAGATATTCAAACTCAGAGTACAGTATGTTAGTTGAATGCAGTTAAAAACAATAGTTTGATATGAGTTTTATTTGAGTATCTGCTAAAATTTGAGCAAAAGGGTAAGACAGTAGTGAATACTTTAATTTCTAGCTTTGTGTCGCTTAACTATGAGAGGTTGAGAACAATGGTGATTATTTGTGAGAGTATTAGTAGCAGTGAGTTGATTTGGTCTAGCCTGGGGGAAGACATGAACATAGCCAGTTTTGCATAAAATGGGATTGGATGTTTTTTTTTTTGAAGAGGTAAGGTGAGGATGTTGAGGTTAGGTGATCGGGTAGTAATATATCAGGAAGTTTATTAACGAATATTAAAGAAATTTAAGCTGCCATTCTAATATATTTAATAAACCGCTGTTGAGTCGTATAGTTCCCCATTCTTGTACAACACCAATCCATAAGAAAGACAGGAAAGATCAGATAAAGTGTACTAGACCAGTAAGTTTAACTTTTTTACTGGGAAATGTTTTGAGAGATGTTTATTAGATCGTATAGATATGAATGGCTATAATTTAACCATTACAGGTACTGAACAACGTTGATTTACTAACTGTAGAGTAACAATGAGTAATCTTAGAAGTTTTGACGAGCAAATGGCTACGGCTTTGGACTCGGGTCTGGGGTTATTTTTCTGGATCTTGCCAAGGCTTTTGACTGTTTATCTTTTCAGGTTACTATGAAAAATATAATTGACTCTAAGATTAAGTGTTCTATTACAAAATGGATTATGAATTGGTTAATTGATAGAAGGTAGTGTGTGGACCCAGTAGTATTTAATATACTGTTTTCAACTATCCCAGAGGAATCTAAATTTTGGATACATAAATATGCTGATGACTGTAAAATTAGGAGTATAATGCAAAATTAAACGGATGCAGCTGACTTAAATAAATAGTTAGCCATTAGGCAAATGGGCCATGGACATGGGTTTAAAATTTACCCTGGGCAAGTTTTAATATTACGTGTTGTTCTAATAGAATCCCCAAATGTCTTACGTATTTGATGACTACACAACTTGAAGTCCAGTGAGTATAAAGATCTGGATATTATAAGAACTCCAGAATTTCCCTTTGTTAAACATGCTAAGGTGATGAGCACTAAGGGTATTACGTTCATGGAATATTTAAGGAATCTATCTCAGAGATAAAAATATATCATTAATGGCCTTTAAGATGGATTAAGAAATAAATTGCACAGCCAAAAGAGAAAGTCCAAGGGATCAGTTTGTGTGAGCGCTTTCGTTCACGATTTATTCACTATGAACGTCTTCAGACACACAAAAAATGCAAACCCCCCTCCCTTTTACAAAACTAACTAAAATGTATAAATATAATAGGTGACATATAAAGATAGTACCGTATATGAAATGTTGAATTGAAGGTATACCTTTTAGAAATTCATTAATTGTTTTGTTTTTTTTTTACCATGTGACGTTTATATAAAAGGGAGTGGTTTGCATTTTTTGTGTCTGAAAAAGTTAATAGTGAATAAATCGTGAACGAAAGCGCTCACACAAATTGATCCCTTGGACTTTCTTTTTTGGCTGTGTAATTTGTTATTTCTTTGTTTGCTTTAAGATGGATTGTTAGATCAGTTATCGAATATAGTAACACATTTTGTACATACACCAAAGATCAACTGAAAATACTAGAAAGAGTAAAAAGGAAATTTACAAAACAAATCTCTGTACATAGGATCATAGGAGGTTACGAGGCTAATGGCCCTGGGGCTCTTACAAGCCTAACCAAGAGTTTATCCCCCAAAAGAAACCTGTCAGCACCTGTCACCCCTGTCAGTGAGGGACACAGGTGAAATCCCCTGGGACAGATTTGATAAGTTTCCCATCCTCTTATCAGGGTTGTGCTTGAAGAGGGTCAGCAAGATGCTCTGTTTGATATGTATGGGAAGTCTATTCCAGAGACGAGGCAGCCTCTGGGAGACAAACCTGTCTCTCCAGCAGGTTCTGTTGATGTCTCATATTAGATTCAGGCCTTTTGAGCTGGTAGTGCATGAGGAGTTGGACTTATGGATATAGAGCAGCTCTAGTAGGGCAGGGTCCGAGATTGTCCCGCAGGCGAGACACAGTTCACCCCTGAGCAATCTGCATGATACCGAGCAGAGTGATAGTGGTTTGAGCCTGTCTGCATAGGACAGGTGTTGGAGGCCATGGATTCTCTTTGACAGGTATTTTAGTGACCTTTCCAGTTGGTACAGATGTTTGCAGAGGTACATCCCAAACGGGGTGTTGTATTTAATTATTGCTCTAATGAAGGAGGAGTATAGAGAGGTAGTAACCTACTTTTTTCCTCGATGCAATCCCTTTACTTATGAGATGAACCAAGTAAAACTCTCTTCTGACCATTACCGCTACATAATGGTCAAATGTTATCAGCCTAAGTGCCCAGATGTTCATAGTGTTTCACTGTTGCAGTCAATACAATTGGGTTATCCTGCTGGCAGGCTACCCGCAGTCGGCCTGAGTTCCAAAGTCTACGTCCGTGCGCCAGGGGTATAAAAGATGCAGCTGACGCCATTTTCTTCAGTCTTTCTTGCCGTGTGGTGCCCGAAGGAAAAGCAGTTCGCAAGTGCCGGTCGGCCGAATCCTGAGATTTTCAAATTCGAATTTCAGATCCAAAGTCTTCATTAAAGCTAAGTACCCCGTTGGGGAAACTTTTTTCTTGCTCCAGACCGATGTCAGAAAAAGTTAATAATTGTATGTCTTGTGGGAAGCAAATACCACATAAGGATTTTCATTCTTACTGTATTCCTTGCCTAGGCCCTGACCACGACGTTGCTAGTTGTCAGTTTTGTGCTAGATTTAACCAACTCACTATTAAGCGTCGGTACGATTTTGCATTTCATTATTTTGGCAGAAGAGTTAACTATATAATGCCATCGGAGCAACCGACTACCAGAGTTTATAAAAAGCGCAAGGAAAAGGACAGGCACCCGAGGTCCAAAACCGACGAGGCTTCTGCTAGGCCTTTCGCCGGTTCTCAGTGAGGCACTTTCTCAGCCCCTGATGCCCGCTACCTCAGAGCCACAGGCCGCTTCAGACTCCCACGTGGAGCCGACTAGGCCGCTGGAAACTCGAGGTATTGGACACTCGGAAACTATTCCCTCAGATGGGTCCGGAGCCGCTGAGCAGGCATCGGCTTCTGAGGATGTTTTCAGGCCTACACAGTTATATGTAAAACGAGCTTCAGCTTCAAAGGCAAGGACTAAAGCAGCTCTAAAGACAAAGAAACAAGTACAGCATTCTCCTGGACAGGCCTCCATGCCTAAAAAACAGATGCTTAAAATGGCCGAAGACCTAATTACTTTGATCAGGGGTTCCCATCCCCCTCCTGATAAGAGGCCTAGGCAAGAGATAGAATATGCATCTTCAGATCAGGTTTCCATTTCTTCTGATTCCTCTTCTGTCCAGGAATATTCTCTTCCTCCCTATGAGGATTCTGATGCTGAAGAATCTATTCCTTCAGCCTCTCCTCCTGAGGATTATTCTTTTGGGGAAACCCTGCATACTATGAGGGAGCATTTCCACTGGGAGAGCCAAGATTACAAAGAAAAGGCTCAGAGACTTCCTTTTATTACCTCAGCACAGGCCCCTTGCTATTCCTCCTGTTTTAGACATTGTAGATGATGTATTTTCAGAGTCCGGACTGTCCCCTGACTCTCTGCCACCAGCTCCTGTTAAGCCAAACAGATACTGCAGGGTTTCTGATTCACATAAATTTCTTTATAAAAACCTTACTGTAGACTCAGAAACTATCTCTCAGGGTCCCAAATGGGTCAAGGCGTCCAATGCAAAAAAACCTATACCCTCTGATAGGAATTCAAGGGCCCTGAACAGATGGGGGAAAAAGATTTATACTTCCGCTGCCTTGGCTGTAAGAGCTTTAAATTGTCAATTTCATATGCTTAAATATCAGAAATATCTAATGTCACTGCTTAAACAAAAAAATGTTGACAAATTCAGAATGTGCAGAAAACAAAGAAATGCAGGATTTATTGCATGCAGCTGAACAAGTAGGAAAGCATACCTTGCAATGTGGTTTTGATTCTCTAGAGGCCTCCTGCAGGGCCGCTGTTACAGGTTCTGTCATTAGGAGACATGCTTGGTTAAATGAACAGAATCTGCCCGATCATGTTAAAGCAAAATTATTAGATGCTCCATTACAACATGATACCTTGTTTGGTGTTAAAGCTGAAGAGGTTTTGAAGAAAATGGAGGACAAAGCTAAGTCTATGCAAACAGTCAAGGATTTCTTACAGGTTCAGCTGGAAAAACCTAACAGTATATGCCTTTCCTTCTCTGCCTCTCCTCCCCAAGGTACTCCTCAAGGTCAGACAAGAGAAGCCAAAAATGATTCTGATTGCCCCAGACTGGCCCCGCCAGCACTGGTACCCAATCCTAAAGAGCTTGTCCCAAGGCCCAGCTTGGACACTACCTCAAATTCCTCACTTATTGACTCAACAAGACAGTCAGATACTGCACAGCCAGCTCAGGACCCTAAACCTGGCAGCATGGCGGATAATGTAGGCATTCAAGACACACCTCTTTCTAAAGTAGTTATGGATGTTATTTTGGAGGCCAGGAAAATCATGTGCAGAAAAATGGAAGAGAATTCTGTGCTTGGAACCAGGCACAAGGTATTGACACGATTGTTCCAAATATTCCTCAGATTTTGCAATACTCAACTGAGATGCTGGATAAAGGCCTTTCCTTTTCATTCATTAAAATTCATGCCTCTGCCATTTCAGCTCATTACAATACAGAACCACCTATTTTTTCTCATCCATTACTAAGGCAGTACCTCAGAGGGGCCAAAAACATAAGACCCCCAAGGAGAGCACCAATACCTGCATGGGACCTCAACTCTGTCTTGGAAATACTTACACTGCCTCCCTTTGAGCCAGCCTCTGCAGCTGATATAAAATTCTTATCCTGGAAAACAGCTCTGCTCCTAGCAGTAACCTCCGGTAGACGAATCTCAGAGTTACAGGCACTCATGGCTGTGGAACCTTTTATCATTTTCCATCCTGACAGGGTTTCTCTGAGGACAAACCCTACATTTATGCCTAAGGTAGTGACCAGTGTGGCCCTTAACCAAACAATTCACTTGCTTACCTTTTACCCAAACCCACAGAATAAGGGTGAGAGACTTCTGCATTCTTTGGACATTCACAGACAACTACACTTCCATTTGGACAGAACCAAAGCTTTCAGAAAGACTGAACAACTTCTAGTAGCATATGCTGCAGGATCACAAGGAAAGCCTATCTCAAAGCAGACTATTTCAAAGTGGATAGCCCACTGCATTTGTTTCTGCTATTCACAGCATGGCAAATCAGTGCCTAAGGGCATTAGGCCACATTTCACCAGAGCAGCAGCCACTTCAGCAGCCTTCCTCAGAGGTGTACCAACCAAAGACATCTTAGAGGCTGCAACTTGGAGTTCAGTGCATACTTTTACAAAGCACTATCACTTACCTCTCTATTCTAAATCCAGGGCAGGCTTTGCCACTGCAGTTCTGCAGGGCATGATAGCCTCTCCTAATCCTATTTAACACCAGCCTCCCAACCATAGCTTTGGGATTCAACCCAATTGTAATGACTGCAACAGTGAAACATGATGAACATAGTACAGTTGTATACCTATCATAAATGTAGATGTTCGAGTGTATTCACTGTTGCAGTCCAGGTTACCCTCCCTCCATCCCCGTTTTCCTTGCTGGGACTTATCTGCACTTCTCTATTCTATACAACCTATGTGGTGTATTTGCTTGTAGATGAAGGAAAAGTTGTTTTTTGGTTATGCATGCTTTTTGGCATTAGTGAGCCTACCATTTTAGGGGCACCTGACATCTGGGGCAAGAAAAACTGAAGAAAATGGTGTCGGCTGCATCTTTTATACACCTGGTGCACTGATGTCAGGGAGGAGGTGACAGCAACCGACGCCGGACCTAGACTTTGGAACTCAGGCCGATTGCGGGTAGCCTGCCAGCAGGATAACCCAATTGTAATGACTGCAACAGTGAATACACTCGAACATCTACATTTATGGTAGGTACACAACTGTACTGTCTCTCACCACAGGTTGTGTACTTAGGGGCTTTTCGATCTGGTAGTCAATGTTTTTGACGAATGGTATGATGATACATTTTTTTGCATTTAGTTTGAGGCCATGAATTTGGCACCAGTCATTAGTTGCTGTGAGGCCCTCTTGCAGTATGTTAACTTCATTTGGGGAAGCAGAGTTCCTCCCTAACCCATTTCAAGTGGAACTTGGAAAATTGGATGAGGAACAGGAAATTCATCCCTTGTCTGGTACCTATGTCTCTAATGGACACAGGCAGCTAATAAATGGTTCATCTCCCAGGCCCCTGCTTACACTCATCAAGGCTACCAGAACTTGTCAGAAATTTAGGATGCATAGCTATGCTTAAAAAGGCCCTTGTGGTCCTTAGCCTAGTAAACATCTATGAACCATAATGTGCTTAACTGTAGAATGCAACATAAGTGTAGTAATAATGTGAGCAACTGTCTGGAGAGCAGAAGATTAACGTTCTGTAATCCTGCGTTTGATTCCTTCTGCTTCCATTTGTATACTGTGTGACTCTACACGAATCACTTAACTCGACATTTCTCCCAGATGGAGTCTGGAAAAGGTCCATGAATATTATAACAGGCAGCTAACAACAATGAATTTATGAAAGTCAGAAATGAATACTCCTCCTCAAAGGCAGCGCAGTAGTCTAAGAGTACAAATTTGTACAGTCTCACACAGTTAGGTAATGGAGTTATGTCATTACTGTTAGCCTTGCAGTCAAGTTCAGCAACACCTGTTGTAAGATGTTACATCCATCCATTTAACTGGGTCCCCTTCAGATCATCAAACTTTGAAAAGATCGACTTTCATATGGCCGAAACCATATGATTGAACTTTTAAAAGTTTGAACGATCTGAATGCAGATCTCCATACAGTGCAGAATGGGAAGATTTCCCTTTTCCGCAATGTAGTGCGATCTCGGAGTTGGTATATTTAAGTAGCATGGAGTGTGGGAGGGGGTGCAGCTCCCCACATGGGGGCTTGCCCCCCTGCCAGGAGTGTGTGGGGTTTTTTTGTTTGTTTTATTTTTTTTACATATTCTAACTTTTAAATGTTCGATCATATGGTCACGGCCATATTAAAGTCAACATTTGAAAATTCTATCATGTAAAGTAGACCCATTTAACTACATGTTATCATTATAAAATTGTGGCAATCGTGAGACCATGTAAGTATTTTGACCCCCATAGCAGTCAATAAAAATCAGTCCTGCATAATGTTCAGCATGTGATCATTCAGTCTAATGTTTTTTATCGTTTGAGGTTTGGCAGTTTTGTTTTGGTAGTCTTTTATGTTCCTGAAACAGAAGCATTCATTAGTTCCTTGGCAGACTAAAGATCCAGTCCAAGGAACTGGTTTTATTGCTGATCTTGATGAGAAAAACTTCAGACTGAAACTGACAATTCTACGTTTTTTTTTTTTTCTGTTTTAAGAATGGCTGGCATCAATAACCTTTAAAATAAGAGAGCTCAGTAGATCAGAACATTAACCGCCTCCTCTCTGATATGCAGAAAAAAAAAACACCAAAGTATTAAAAACAGAAATATTTTAATAGAAAAACTTATTTTGCCCAAAACACCAAAAGGAAAAAAAAAACAATATAGTTGAATTAATTCAGTTAAATGCTTTAGTCCCATGTATCTATTTTGAATTCATCAGAACTGAAAATACTACAAAATATGTCACTTAAATGATTAACAACACAATTATATTTGGTGATATTTTAGCATTTTATTAGGTATAAATGTGCTTAATTATTTAGATATTAATTGTATTCAATTGGTTACATCAACTATATTCTTTTTAACTACTGATGTATTGGGTATGTTTATACATGAAACACTTCAAAACTGTAGGGAGTGCATTTTTGATGGAAGTGTATATTTAAGAAATATGGTACCTGAGACTCAAATTGTATTTATGTGAATTTGAGTTAATTTGTCATGTTACATCTATTTTGTCACCATTTAAAGGGTCATGATTCTTATAATCGAATTGGCTATGAAATTTTCAGCAATTAGATTTAATCCTCTATAGACCCTCAGATTACGCTTCATATTTTTTCAATACATTTCAGTTTCACCTGAGTTTGCGTGACCTGACTGGGGATGGAACCCCTATGTTGTGGCAGTGAAAGAGAATAGAACCCCCTAGAAAAACAATGGATGGGATTCAGAACCAGTTTTCACTTCAGGGTAGCTAATCTTATATGATGAGTGATCACATGGGTGGGAGAAGATTGAGTGTCACACTTCCATCAGACACAGGCTACCCAGTTAAGAGAGTACTAAAGGCAGGGCACTTTTGTCATCTGCAGAAGTGGGGAGGACCACAGTGACAAGTGCTAACATTAGGCACCGTGTGTTGGGGGCAGTGTGTGTGTAGTAATATAGAACATGAAGTGAAATGTAAATACTTAAAATTGTACTAATTTTGCTTTAGATATGAGGGAAGTTGATAAATTGTAAGATATTTCATGACCTGCTATTGCAAATTATGTTTAACGTGTATGCAAAAACATGCAGACATAATTAATATGAATTTTGTGATAAAAACAGGGCGCTCCAAGGTAAGACATTTGTATGTATCTGCGAAACTTTGGAATAATATACTGGAAAGTGTGAGACAGTCTGCAAATGTAGAAACCTTTAGAAGAGATCATTCGGATGGAGATGGTGTTTGTACCATGTTTAGAGGAGTTCTGTGATGGGTGTTCGCTTTAGAAGAGATCATTCGGATGGAGATGGTGTTTGTACCATGTTTAGAGGAGTTCTGTGATGGGTGTTCGGCCTGAACATTGTATTTGCATCATGAACTTACGAACTTCTGTTTTGTCTTTTTCCACCAAGTGTCTTGATGCTGTTTCTGCTGACATTAAAGGTGAGACCAGTGTTACTGTTCCAGTTGTGTGTTTGAAAGCTCTAAAATCTTTTGGGTCTGATGTGACCCATCCCTTTTGTGAAATGTTGCTATTACATCCTGTTTCTGTGTCAGGAATATGTGCCCATGCTAATATTTTGTTTGCCATGACTTATTGGGTTCCGTTAACTTTCCTTCGGTTCTTTGTAATACATCAGCACATATATTATCTGGTCTTATTAAACTTATTTTTAATTTTATTTGTGGCAACAAAGCAGCTGTACAAAGTGAAAGTCTTCCATTGTTTTTAGTATTCTGATACGTCTTTGCTTGTGTATATACATTTGTAGAATTAAAAAAGCTGTGAATACAGGCAATCCAAGAAAGGATTCATGAGGATACTTCAAAGCAAAAACCTCCAAATGCAAACATTTCAAAACAGTTTCTGTGTAAGCCACTTTCAATGAATTCCAAAACGAGCTTTTCTGCAATGGGGGGGGGGGGGCTAAGTTCACCTGCACCCTGCCTCTACACCTGACACATATATATGTATATGTTAAGTCCACAGTAACGCAGCAGTGGAGGCTAGGCACATAGCCAATGTACAGTGAAAGTGGCTTTCAATGAAATCTATTTGTGGTATTGTTCAGACAAACTGCATTTGAGTACCTGTCTGCCTCCCAGAAAAAAACAAGTAGCTGAATGAATTCAAAACTGGTTGGCACACAACACTCGAGAAAAGCCGACAAACATTTTAATAAATGCAATAATATCAAAGCAACAAGAAAACAATGAGCGCAGTAAATAAGAAATCCTATTGTAAATATGTAGACTAAGTGTAATATTTTGGAGAAAACCCAACAAAGAACAAGACGTTATTATCGATGGTCCTCTTGACGTTACCATCCTTTTCCTTCAAGGGCCACATCCACTTGTTTATTGACACAGACGACAGGTATAGCTGCCCAACCTGTCTAGCAGGCACCTTCCATGAGGACATTTCACAAGCAGTCTGGGACAGAATAATATTTAGGACATCTTACACCACCCAAAAAAGTGCACTATGTAGTAGTTTGGTACGTGTCTAGAGATCATCCTGAGTTGGCTTTTGCACCTTAAACATGTCCACTGCATGGAAGTGTGATAAAGACTTTTGTTTCCTCCTCATGGGATGTCATAGTTATCACAGCCCTTCTTCTGCATGTTTAAGTTTCAGATGGCAGCCCGTCTGTCTTCTGTGTTTTTGAATTCATCCCTCCTCCAGCATTCATGCCAAAGGACTCCTTTTCTTCAGCCATTGTAAACACAATGGATTCAGATTTGTATGACTTTTAACACTTTCTTATATGGCCATATGACTACATTCTTCTGTGTTGTAATTAAAGAATGCTTTGTTATTTGAGATCAAGCCAAAGTCAGTATTACTTCTGAAAGACTTGATAAGAAAAAGAAGCATCTATATTTTGTTTAATTCATTTATTTGCTCTATATATTCAGTTGTTAATAGTACCTGCAGCCTGTTCTGCAGCACTTGAAACCTATACTTGGATGACTAAACTACATAAAAATATCTGGTTTGTTTGACAGAATCTCATTACATAAATATAAAGTCAGGCCTTGTAATCATGTCGTTTATACTTCAGGGAAGCTATTTTTATGACTCTTATCTGTTATATCATTGCATTGTAGGTAGTTCTAAGCAAAACTGAAGTAGCAGGTACTGTAATATAAATGTATTTATTTATTTATTGCACTTGTTTACCGGGAAATTCCAACTGGACATGGGTCCTTTTTCAGCGGAGGCTCAGGGAGAAAAGCTCCCCAAGTACATAATGGGAAATGCTACAATAGTAGATGATATACAGTGAATACTTTGACATGCAGAATACATAAAACAATAGTGGGATACAGGACATACAATTGATAATGAGTACTAGATAGATTTTAAGTTGAGTTGACAAAAAGATACTGTACTAAGAGGTTGGAAGTTTTGCCGTGGACAGCAAGTGTTGCAAGATTGTATGGCACAACGCTACGGTTCTAATTCCGATTAAAGTAGCCAAACTAACCACATGATAAATTGTTTTAATAAAATAATTTGTGCAGCGTACCATAAAGTATTTTATGAACTGTCAATGTTACACACACAATGTGTGCAGAGAATTTCAGTGCACGTTTTTTTTTCTTCTGAGTTTAGTGCTTACTGTTCTAACCTTTTCTTAATTTTAACGTCTGCAAAAGGAATTTTTCTTAGCCTTTTTAAAATGGAAAAAAAAATCAGAGCAAATCTTTGGAGAAGTGTACAACACAGCAGTACAAATTAATGTATTCTGACAAAATGCAATAAAGTGCATAAACACTGTAGTAAGCCAAAAAGTTATGTTTTTGTTAAGTGATTTTAAGCTAAAGACATAGACTTATTTCCAGGAGTTATGAGTGACTAAGAACAGCTTGAAATCCTAATGTGAATTATATATATATTTTTTTTTTGAAACCTAAATAAATATGTCTTCTGTTGGTAATAAGTTAATCTGTCACCAATCAGTTTGATATAATAGTATGCCAAAGTCCAAGGTTCGGATCCCATTCAGGTTTGTGCTTTAGGTTTTTCACTGCTAGTACAATAAAAGCCTTAACATGGGTACTTGTAATGCTGAGGACTTCTATCAGTAGATTTTTTTTATATTTCAGTAGCTGAATCGAATTTTTAGTTCTTTAGTCCGTTGGGAGTGAAGGACAGATTTTTCTGCCCTTTTTATTCATGATTAGTTCACTATAAATCAGTTTATTATTGTCGTTCGTGCATATTCTCACCGTTATTATGTGAGATGTTTAGAACGACTTCAGAAAGTACAATGGCTTTATATTTTCTAGGAACTGGGATGGTATAAGCCGTTTAACCAGTATAATGTTTGTGTTGTAGACCGAAGACGTCTTGAAGCCAAGCAGAGAGATGATGCTTGGGAAGGAAGATGACAGAATACACCAAGTAACCTTTGAAAGAGCGGCTTAGCATCTAGGAAGACCTTTTCCTGAGAAAAACAGCAAGTGGGGAAAATATGTGATCGAATTAGCCAGTAGTCACCAGCCCCTGCACCGGAGATTGTGTGGATCTGTGTCTGGTGCCTTGGAATGTTCACTTGGAAAGCCAGTGTTCTGAGTTCCAAGGACGGGAAGGAATCGGAAATCCCTTCTTGTTCATCATGTGCTGTTAACCAGATATGGCTGTGCTAAAGTTTCCATAAGTATTGCAAGTAAATTAAAATATTTTCCTGTATATTTTGTAAGAGTCCAGGATTTGCAAGAAGTCTTAAATTTTACTGGACGTTGTATGCAGACCAAGTGCTTGTGTAGACTTTTCTTATGGCAGTTACAATGGAAAATCAGTGGTAAACTTCATGGATGTTACCTCTTCAAGAACCTTGTGGTTGTCAGACAGTTCTAAAACAAGTAAGGTTTACTGCTGTATTTATAGGACATCCTCGTGCTAAAAATTATGTATGTACAGTCTGTCCTAGCTTTACAGAATCATTACAGGTACATTGATTCTATCAGTAATCTTGATTTAAAAGGAATTACATTTTTTTAATCTCGGGTTTCCAGTCATAGCAACACTTGCTGATCCATGAGTGAATGGTGACTAGAATAAACCATTTTTGCTTTCAAGTATCTCAGGATACAAATGCAAATCTCAACTCTTGCTTTCTGAAGCATGTCACAATAAGATGGTGCGTTCATTTACTGTGCTATGCTTTTAAAACAGAATATTGAAGTAGTACAATGTTGGTGCAACAGCTAACATTGTCACCTCACAGCAAGAGGTTCTCTGGTTCAATTCTTGGCTGGAGTGCCTTCTGTTTGGAGTCTGCATGCCCTACCTGTGTTCCCATGAGTTTCCTCTCACATTCCAAAGACATGCAGTAGGTGGATTGGACGCTCTAAATTGGCATAGGTGTGAGTGTGTGTAGTGTGGATGAACTACCGCTGCAGGGATAGCCACCTGGCGGTAGGTGATTGTCACTGTTGAAGTGACACTCCAACCCCATGTGCAAAAATGGGGAAAAAAGGGGTCGGATGGATTGAATAATTTTGTGCAAAGTAGTGCTGAATAAACAGGGCACATTACTGTATCTCTTCACTGTTTTGCAGTGTTTCTTGTTGAAGAATTAGATCACTGGTTCTAGTATTGCTAGAAGAATTTAAAAACTGGATCGCTTAAGTAAGCTAGGGATTGGTCACTCCTCAGGAGTCTGTACGCCATTGAGTTTAAGAAGGACTTCAGCCTCTGCTGGTAGTTAAGTTTTTTTGAGATCAGAGATCCATTTTGTTAGGAACCTCCATGGTTCTTTGAGTTTCTGATTGTACCATGCGTTCCACAGCTGCTTGAGTAGACATTGTTCCATGAGTAAAATGGATACAGCATTGTGACACTGGTCCCAAAGATTTAAAAAGATCTACCATTTTGACTGGACTGCTAAAAGGTAGCAGGAGGCATACTAGCAGGAAACCCTGCGAGTCTGCTACGGGGAGTCCAACATGGTTTCATGTCCATGTTGTGAAACGTATTGCCAAGTATAACCAAGTAGCATAAAGCAAAATGGAAAAAAATTGACACAGTAACCAGCTGTTCCAAGCCAGAATATTGTATAGTACGTCCCTTCCAAAGGAAATTTTACCACCTGTGTAACCGTATCTAGCTTGTAATGATTTAAGTGTGCAAAAGAGCCCAAGTTTGTCACAGTATCTTCAAGAGAAAATTTGTAAGAAAAAACTTCTGGTATAGCCATAGCCTTTTCAGAATGAGGCCTTGGCTGACTAGTATGAAGGATTCTGCACTGTTGCTGTATACCCCCAGTACATGCCTTGGTCAAGTTTGAGACAGTTTGTGCCCTTCATTTCCCAGTATTAAGTGCTATGAAATGGTTTAGTCCTTTTGTAATGTGTAAGCTGCGTACAGACATGAATGCAGTGTGGCAGCCTCTCACCTTTCCTCTCGGCTTGTCTTAAACTTAGTATGTATTCCAGCTTAAGAGTAATTCTTGGGATTCATTGTCCCCAAAAAGTTACCATAAGGAAAGTTTTGAAAGATTATACAGAATGTCTGCAGCTTTGTGATCCTTTAGGCAGACTAATTGCTTGACTAACCATTTTAACATAGGAATATTTGCAGGCTGAGAGAGAGTGTAACTAAGAAAGATTTTAAATTATAAAATTGTTGCCCCGCCACCCAAGAAGAACCGGATGGGTTTGCTGTTACTAATGAGAGGTGGTCCCATCCTAAATTGAAGCTGGAAGTCATAGCAGCTTGTATCTTGATAACTATATAAAGAACTGATTTATTACAAAAAAAAAATCATTACGTAAGCTAATACTTTTGTAGAAGGCAAAAGTGGGAAATAGTAAATGTGTTGTTGTCCTATTTCACCTTCATTCTTACCAGGTTGGTTTTGTATCCAATCCTTGGATCCGACTCTGCCTTTATATGCAAGCTCAATGTCTTCCACTAGCTCGTGGCTAAACCCTATCCCAGCATGCACTAGGTAAACTCCCCAGATGTCATTTGCCGCTAAACAAGATCAGGTGCTTGTCCTACTGGTTCTGGTTAAGCATACTGTTTATTATAATCACTGTTGTTGGAAATTGCTTGTTCTTCTCTGTTGTTTAACTAACATAGCTAGTTATTGTGCTAGCCAGTTATTTCCACTTTGTTGTCCCTGATTTTTCTGCTGTTGGCCGTCTTCTACCTAGGCCTTGTTGTCCGTCTCGGCTTCTACCGTGAGACTTTTCATAGCCCGTTGAGCTCTTCTTCCTCCTCTTTTTCTCTTTCAGTAACCTTGCTAAAAAGACAGCTCATTTGAGTTCGAGAACTGCCTTCTCCTTAGAGGAATATCTCTTTCCCTTTCAGTCTCCCGGGCTTAGCCCATTTAAGTTAAGGACTGTGCCATCCTTTCATCCCGCCTTTATCCTATGTATGTTTTTCATAGTTAAGTTTACTGTTTAATTTGTTGTTGTTTAAAATAAAAGATTCTCTAGCTAATTTCCTTAGTTACTATCCCTTTTTTCAAGATGTCTTGTAAAGATTAGAAACCGTCCGGTTTCAAAAAAATGTGGACAGAAAATGTCCCTAACTGATAGACACACAATTTGTGTCTGTTGCCTAGGAGATGCCCATCTCCAGGAGCCTTGCTCTATTTGTCATTCTTTTAATCACAGGGCTCTCCTGGAGAGGAAAAACAAATTGATAATGAGAGGTCTCTTAAAAACCCCTTCTCAGAAGCAATATAAGAAAGTCCGGGTTTATCAAAGACTGACCAATTTCCAACTTCAAAATCAGACAAGTCTGGGAAGAGATCTTCCTCTTCTAGTGCTCTATCGGACCAAAAAAGGTTGCCAAAATTTGTACACTGGATCCGAAGTCTTTTGAATCTGAAAAATCTACAGCTTCGACGCAATCAGTCTCGGTGCCAGTAGTGTTTGAGTTTTAGAGCCAATCCCCTGTCTTAGAGCCATTCTCCCCTATTCTAAGATCACCAGTATTTCAACATTCCAAGTCTCCCTTCACTCGGTCTTCCAGGAGCCTATCTGGTGACATGGATCAAGCGTTACAGGGGCTTTTAAGGACACCGGTGCTGGCCAATCTATCGGATCCAACCCCGAGGGCTTCAGATCCGACCACATCCTCCCCTTCTCCTCCTCCTCCTCGGACTTCGGAATCGAAATGTCCTGAGCTGATATTAGCGGAGCCATTGGACCCGAGACCTATTACGAATTCTTCAGATCCATTCATTGCTTTGACATCCTCTGCTCCATCGGAGCTCTAGTCTAGCAGCAGACACTGTCCAGTCTGGTCCGGGGAGGTGAGTTGGATCGGACAGTTGATGGATGGATTGCCTCTCGGGACATCAGCTCTGGTGAGTTCGGCTCCTACCGCAGCCTTGGGGCCATTGTCCTGGATCCCGGGGGCTCCCTCAACTTCTTCATATTTATTTATTTATTTATTTACATTTGTTGACTGGGAGTGTCTGACTGGACGTAGGTCCATTTTCAGTAGAGGCCCAGGGAGAAAAGCTCTACAGTTAAAATAAACAGACAGTAGATCCAGGGATATCCTCAGATTGGGGTGGAGCCTTTTGAGGTGATGAGGAGATTACTGTTTCCACAGACAGCTCCGCTGTCATCTCCGTACGTTCTACTCCAAAAGCACAGTTGTCTGCCTCTATATCCTTGCATCAACATGGCTGTGGAGATCCTAGGTCTCATGATGCCCCACAGAGCACTCCCACTCTTCTGAAACCTCTCCAGAGTACCCCTCTGAAGAGGTCCCTTGGAAGAGATTATGCAAGAGGAAGGTTTTTATCTCCTCGGAGCAGTCCATCACTTCTTATACAGACCTGGATGAAGATGAAGGGTCCCCATGGTCGCATACTTATGATGTCTTCTTTGGAGACATCTTAGAAATTCTGAAACAGAGAAGCAGCTGGAAGTTCACTAATCCTTCAGCAGAGGAGTCCTTATACATGAAGACCTTTGAATCTCCTTATACATGAAGACCTTCGAATCTCACACTTCCTCCACTTGGGTGTCTCCACTTTTCAACAAACTTATGAACCTAGTTTCTTGAAAGGCATGGTGTGCTTTTCCACAGAGACAGGGTATCCTTATGAACGAACCCTTCCTTTTTGCCAAAAGTATGTTCAGAGTCTAATTTGAAGCAATCTATAGAGCTGCCAGTTTCTTACCCAAATTACGGTAAGGCAGAATACATGTTACATCAATTGGATGTGCATAGACAATTACACTTCTGTTTACACAGGGCTAAGGATTTCAGAAAATCTGACCAACTTTTTATATCTTTTTCAGCTTCAAAGAAAGGTACTTCAGTCTCTAAGGTGACACTTTCAATGGCTTTCAGATTGCATAACCTTCATCTATAAATCTGAAAACAGAGATCTTCCCCAAAGAGTTAAAGCCCACTCTACAAGAGCCATTGCAACCTCTTTCACCTTTCTGGTCAAACTACCAGTTGGTAGCATTTGTGCTGTGGCAACACGGGCAAGACCACATACCTTTATCAGTCATTACAAAGTCGATTTAGCCTCCAGGAACAGGGCCTATTTTGGATCCATGATTCTGAAGAATCTTTTCCCTTGAGCCATTCAAGAAAGGTGCTGCTATGGACGCTGTACCATCCTGGTAAGAATGAAGGCGAGATAGGACAACAGCACATAAAGAAGTTACATACTCACCATAACGTTGCATGTGGGCTGTCCATTGTCACCTTCATTCTTACATCCCACCCTCCTCCCCCCAGTGGTCATGTTTACTCCTGGGAGAGTTGGTACAATTAGATATTATTCTCCGACCTTCTTTATTGCACTCTGGAGTTATTAAACTGTGTTTAATTCTCACTGTTTGTATAACTGCAAACAAGATTTGGGGAGTTTACCTAGTGCATGCTGGGATAGAGTTTAGCCACAAGCTAGTGGAAGATCTGAAGCTTGCATATAAAGGCTGAGTCGGATCCGAACACAGCCTGATAAGAATGAAGGTGACAATGGACAACATACATGGAACGTTAGTGTGTACACAACTTCTTTTTTTCTGCTTCCTAGCAAAAAAGGGTTGCCTTTTAGGTAGCTTCAGAGGATGACTACTGAGTGCCCGACTTTTTTTTTCCATATCACTACAGCACCTTTTTGAAAGCTGTAGCCGTACACATTTCCATCAGCTCTCAGGTCAGCCTTTTGGTTGTTGCATCATGAATGTTGCTTAATATGCATTTCCCTTAGAGAATATTGAAGTACATAGGAGCTTGTACCACATACAGAATGTGCGCACTTTTTTCCAGAGTTTTTTTTCAGTACTGCCTAATGCCTTATATGAATTTCTGCTACTCTGCATTTTGTCATTAGGCTGTGTAGAGAATGAAATGTTAAAACAACATATTTGTGAGTGTGTATACATTTGTGCAGTCAATTTCTTAATAGATGGATTTGAATTATTTTGCTGAATATCACCTGTGTGCGTTATCTTGTGTAGTAAATTTTGCTTACCAGACTACCATTGAAACATGAGCTTTAGTTCAAGATGGTGTAACAAGAAATCAGTGTTTTAGATTAAAAAATGTGTATTGATTCACTGGGTAGATTGTTGTAGAATATTTTTGTTAATTTAAACTAAATTTAAACTACTTAAAGCAAGCATATTAAAACTGTTACCCTGTGATGTGCTGACTGCTACTTTGATGTCATTGCTGTATTGCTACTGTGATGTCATTGCTGTACTGCTACTTTGATGTCATTGCTGTATTGCTACTGTGATGTCATTGCTGTATTGCTACTTTGATGTCATTGTTGTATCCTCATTTACTTATTTTGTACGTGCCTCCAACTTTTTATTGAATATGGTGTAACGGGATCAGTAAGGTTACATGACTTCAGAAAAGGAAAGAGGCAAGTTTTTCCCCCTTTCTCTGAATTTCTGTAACCTCTGACATAGTATATTTAGAGGTTGGGAATATGGCTTCAGATTCCCCGTGTTAGGTGATGGAGTGCAAGATGGGATATGAGAGATGTATTTACACATCACTGGAGGAAAAGCTTTCACATAAAAGCACTCCTAATGCCAGTAAGGATGTCCTTCAAGGATGCATCTGCAGTCCTTACATATGGGCTGTCCTGCCTCAGGCAGCCCTTCGGTCGGCCGGATTCCAAAGTCTGGGTCCGGCGTCGGCTGATGTCGCCCCTTCCCCGACCTCAGAGCGCCTGGGGTATAAAAGTGTCAGCCGACTCCATCTTCCCCAGTCTTTCTTGCCGCGTGGTGCCCGAAGCAGAAGCAGTTTGCAAGTGCCGGTCGGCCAGCTCCTGTAACTTCAGCTACCGAAGACTTCAAAAAGCTAAGTACCCCGTTGGGGACTCTTTCTTGCCTCAGCCGATGTCAGATCAAACGCTTAAAGTTAATAATTGCTTGACTTGTGGGAAACAAATACCTCATTAGGATTTCCATTCCTACTGCCTCCCCTGCCTAGGCCCAGACCACGACGTCTCGGCCTGTACTGCCTGTGCCTCCTTTAATCGACGCACTCTTAGGCGTCTGTCGGAGTTTGCAGAGGAATTTTTTGGGGCTAATTTCTCTTATAAAATGCCGTCTGAGACTCCGACTTCTCATTTATCCAAGAAACGGAAGGACAAGAACCGACACACGCGGACCGTGTTTTCGGCTGAAACCGCTCCTAGGCCTGCCGTGAGTGTCTTGGCTGAAACCGAGTCCTTGGTACTTCCGTCAGTAGAAACCGCTCAACTGACAGCCTCGGTCCCGGAGGCCTTTTCTGAGTCAGTTATAGAATTACCCTTGGAAACCGGTGTTCAGGAACCTACCGACACCATTCCCCTAGACAAAACTACTCCAGCACGTGGGGCAGCCAGGCCCCCTGCATCCATGTCCATAAAAGCTTTCACTAGGGCTAAAGCTGCTAAGCAACAAAAAACTCTGCCTCCCAAGTCGATTTCTCAGGGATCCACTACAGGTTCTCAGATACTAAGTTTGGCTGAGGACCTTATTACCTTAATTAGGGGCTCTCCGCCTCATCCGGACAGGGGCTCTCAACCCCCACTAGACAAAAGGCCCAGGGTTGAGTCTGCTGAACCTCAGTCCTCTGATGATGCCTCTGATGGCTCTGCTCTATCAGAGTACCAGGTGGAGACCTTCACGGCCTACGAGGATTCTGATGCAGAGGACTCTATTCTCTCTGCCTCCCCTCCTGAAGAGCTGTCCTTTGGGGAGACCCTTCACTCCATGAGAGAGCATTTCCAATGGCAGGGCCAGGAATTCTCCGATTCCAGGAAGAGATTAAGGACATTCTTTCATTTACCTCAGCATAGACCTTTGGCTATCCCTCCTGTTTTAAGTGTCATTGATGATGTGTATCTAGCACTACCCCTGACACCCTTCCTCCGGCTCCTGTTAAACCCGATAGGTACTACAGGGTCCCGGACTCGCATCATTTCCTTTACAAGGCCCACTCTGCTGACCCAGAAGCTATTTCCCAGGGTCCTAAAGGGGTTGCAGCTGCCACTACTAAAAATCCACTCCCCTCTGAAAGGGAGTCCAGGGCTTTAGAGAGATGGGGTAAAAAAGTGTATACTTCTTCCACTCTATGAGGGCTTTAAATTGTCAATTTCAATGTGAGGGTCGCTTAATGTATTAACAGAAAAAACAATTCACTGAGTGACAGCAAACATTCACTGTGAGGGTCGCTTAATGTATTAACAGAAAAAACAATTCACTGAGTGACAGCAAACATTCAGTGCGAGGGTCGCTTAATGTATTACTTAAATAACAGTGCCTACCTTTATTAATGAACTAAACTCTGACTTGTTGAGTACTTTAACATGTCTGCATGTATCACTTCCAGAAGAAACAAAAACATATGCCCAATTATGTCTAACAGATGTACGAGTGAAATTTCTAGATTCCATTGCGACTTTCATAAGGAATCTACAAGCTGTATGGCAGCCAAGTACTCAATAATGTGTTTGCTGCTAACAATGTGCATTCTGGGAAGGGTATCCCTGCAGTTGGATGCCTTTGACATGAGGGTGTTTGCTGCTAACAATGTGCATTCTGGGAAGGGTATCCCTGCAGTTGGATGCCTTTGACATGAGGGTGTTTGCTGCTAACAGTGTGCATTCTGGGAAGGGTATCCCTGCAGTTGGATGCCTTTGACATGAGGGTGTTTGCTGCTAACAATGTGCATTCTGGGAAGGGTATCCCTGCAGTTGGATGCCTTTGACATGAGGGTGTTTGCTGCTAACAATGTGCATTCTGGGAAGGGTATCCCTGCAGTTGGATGCCTTTGACATGAGGGTGTTTGCTGCTAACAGTGTGCATTCTTGGAAGGGTATCCCTGCAGTTGGATGCCTTTGACATGAGGGTGTTTGCTGCTAACAGTGTGCATTCTGGGAAGGGTATCCCTGCAGTTGGATGCCTTTGACATGAGGGTGTTTGCTGCTAACAGTGTGCATTCTGGGAAGGGTATCCCTGCAGTTGGATGCCTTTGACATGAGGGTGTTTGCTGCTAACAGTGTGCATTCTGGGAAGGGTATCCCTGCAGTTGGATGCCTTTGACATGAGGGTGTTTGCTGCTAACAGTATGCATTCTGGGAAGGGTATCACTGAAGTCGGAGTCCGCCTTTGACATGAGGGTGTTTGCTGCTAACAATGTGCATTCTGGGGAGGGTATCAGTGCAGACAGATGCCTTTGACTTGAGGGTGTTTGCTGCTAGAAAATGTGCATTCTGGGAAGGGTATCACTGCAGTCGGAGTCTGCCTTTGACATGAGGTGTTAGCTGCTAACTGTGCATTCTGGGAAGGGTGTCACTGCAGTCGGAGTCTGCCTTTGACAAGAGGTACAGTGACCCTGAAGTTAACTTTTTCACATTGTGGGGGGGGGGGGGTGAAGTGGTACAGCTCCCTGCATGAGCATGTGGAGGTTCAGCTACCAAGAAAAAGATAAACTTTCAAAACCCACATAACTGTTTGCGGCTGACTTGCTTTTCTGACAAAGTTGTTTTTGACAGACTCCTGTAAAATCTGTAGTGTTCATAACCTGTCTATATTATAAAATGAATCAAATGTTTTGCCCTGCACCAGTCAGACCTGTATATTTATTATGCTACTGTCTTTTACCTTTCATTTCCCCCTCACAAAAAGCACCGTTGCACTATGGGACAAATATTACAGATACGTGAATGAAATGCAGGAGGGACACTATTTTGACTTTATATTAGTTAACCTTCTGTCCCAGAGCATAACAATGTTGCTTACAAAATATTGTTCTTCAGATGGATTTTCCTTATAAAGTAAAGCAGTCAGTGGTTGAGGAATTGAAGGCCTGCAACTTATTTTCCATAGTGTCCTCATATCTTAAATGCCAGTCATAACAGGGGGTTTTTTTATACTTATTTGGTGGAAAGAAGCCTAATAAAACACCAGCTCTAAAACCTGTTCTTTTTGATATTTTGATATTTTACAAGGAACTGGATAGCAGTAGCAGAAGTATTTCCGTACTGTGCCTGCTGTCCTGAATTCCAGTTAATGTGGACAGAGAACTACTGTTAGGAGTCAGACTGAGTCCATATTTCTGAACTCTGGTTCTGTCTTGTGGCTATTCACGTTCTGTGGTTTGAAAAAAAAAAAAGTGTTGACTTGCCCATTTACATTTCCCAGAACATAATGTTAAGGTCAGGGCAAAGTGTGTGTGTGTGTGTGTGTGTGTGTGTGTGCGTGTGCATGCACATGTGCACATGAGCCTGTTATTCAGTACATGGAAATGGGAGGATTTAATGGAGTACACGGAATGCTCACAGTAAATCTGTAAGTGGTACAGTCATTCTGTATTTACAAAGTTTTTTACTTTTTTCCTTCATAAAAGGAAGTAAATATTTAAATTTTTAGAAGAATGCAGTTTTTGTAAATGTATAAATGTGTGTGTGTGTAAGAGATGCAACATTTAATTTTTAACTGAACTGTATTACTACTTTATTTTAAAATTGATAAAGTCAATGACAGGATGCCATACCTCTCAAACTCTTAGCACAAGAAGTCTGGACAATTCCTAGAATAATGGGAGACAAAGGCCCAAAATTAGAGACAAATTTTAAATATTGTTCTTATAAACTTAGAAAGCTGCAAGAATAAGGGTATTTGTATTAGCATGCATTTCCAGAAGAATATTAAGCCTGAAACTCAAATTTTATTATTTAATGACTTCAGTCCTCCGTCATTTGCCAGAAAACTACATTTTTTTATGAGGAACGGGCTAAAAGTAGGAGGCAAAAATCTGGACATTTGAGGTTGCAGGAAGCATACGCAGCCTCTCAAGGTCATATAATACCTGTGTTCCTTAAAATAACGCTGTTTATAATTTGGTTTTCTCAGACTCTGTATTTGAGAGAAACAAATGATTTTCTTACTACTATAACAAAGCTTGAGAGGTGCATTTTTGATCTTATTTCTAACACTAATCTTCATATGTTGGTTGAAATGCAGTTTGCTATCTGTACGAGTCACCAAGTCCCTGACTACAGTGTCTACGTTTAGGAATGTTTCTCGTTTCCCTGGCTGGCTGACTTCCCAAAAGGTACTATTATGCATTTCTTGAAACTGAGTTTTAAGCTTTGGCACCAGTCTTTTGTGTGTGTCAGACCTTTCAATAAGAAAGGGATGGAGCTTTCTATGATTGCTCTTAGCTTACAATCATCTGCAGTCTTGGTAAGCCAGAGGCCCTTGCCATTGGCCTTGACTTCCAAAAAATAGATGCAAAAGAAGAGCAGACCCAGCACAGAGTCTGGGGGACTCCGCTTGTGACCAAACTCTCTGTGGAGGGTGGTATCTCTTATCCTTACTTCCTGGATCCTTGCTGTGATCCATCTATCTAGTCAGTTACGTAGGGGTTTATGGCTAATTCTGTACATTTGTTTACAGTGTTAGGGTGTGTTATTGTATCAGATGCCTTAGCTAGGTTAAGATGGAGCTGAATTTGTCAACCAAAAGATTTGCTATATCTCCCAGTTCCAAGAGTGTGGCTGTATTTACCAACAGTTCAGCACACTGCTGTGTGGTGCTTTTGAAAATTTGGACATAGATAAAAAGGCCTTATGGTTATCCTTGGCCTGGGGTGCTATTTTTACCTCAAAATTTGCTTTATTGGACTTAATTAGTCCACTTAGCTGTCTATTCGGTGTAATGAGAGAGTATCTATCTTTTTTGGTTTTAACTTCCAAATTTTATATATGACTTTTTTGTCTTTTGTTGTACAACTCGATTAATTTTGGATTCCTCAGCATAATACTCTTAAATAACTCAGAAAGCTGTGTAAATGACATGAGGTCAACTATCACAGCACTCCAACTAACAAAACAAAAAAAAAAAAACAAAAAGACCTCAAACACCAGGCAAAGTTTAATGAGGAAAATATTAAATCAGGCAAAGCTTTCTTATACTCAGATGATTTTTATTTTGATGAAATAACACAATAATTTAATATATTCATAACATTTAATAATTATAAGTGCTGTGGTGGTGGTGCTGCGGTAGCATTGTCGCCTCACAGATGTTGCCCGTTCGATTCTCACTTAGAGCGTCTTCTGTGTGGCGACATGCGTGAATGGGCGTTCCTTCGTTGAAGGTTGTGTGTTAGGCCCGGCAAGCCAGCATGTCAAAATCTACTGCCAATCATTAGCGGACCGGAGTTCCGCTGTGGCGACCCCTAACCGGGAAAAGCCGAAAGAAACAAACAAACATTCAGCCTGACAAAAAGAATTCAGGTAAAAACATTTGTAGTTAAATAATAAGTTAATATATAAACGATGACAGGAAGAGTTTGGTTCCATCTGTAGGGTATCAGTCAAATTCAAAACTTTCCTCCACGGACTGTTAACCAATGACTTAGGAAAAGTTCTTAACTCTTTAGTTCGTTTCTCCATTAGTATGCATTTCTTCAGTGATATGAATTCCTCCATTATGGGTGCTACTTTAGAGTTCCATCTTCTAGTTATACATTTTCTGGCTATTGCTAACATTGTCCACAACAAATACAGGTCATCTTTCTTCATATTATTGCTATTAACATTCAATAAAATTTAAGACTTTGTCAAAACAAATATATCAGTTAGATAGCTTGAAGAAATTTGTTAATCTCATTCCGATATGGTTTACTATTAGTTGTTGTTGTTGTTGTGTCGTTCGGCTTTTCCCGGTTAGGGGTCGCCACAGCGGAACTCCGGTCCACTAATGATTGGTAGTTGATTTTTACGTGCCAAGTTACCAGCTCTGACGCACAACCTTCAACGAAGGTACGCCCATTGATTCATGTCTCCACGCAGAAGATGCTCTAGCTGAGAATCGAACCGGACAGCATCTTACTGTGAGGCGACAATGCTACCGCAGCATCACCACCGCGGATATGGTTTACTATTAGTACAGTTATAAAAAATACGAGACCAGTCAGCATTAGTGGACAGGTGACATCTCCAACATAAGTTGCTGTTTAAAGGGTTCATTTTTGAGAGTTTCTCAGGTGTCAAAAAGGATCTGTGTAGAAATTTCCAATGAAAAATCCTCCAGAATTATGAGTAAGAAGCTAGTTTAACTGAAAATAAAATGTTTGTTTTATCTTCCATTGATAATGATACTTGAACCTTTTAGTTCGGTATTGCCAGTAAGAATCTTTAGGAGCTGTCTTATAGACAAAATGTTATATAGATATGATAATTCATTTCTATATTGATATTATTATATAGAATTCCAAAAATCCAGTTTATAAATTTTTGGTATGGTTTTGAAAGATGAGTTATGTATTATTCTACACAAATCCTTAGTGTATGCTGTGACACTCTGAAGAACCAACCAGTCATTAGGGGATAGGCCATAGGTTGACAATATACTTTGTGTGCTCAAAGCTTGTTGGTTTTCAATACATTACAACCAACAAAATAGGTTATTATTTTCCCATAAACCAACAATCTCTCTATGTGTTTTATCAGGGAAATCCCTTGTAGTAGTAAATGGTATTAAAAATCTATGTCACACTTTTATATCTAAATTTGTGTTAATGACTTTTCTAAACACATCAAAATATTGTTTTTTAGTGTTAGTTTAGTTAATTTTGTTGTATTATACTGTAAATTTAAACTTAAATAGTGCCATATCTTATCTTTGTCAATTACCAAAGCATTCTTTGGTAAACAGTTTTCATTCATTAGTATAATGGAGTGTAACTGTTTCCAATTGGAAGAGTATCTAGGATTTATCCAATTCATCTGTATTTTAATTATAGATGCCTTTATATAAGTTCCAATCTCTGGGTATTTTAACCCCCCTTGTTCCCATTTTCTGATATGATGAGAATATGCCACTCTTTCTTTTGGGGTACCATAGGAATTTCATCAGAGATGAAGTGATTTCTTTAAGGATTTTCTTTCCTGGTGGAAGTATAAGGGCTTGTGCTATTTATAATATTTAGGTAACAAAACCATATTCCTTTGTCAGTACTACCTAGTAGGTATGTCAGTAGTTCTCCATGTCTGACGCGTTTTCCCACCACTGTCACTTTATACATAACCGATAGAGTTAACTTACTTTTACATTCTTTTATTTCTGTGCCTTTAAACAGTCCTCTTGTTGTAAATGTTTTTGTTTTTCTGGAGGTCCCTTCTGCGTGTTGCCCAAAGTCAGACTTGTCTACAGTGCTCTAATAGTCCTGAGTCTGTGCCAGTTACTTCTGTCAAAGTTTGCAGTCCTCAGACTAGAGCAGATGCAGTAATCACATCTTCATTGCCTTAAAATACACTGGCCGATCACATTTACTTAGTTATCGTTTTCCTTGAGCGTAATTACCTTCTCTTAAGACAGCCTAGTGTAGTATTATCCTAGACCGATTCTTTGAGCCGTTATTTTATTAGGTCAGATATATTATTTGAAGGCAATAAAATGCCTTTCCCATATACATACATACATGTATAATATATACTATATATATATATATATATATATATATATATATATATATATATATCAAATATATACATATATATCAAAAGAGAGAGGTAATGATAACCAATGGCAAAACAAGCATCTTCATTTATGTGGTTTGGGTTTTATCCTCTCATATGAATACATAACTTAATGGTTCTTGATCTTTAGAAGATCCCGCACTTACGGATACCATTGCTGTGGTCCTGACTTGCTGTACAGTTTACTACTAGAGATTTTAATTTTGTCTAGTTTAAGCTGTAGTCTGAAACCAGATTCAGAGGCATAATAATATAACAATATTGCTTTGTGGCCATACCCAATATAACAAAATATGTGGCAGTCTGACTCACTGTCTTTTCTCAGAAGTGTTGCTAAGGGTTCAAGCTATATAGTGAATAATAAGGCGATGTATCCCTTTAATTTGCATCACCTGATAAAAAGCAGTCTTTAAGATGTTGCCAAACATTTACGGTAATCCCACAAAGATCCATATCTATTATTCCTAGCAGATGAAAATTGATCCGAAGGAAGATAGCAAGAGAAAGTCCTTCTGCTCACTGATAATGAAAGACAGAAACATCTTCTACAGTGACATCTGGGTTTCTTGGTCCAGCAGCACCTAGTTAAACAACTGAATCCGTGACCCTTTCCCCTTCATCTAGAACTCACACTGGACTCTCTCACTCCAGAAAATTTACCATTTGTCATTTTTCCAAGGACTTCTTTGAACTCTTTGGTAATCACTATATGCAGCTTTCTGACTCTGCTGAAACCTCTAGAGGGGAATATTCGTATGTTTGTAACTCCTCCAGGTTCGCAGTCAGCCTTCCATGGGCAGGGTTTTGTGCACTACAGAAGCATTTGAAGCAGTCACATATTTCCTTAGAGCCTGTGATACATCATCCATATATCTACTTTTCTCATCTTGGCTACAGCTCGCTCTGCTGCTGATTGTTTCATCTCAACCTCTGAGCTAGTCGCCACTGCTAATGCAAACCATTATTAGCAACAATTGCCTTCAGGGAATCTTTAGTAAATTATACCTTCTTAAATATTGTAGCATTTTTTTGTTTTGTCTACTCAAGTTGGTCTGTTACACTCGAATCAGTACCTCGCCTTTGATTTGGGGACTGAGGGCTTTCACTTTTCTCCTTGTATTTTGACATTGACTTTTTGTCTTTTTTTCCTGTTGCCACATATCTGAGGCCTGCTGATGCACCAACACTCTTAAATCCTCTGTGGTATGCTGGAACGTTTGTAATGGACTTGCTGTTACAAACTGGTGTTTTATTACCATTATGATTATGATTGTTTGCATTGTTTTGACTTTTTACGTACAGTTATTTAAACTGTTTATTATTTTATTTAATTAGTGGGTATTTCTCTATCCTAACATTTTTATCTAATGTACATTTGATTTAGATAATAACCCAGCTTTATGCAATCTCTTTTTATTTGATTGCTCATTGTCATCTTCATATACTTTGTTTACATTTTCTAAATCTAAGTGGGAAATAAACACTGAAATAGACTTTGAAAGTTGAAGGTGATTTTATTCCAAATATTTCATTAACAGTGTTCACCTTCCCACTGTTTCATCTCCACCTGTGCTATTATGTCTTTACACCATTTCCCCAAACTCTTTGTTTCGTAGTTGTGCACTGGAAACCTCCGTTTTTTCATTTCTGATTGTTGGACGTAATTTACTACACTATCAGAAATTAAAAGTGGGGAAGATCGGTATTTACTCACCAACTCATAGGTAGGTACTAGGCTGTTGGCCCTTGTGTCTGTATAAGTCTAGCCAAAAAGGTGCCCTGGCTTTCGCCACCCAAGAAAATTATTTTTATGTGCCCCTGTCAAGCAGAGCCACAGAAGTGATTCCCAGGGTGAATTTCCTGTTTCCCATCCAATCATCAAGATTTTTCGTGAAGAGTGCTAATGAGGAGCTCTGTTTGACATAGGTAGTCTGTTCCAGAGTATGGGAGGTTTCTGGGACAGGAATCTATCCCTCCAGCATGTTCTGTTTATTGTGGTGACAAGGTGTAGGTCCCTAGAGCGTGTAGCTCGGAGGGATTTGGATTTCTTTAAGTGGAGCATGTCCAACAGCTCTGGGTTTGACATAACTTTTTATGTTAGGCAGAAAGCTGGAGTTTTTTGAGACTGTCTGCGTAGGGCATATGTTTGAGGCCAGTAATCCTCTTTGTGAGGTATTTCTACGGCCTTTCCAGTTGTAGATGTCTTGTGAGGTACATACCAAAAGGGGCATTGTACTCTATAATGGGTCAAATGAGTGATGAGTAGAGGGGAACAATGACCTCTTTTTTTTTTTCTGGATGAGAAATCTTTTGTGATGGTGTGCCACGTAGAAGGATTTCCTGACCACTGTGGCGATGTGATTATCAAAGGAGAGACCACTGTCCACCTGTGTCCCAAGGTCTCTTATCACACTTTCAGTGTTAAGTAGACTACTGCCTATGTGGTAGTTCATGGGTACAGAGTTTTTTACCAAAGGAGATGACAGTGCACTTTTTGGCATTGAGCTTGAGGCCATGGCTTTGACACCAGGCATCTGTCTCAGTGAGGCCCTTTTGTAGGATGTCCACATCATTAGGAGTTTCAATTATGGCTCCTAGTTTGCAGTCATCTGCGAACATAGTTAGCCAAATACCTTCTGTGTTAGCCTGTACTTCAGAGAAGTAGATACCAAACAGGAGAGGACCCAGGACTGAACCCTGTGGTACTCCACTTGTCACTGGTCTGAAGTCGGATTTTGAGTCTGCTACTTTCACAATGTGGGTTCTGTCAGTAAGCCAGTTAGCAACCCATCTTGTGACATAGGGATTTATACGTAGTTTAGTGAGTTTATCTATAATTCCAGAGTGGGGGATGGTGTTAAAAGCCTTTGCGAGATCTAGATAGGCTGTGTGAACCACCTTACCCTCATCTATGGCTTTGGTGCCTGCTTCAAAGAAGTCTATCAGGTTTAGGAGACATGATCTGCCTTTTACAAACACGAACTGTGTGGGGTCCAAAGTTTGAAGATTACCAATGTCTTTGTTTATGGGTTCCATGATGATACGTTCCATGGTCTTGCAGACCAGGCTCGTCAGGCTAATGGGGCGGTAGTTCCCGGGGTCTGTCGTGGCTCCACCTTTGTGGAGTAGTATAACCGTCGCAGTGCGCCATTTATTGGGCACAAAGCCTGAGGTGAGGCTGTGATTGAACATGGTACTTAGGTGGGGTGCCAGTTCATTCTGTAGTTCGTGTAGAATGCAGCCTTGGATGTTGTCAGGTCCTATGGATGCTGTGTTCTTGGCTTTGGAGAGTGAGGTTTTTAGCTGTGCAGCCGTGATTACAGGAACTTTGCATTCTTGCGGTATCGGGCCCCTTAGGGGTTGAGAGGGGGGTAAAGTTAGCACTGAACCTATCTGCCAGGATGTTGGCAATATCAGTTGGTTCTGTATGTTTAGTGCCATTGTGCTGTAACTCTGAGCAGATCTGAGTGTTGCCATTAAGATTATTGACGTAACTATAGAATGCTTTGTGGTTGTCTTTAGAATCAGTGGCAATTTTGTTTTCATAACTAGCTTTGGAGGATTTTGAGGGAGCTCAGCTTCTTACTGAGGCTGACCTCCAATCATGGAATTTTACTCTCTTTTTTTTGCAACAGTTTCTTTCTACTGTTGTAGAGTTTGTTTATGGCAGAGGGCCACCAGATTGGCTTCCTTTTTTTTGGAGAATATCATCTTGGTTCTGTTAGGGATAGCACGATCCATGCACTCGTGTAAGTGCTTATAAAAGTGTATTTGTGTAGAATTCAGCCGTTGTACCTCTGTTGTCCATTTGCATGGGTGTTGTGAAGTTTTCCACTTCTGTCTTAAGCATGAAGTTGGCTTTGGAGAATTTTTTTACGTTCATTTCCCTAATGGGGGGGTGGGGCCAGGATGTGGATGTCTAGGGTGATTAGCTTGCGGTCAGATCTGACCATTGAGGACTTGATATCTGGTGTGGAACACCGGTCACCCATGTTGGTAATGACCAGGTCTAGGATATTGCTGCCCCTGGCGGGGGTGTGGATAAGTTGATCCAAGACTTGGGAATTTATGAATTCCAGAAAGCGTTGAGCAAAAGAGTTGGTACATGAGTAGTTTTCCCAGTTAATGGTGGGTAGTTGAAATCACCCATTATTAGGGTGTTGGGTTGCACCCTAATATTTTGCAATGTATCAAGAAAAGAGGAGTGGGAATCCTGGGGCATAGTGGGGGAGGTCTGTAACAAGCTATAATTTGGATTGCGGTCTTGCCCAGAGTTAGTTGTACTTGGATAATCTCGGATAAATTATGCTGAGCAACTAGCTTGGAAGTGTGGACATCCTTAATGAATATGGACACACCTCTGCCTTTAGTATTTCGTTCCGGGTTAGGTGGCCGAAAGGCGTGCTATGAATTATAGTCTGGTAATGCAGGAGTGCTCTCTGGAGCTTTGAAACCAGGTCTTTTGTCACTGCACAGATGTCGATTTTCTCCATTTTAAGGAGTGCCTCGAGTGAGTGCATTTTGAGGTATAGACTTCTAGCATTGAGTAGCATTACCCACAGATTTTGCTTGCTTGTACCTGTTACAGTGGTGAATTTGTCATTTGAACCTTGCCTAAAAACGGCACAATAGGGGTGGCAAGAGCCTTTGCCAGTATCCGTAATCCCAAGGGCGACAGGGGCAGGCCATCTCTGGCAAAGCATCATGGTCTGTCGATCATGTCATCCCAGGCAGACAGATACTGGATTCCCTTAAATTGACACCAGAAGCTTAGCCAATTGTTGAAGTCAGTCATTTTGTCTTTGTACTGTGGAGACATTCGTGAATGGGCGTACCTTTGTTGAAGGTTGTGCGTCAGGCTTGGCAAGCCGGTACATAAAAATCAGCTGCCAATCATTAGCGGACCGGAGTTCCGCTGTGGCGACCCCTAACCGGGAAAAGCCGAAAGACACACACACACACACTGTGGTATCATTCTGGGTGATGGCAGGATGCTACTCAGGGCTATGGTCATACCTGCCTGGGCTACAAGATCGGAGAGCTCCTCCATGTCTCTCTTCATGTAATTCAGGGAGGTACATCTCAGGTCAGTCATACCAACATGGATAATGACAGAGTCATATTTGTACTTGTTGTGGAATGACCTGAGTGCGTGCGTTACGTGGCGGATCCTGGCACCTGCCAGTTCTCAACCGTTTTTGCTGTTTTGGAGAGATAGAGAGAAAAAAAAATCTTCTCTATTCCCCTCGCCCATCCTTTGGTCATATCTACATCCTAAGGAATTTCCCTAGCCTGATAATCAATTGAAGTCAAGGTTCTGCATTCTTATTCATTTTTTTGGGTACTACATCTCAGACCTTTATACTGAGTATAATTTCTAGCAGGTAGGTCACCTAGAATATCCACCAACTCACTTGATTCTATACCCACTGCTTATTGTAATCCTAAAACATAGTCAGTATCCCCTTACAGATTCTGTCCACATCATGTTGTAATAGCAGTGAACCCCTGCTGTTCCAAACCCATGTCTGTAAATGACTCAATACCTCCAAGCCAGTCCTTCTCTCACACTTAAATGACATTTGATCCTCATCTCCATGACTACCATACAGTGCTGGTTATCTTCAGTCAACTTGTTTATTTTTGTACTGAACGTCCATTGCAGCTTATCCTAACAGCCAGTGTTACACCAGCAGATATAGCTATTTATCATTTTTTATGAATAGTCTAATAAAATCTCATTTGGATATGTCCATAATTAGCATAGACCAGACTCACAAGTAACACAAACCCAAATCTTTGAAAAACATTATAAGAGCAATATCTGCTTTATCTAGACTACCTCACAGATTTGACATCATTATCCTTAATGCCCAGTATATAAAATGTTATTCAACCTGACTCCCTGCCCCTCAAGGAAAAATAAAATAATATTGTGCATATTTATCTCTGTAACCCAGTTAACTCTACTTGCTTAGTTTTAGCTCCTATACAGAAAAATGCCTTGGAAAAATTTTAGACACGTAATAATTCAACATTTATAGCCTTGTCACTCCACTTACCAGGACACCATTTGCCAATTCTCACAAACACTTGAAACCTTTTCGGATGCACTTTGAGCATGCAAGTTTCAAAAAATGTATGTGTATGTAACACCCTTAATATAGAACTTCACAATTTTCTCTGTAAAATATGTATTTGACCTTCAGCCTCAAGGATGTCTGCAACTTTAGTAGCTGAAGTCATTGTTTCTTTTTCATAAAGGTTCTTCCCTTGTTAGACACTCTTCATTGATGTAATTAATGTGTGCATCTAGCAGTTTTCCGCACTTATCCAAGGAATTTTGTCCTTGATAAGTCCAAGTCCACAGTGATAAGCTGAAGGCTGTATTAATCTTATTGTAACATTTTACCGATCCAATAAACTTCCAGTAGAGATCCATACTTTTTCATCATTCAAGTACATCTTTCCACTGCATGACGCATACGTCTATTTGACCTGTGTGGCATCCTGGTTTAACATGTCAAAAATTCCCCCTCTCTTGTTGACAATCTTTAAATTTAAACAACCTCAGAAATATTTCTTTGCAAACCTTGTAGAAATCTTAAGTAATCAGCAATCACTCATTTTCCATAAGGTAATTTTCCTCTTTATTATGGTTTTATCTGCCATTAAGCTGCTCTCCCTCCATAAGACCAGGATGTAGACAGTAAAATAACTCCAGTGCTATTTCAAACAGCCCTCCCCAGCATTTGTTGTTTGAGATCGCCTCGTTTCCCTAATTGTGAACAGCTAACTAACTCACTTTTTGTACAGTAATTTTGTTTAAATTTTATATTATTCATGTATCACTATTATGACGAGTTCAAAACTGTTCCTTGCACTTTTTAAAAATCAGCTAAATTCAATATACTTTAATACAGTCATCCAAAATGGCATCAACCTTTTCTGTAATAATCCTGGCTAATACCATTAAATTATTCTTTTATTGAATATTGCTTTATTTTGATTTCATTTTGCAAAGTATCTAGGTATAGAGTTATTTTAATTGCAACAACACAACTTGCACTAACAGCAGATGTTCTTAGAACTGGGTTTCCCTCATGATTTCCAACTGATAATATACAACTTGAGAAGCTCTGTATTGTAAGAGAAGAGTCACTGACGTTTCTTTTTATGTTATCGTATTTGGAACAGGGAAGCATTACTGTTTATTTTCTTTTAAATAAATAAAAGTTAAGTATCAGTTTGTTGTCATTGACGGTGATTATTTAATCCGCCACAGATGATGGGTTTATGAGGATATGGAGCATTTAATTTATATGTCTATCTTGCAAATGTTAGTTTGCTTTATGATTAAATATATTGCAGATTATTTAGTTTCTCATTATTATAGGACTCTGTTAATCTAAAAATATCTTTCCTTTATGTAACTGGGTTTATAAATTATTGCATTTACTAAATACAGTCAACACGCAATAATTGCATAACATTCAGGTTTCTTCATGGCTGTGGATAATTTATTTGTATAATTTCATTTAAAAGTTGTTGAACTCTTATTTAAATTTTTCCAACTTATTAGTTTTTTAAGTCATCTTAGAGGTGACTTGCAAAAAAGCTTACAAAGTGAAATATTTCTTGATACATTTTCTGTTTCATTTTTGTCTATAAGTAGGCGTAACAATTAAGATGCATAGGGTATCATTTCAGATCGTTACTTTGAACATTAAAGTATACGTATAGGTGGTTTATATATTTTTTTGACATAGAAGCAATATCATGCTACTGAAACGTTCTTTGCTGTGTAACTTATCTGTAATTCTGGTTGCTTTATTTTTGGTGATGTATATATACATATATATATATATATATATATATATATATATATATATGTAAGCACAAAATTTGCTTGTGTAATTATTGTAAATATGTTTACATTTTAGCCAGAACAGTGAAAACAAAGCAGACTGCTTAATTTATTCATGACAGCAAGCGTGGTAATGATCTTGCAGGATAATACTTTTGGAAAGGTAGGGGCATGTTCCATACCCTTTACATTTCTTTTTGAGTCAAGCATAGAAGATACTGTTTATTTATGGGTGAAAACAGGGAATTGATTACTCCTAAGAATATTGGGTGTACCTAATTCATTTGAAGTCAATCTTTTCAAGTTACTGGATATTTTGGATAACTTCTCTTACTGTAGTTCTTATTTAGATAGTTCGTAATTGTTACAATTTTGGTACACTGTTATTTTTTTTCGATTTTAAACCATTTCACATTTTCTGTCTTATTCTTAGAAAATTTGAGATTACAAAGATAATTGATGAAGACCTTTATGAGGATTTTTCTGTAAGGGTTTGTGTTGCTCTTTCATATTGTCTAGATACTAATAGTGTATAACAATAAAATAGTTAAAGTACAGTGTTTTAGATGATTTAGTACGTAGCAAATGTAATCATCACTATTGTTAGCATTCGAAAAAGGAAAGGGAGGAAAAGTGATTAACTGAAATAAATTAAAGAACAGATTAATAGGATTTCATCTAAAATTCTCTTAGTATGTAACTTTTGAAATTTTCAGTAGTTTAGTTTTTATGTTAAGGAAGGGGGTGTTAATAATATGGTTTGCTAGGAGGAACATAAAAGATGAAAAGAAAAACATTGCAACACATTTTCTTCTTCATCTTCTCTTCCTCCTCCCCTCATTTTCGGCTCTACTACTACTTAATAAGCAGTTACTTATTGCAGGGAGACATGTTTCCCCTATATGTCAAAAATGTCAACAAAGATTTAACCAGATTAAGACAACTGGTTTAAAATGCCACAGAATGAAACTTTCTTTTAGAAAAACTTTTGACATAAGGGGCAAACCCCCTGAACCACCCCACCACACCCCACAAACATATGATTGCACTAACATAAGGGAAATGTCTGAAGCACAGTGTTATCATTGCTAGAATGCAGATCAAACTCACATCAGCAGTGATTTTCTATGGAGAGCTGTGATCAGGGTGTAAAACTGACTGGTTGACTGCTCATAGAGTTAGACCTCACTGACTATTAGGTTATCCAGAAATGTTTCAAGGAAATATTTATTGCATGAATTGGCTTGATGGATGGATTGCTCGTTCTCCAAGTATGGCATTTGTGATTAAATACCTCTGTTTTGAAGAATGTTTTATAAAAGTAACACTATATTTGTATCAGAGGAATCAATAGAAAGTGTGGCTTAGTAAGAGATGAAATGATTATTGTTTGTGCTTGATAAGATATTTAGACTTTATATATGTGTGTGTACCAAAGTCTGATCCTTTATGACCCTTTAGACAGTTCTTATTTAAAGATTCTCTGATTACCCGTAGTACACTGCAGTGGCCAGGTATGTGATGTTGAGTATAGACAGAAGACGATGGCCAGTTATGTACAGAGCCTCAGGATAGAATACTTCAGATGCACATTTAGTAGATAATTTGATACTGAGGTACACTGCCTCAGAATGCACCCTTAGAAAATGATATACGGTGAAGTAGTTTGTCACGGTACTGGCAGATTATAGGTTTGAGGGTGAAACAGGAGCTTATAATGAGTGGGGCCTGAAGCTTCACCATAACATGAAACCTTGGTGGATTTCAACCAATTATTTAAAAATGTTTGAGAGGAGGTCTAGTAGTTATAATAGCAGGACAGCACAACCTCAGAGAGGGCTGCTGTGAAATGGCTTTTCCTGTGCTGCACACACCCAGGAAATATGAGGACATAGGTGATTTACTAGTGGGGGACGAATGTAAACTTGGTACATTATAGTGCAGTGCGGGCGGTGTAGGAGAAAAGAAGTGAAATAATTGCTGTGGAAAACTGCTGACAACCTGAGACTGTGGAATTTCTAGCAGTGAAGTTGTTTACAACAATAAAGATTAACCTCCATGTTTTAATAGAGATATAGTAATATTAACATATAGGTTCATAGGTGGGTACTAGGCTATCTGCCCAAAGGCATTTATAAGCCTAGCCAGAATGTGTTGGCTTTCGCCATCCCCTTAGATTAGTTCCCTATGCCTCTGTCCAGCAGAGCCACTGAAGTGATTGCCGAGGTAAACTTTCTGTTTCTCATCCACTCGTCAAGGTTTCTTTTGAAGATTGTTAGCGAGGAGCTCTGCCTAATGTAGATTGGAATCTTGTTCCAAAGCATGGGAAGTCTCTGGGACAGGAATCTGTCCCTCCAGTATGTCCTATTTATCGTTGAGGTGAGGTTTAGATCTCTAGAGCGTGTGGCTTGAGGGGATAAGGTTTTCTTTAGGTGGAGCATGTCCATCAATTCTGGGTTGGACATGGCCTTATATGTCAGGCAGAGATCACCTCTTAGTAGGCGGTATGCAACAGAGTGCAGCTGGAGTTTCTTCTGTCGAGCTGCATAGGCCATCTGTTTGAGGCCATTGATCCACTTGGTGAGGTACTTCTGTGGTAATTCCAGCTGTTGCAGGTGTCTTGTAAGGTGCATCCCAAATGGGGCGTTGTACTCTAAGATGGGTCTGATGAGTGATGAGTAGAGGGGCACAATGACCTCTTTTGATCTGGATGCGAACCCTTTTTTGATTAGGTGGGCCACGTAGAAGGATTTTCTAACCACTTTGGCAGTGTAATTATCAAAGGAGAGATTACTAGCTACTTGGGTCCCCAAATCCCTTATTACGTCTTCCGTATTTAGGGGACTACCACCTATGTGGTAGTTTGTAAGTACTTTGTTTTTTCCAAAGGTGATGACTATGCACTTTTTGGCATTTAGCTTGAGGCCATGATTTTGACACCAGGTATCTGTCTCAGTGAGACCCTTTTGGAGGATGTCTGTGTCAGCCGGAGAGTCAATTATAGCCCCTAGTTTGCAGTCATCTGGTAACTTGGTCAGCCATAGTCCTCCTGTGCTTGTCTGTACCTCTGAGAAGTATATGCCAAACAGGAGGGGTCCTAGGACTGAGCCCTGGGGAACACCACTTGTAACCAGTTTAGAGATGGACCTAGCTCCCGCATCTCTCACCATGTGGGTTCTGTCCGTGAGCCAGTTGGCAACCCATCTTGTGACGTAGGGGTTTATGTTCAGGCTGGTGAGCTTATCTATAATACTAGAATGGGGAATGGTGTCGAAGGCTTTAGCGAGGTCTAGGTAGGCTGTGTGTACCACTTTTCCCTTGTCTATAGCCTTGGTAACTGTCTCAAAGTCCACCAGGTTTAGGAGGCATGATCTGCCCTTAACAAAGCCAAACTGGGTAGGGTCCAGTATTTGGAGGTTCCCAATGTCTCTGTTAATGAGTTCCATGATGATGCACTCCATAACCTTGCAGACCAAGCTAGTCAGACTTATAGGGCGATAGTTCCCGGGGTCTGTTGTGGCTCTACCTTTGTGGAGTGGAATAACCGTTGCTGTGCGCCACTCTGTGGGTATGTAGCCTCTGGAGAGGCTCAGTTTGAACAGTGTGTTTAGGTGAGGGGTTAGTTCGTCTTTGAGCTCGTGTAAGATGCAGCCTGGGACACTGTCCGGTCCCATTGATGCTGTGTTTTTGGCTTTGGGGAGGGCTGTTTTAACCTGAATGTCTGTGATTTCAGGGACTCTACATTCTTCTGGTATGGTTATGGGCCCTTTTGGGGGTGAAAGGGGGGTGAAGTTTGCGCTGAGCCTGTCTGCCAGGATGTTGGCGATATCGGTTGGTTCAGTGTATTTTGTGCCATTCTGCACTAACTCCGAGCAGATCTGAGCATTGCCACTTAGATTCTTGACATAGCTAAAGAATGCCTTGTGGTTATCTTTGGAGTCCTTGGCAATTTTTCTTTCAAAGCTCGCCTTGAATGATTTTATGAGGGATCGTAGTTTCTTGCTGATACTGATCAGGGATGTCTTCCCTTCTTGAGATTTTACTCTTTTCTGTACTAGTTTCCTCCTTCTATTGTATAGCTTGTTTATGGCAGGAGTCCACCAGACTGGTTTCCTTTTCTTGGAGGAGTGAGTCTTGGTTTTGCTTGGGATGGCACGATCCATGCATTCTTGTAGCTGCCCGTAGAATGCATTAGTAAAGGATTTTGGAGCTTGGACAGTGTTATCCTTCAGCATGGGGGCTTTGGAACTTTCCACCTCAGTCTTAAGTAATGTGAAGTTTGCTTTTGAAAGGTTTTTCATGGTGGCTTTCTTGTCCGAGGGTAGGGGTGGAATATGGATAGCCAAAGTGATTTGTTTATGGTCAGATCTAACCAGCGAGGGGTTGACCTCTGGTGTGGAACACCGGTCTCCCATGTTGGTGATGACCAGGTCCAGTATGTTGTCACCTCTGGTGGGAGTGTTGACCAGTTGAACCAGGGCATTTAAGTTTATAAATTCTAGGAAAAGTTGGGCAAGGGAGTTAGTATTTGAGTAGTTCTCCCAGTTAATGTTTGGGTAATTGAAATCTCCCAATATTAGGGTGTTTGGTAGGACCTTTATGTTTCCCAGTGTTTCCAGAAATGCGGAATGGGAGTCCTGGGACATGGTGGGTGATCTGTAGCAAGCTACAATTTGTATTGCAGTTTTGCCCATTATTAGTTGCACGTGAATGATCTTTGAAGCATCATGTTGTGCCACTGACCTGGAGGTGTGGGTATCCTTGATGAATATGGATACGCCCCCGTCTTTTCTATTTCAGTTTGGGTTCTGTGGCCGAAATGTATGGTATGAGTTGTAGCCTGGTAGTGCTGGGGTGCTCTCTGGACCCTAAAACCAGGTTTCCGTTACTGCACATATATCGATTTTCTCCATACTGAGGAGGGCCTTGAGTGCGTGCATTTTGAGGTTTAGACTTCTGACATTGAGTCGCATTACCCTCAGTTTTTTGTTACTTGTGCTATTTACGGCGGTGGGTTTGTCTTTTGAGCCTTGCCTAAAAAAGGCACTATGGGGGGTGGCAAGAGCCTTGGCAAGTATTCGAAAGCCTAAGGGTGACAGGTTCAAGCTATCTCTAGCAAAGCAGCGTGGCTTGTCGAGCATGTCATCCCAGGCGGATAGATACTGGATCCCATGGGGTTGTCCGTTTGCTCCACAAGGAGTTTTTCCGAAGTTGATATAGTGAGGTTGGTGGATCAGCTTCTGACAGCTAGCGGTCTTCCTCCATCTTCACAGCCCCATCCCCTTCCTGGGGCAGGGAAATTCTCTCCCAGTACTCCTACATATACTCCTCCTCTGACCTCTTTGCAGGCTTTAGAGCTCTTGACTCCATCATTCTCACCCTCAGAGACTGGTGCATCCCAATCTTCAAAGTCTCAAGCTCACTGCTTCATTCCTCCAATTCCATTGGTCACCAGGCATAATGATACACCAGGCCCAGTACGAAAAATAAACCATCCACCGGGAATCTCTACCTCAGTAAATGGAAGAGATTTTCAATCTGGGCTTGCAACAATGGCCTTGACCCCTTTTCAGCCCCAGTGGAAAAGGTTTTAGAATTTTTGGCCATTTGTTTTGGTAAGAGAGAGCTTCTATGATTAAGGTCATTCTAGCAGCCATCTCTTAACTTTCATAATGGTTTTGGAGATCTGCGTTTAATCTCTCACAGACTTTGTAAGGTCTTCCTCAAGGGAACTATCCGTTTAAAGCCCCATTTAAGGACCCTCTACCACCATGGGAATTGACTGTTTTGCGGTCTCTAGTAGCTTCTCCTTTTGAACCAGCAGCTACTTGTGACATGAAGTTCCTGTCTTGGAAAGTACTTTTTCTTACAGCCATCACATCCATGAGACAAGTTTCCGAATTGCAAGCCTTATATTCAAAACCCCCTTATTTAATTTTCCATAAGGATAGAGTTACACTCGGGACAAATCCATCCTTTCGCCCAAAGATGGTCTCTGAGTCCAACATTAATCAGACTATAGACTTACCTCTCTTCTTTCCAAATTTTTCTAATAAAGCTGAATATTACTTACACCTGTTGGATGTTCGCAGACAATTATGTTTCTATCTCAACAGAAGTAAAGAAATTAGGAGGTCAGACTAATTATTTCCTTCTCTGGTGCAACCTTAGGAAAATCTGTCTCTAAGGTTACCTTGTCAAAATGGTTGAGAGATTGTATTTCTGTTATATTTAACAAAAAGAACCTAAATCTTCCAAGGCCGGTGAAGGCACATTCCACTACATCTATGGTTACTTCAGGTGTCTTTTATTCTAAAGCTTCCATTAGTGAAATATGTGCAGCAGCAGCTTGGGCTACTCTGCATACCTTTATTACTCATTACAAACTGGATCTGATCTCCAGGGGAAGAGCAGCCTTTGGTTCTATGGTTCTCAGGAATATCCTTGCATAGCGCCACCCAGGATTTAAAGTAGCTGGGGACTCTGTCCTATCAATCAAGAATAGATGAGTATCAGATAAAGAAGTTATGTCTTACCGTAACATTCCATCTGTGTCATCGATCGTCATCTATTCTTGGCATCCCACCCTCTTTTCCCCTCCTATGGATTCCTGGTTGAGCAACGTGTTGTCCTGGGTCTTCTGTTAGATTTTTCCTTGGACATGGCTTCCTCATTTGGAATTAGTTTCCTTCCTTTGTTCTATAATTTTGCAAACTCTGTCTCAGGTAATGTAGAGAGGGGCATTTTTGGTAGACTACTAGCTCAAGGGTTTTTTAGCTGGCACGAGCTGTATTATGGCTGGATAGGTTCCGAGGTTCAGAACCGTAACCCATCAATTAAGAATTAATGAAGATTGACAACACAGATGGAACGTTATGGTAAGACATAACTTCGTTTTATGCTAAATAATGGATATCTGTTGTCTTGTATTTCAAAATGTGGTGACAGCTACAGTTGGTATACTATGCAGAAATCTCAGAACTACAGTGCATTACATTTCCTTGCTGTCATAGTATTAAAGGTGTGGTTTGACCAAAGGCCTGTAGAATGGAAGCTTTACTTCTTTGCTTTTGGAAGCCATTCCTCTGGGAATGTACCCCCCAGTATTATACACAGTAGCACAATATATAAATGCCTAAATAGGTTTAAACCCACAACCCCGGCCACTGACAAATTACCTGCAGAATATCTAAAGATAGCAGCCAAAGCCATCTTTTACCCAGTCTCCATGCTCATTAACCACTCCTTATCATAACAAGGTGGTGATCTTCGTGTTTCACTGTTGCAGTCATTACATTTTGGTTTTCTGCCTGCAGGTAGCCCTCAGTCGGCCTGAAAATCAAAGTCTTGGATCCCTTAGTCGGATGCTGTCTCTTCTTCCATGACATCAGGTCGTTAGGGGTATAAAACATGCAGCCGACGCCATTACATCAGTCTTTCTTGCTGCGCGGTGCCCGAAGCAGAAGCAGTTCGCAAGTGCCGGTTGGCCGACTCCTGAAATTTTTGTTTTCGAGTTTCAGAACCGAAGTCTTCAAAAAAGCTGATTACTTTGTTAGGGATCCTTTTTCTTGCTCTAAACCGATGTCAGTAAAAGTTAACAATTGTATTATCTGTAGAAAGCAAATACCTCATAAATATTTTAATTCGTACTGCATTCCTTGCTTAGGCCCAGACCATGACGTCCCTCGCTGTCGGTTTTGTGTCTTATTCACGATTCGTCGTCTGTATATTTTTGCAGCAAATTATTTTGGTACTCTTAACTATCCAGAAATGGCTTCGGTAAGCTATCCGACTACCGGCATTCTGAAAAAACATAAAGTTAAAGACAGACAGATCGCATGGGTCCAAAGCTGCCAACATCACTTCCGTTGAGCTAGTCGCCAGTTCACCAGTACTCAGTGAGGCGCTTTCGCAGTCCGTGATGCCCACTACTTCAGATTTGCAGGCCTCTACTGAGACCCATTCGGAGTCCGGTATGCCGCGAGATGCTTCTTTGACCATGGAACCTGCAGATGTCTCTAACTTGGATGAGTCCAGAGCCGCTGTGCAGGCACTGGCTTCTGAGGGTGTATTCAGGCCTACTGACTTGGATTTCAAACCGACGCCATCTTCTTCAGGGCGTAAAACTCGACCCACGCCTAGAAAACCGACGTCCAAACCGCACGGTCAGGCCCATATGCCTAAAAAACAAATGATAAGAATGGCTTACTACTTTAATTAGGGGAAGCCAGCCTTCACCCTCTAAGAGACCTAGAACTGATTTTCCTTCTAATTCTTCTGATCAGGATTCTGAAATTTCTGTTTCTTCTGATTACCAGGATTTGCCCTTATCTACCGATGAGGATTCTGAAGCAGAGGACTCCATTCCCTCTGCTTCCCCTCCAGAAGATTTTTCTTTTGGTGAAACCTTGCGCACTCTTAGGGAGCATTTCTGCTGGGAAAGCCAGGATTACTCTGACTCCAAAAAGAGGCTTAGGGAATTCTTACTCGTCCCTCAACACAGGCCTTTAGCTATCCCACCTGTCCTTGACATTGTAAATGGTGCCTTCTTGGAATCTAGCCTGGCACCAGACACTTTACCTCCAGCTCCCGGGAAACCTGACAGGTATTACAGAGTACCTGACTGTCACAAGTTACTCTTCAAGAATCCTACTGCGGACCCAGAAACCATTTCCCAAGGACCTAAAGGCATTAAGGCTACTACTGCCAAAAACCCTACCCCTCAGATAGAGATTCCAGGGCCTTGGACAGATGGGGTAAGAAGGTATACACTCATGCTACTTTGGCCATTAGGGCCTTAAACTGCCAGTTTCGTATGTTAAAGTATCAGCAGCATATTATGGGACTACCTAAACAGAAAATGATGTTGATTCCTGACTGTGCTGAAAATAAAGAATTACAGGATTTAATGCATTCTGTTGAACAAGTTGGTAAACATACTTTGCAATGTGGTTTTGACTCTTTAGAAGCATCTTGCAGGGCTGCTGTCACTGGGTCTGTTCTTAGAAGTCATGCTTGGTGTAAGGAGCAAAATTTGCCAGATCATGTTAAAGGTAAATTACTGGATACTCCCTTAAACCAAGACTGCCTGTTTGGCAAGAAAGCAGAAGTCGTCCTTAAAAAGATGGAGGAAAAAGCTAAATCTATGCAAACTGTTAAAGATTTCCTGCAAGTACAGCCTCCTAGATTTAGCAGACATTGGGCTTCTAAGAATTGGCCTTTCCTGTCTCTTCCAGGCCTCAGTCCAAACCCAGGAACAGCAGACCACCTAGGCTACAGTCTCAAGGTACTCACAGGCCTAAGCAGTGGGGGGCTCCCACTTCCAAACCTGGAAGTAGTAAGACACCCCCCTATGGAAAAATGTCACATTGACTTAACCTTAAACCCTCCAAGCCCTGCTCAACTGCCTGCTCCTGTAAGGGGAAAGATCACCCAGCATGCAAAAAAACTGGGAACTCATTACCCAGGACAAATGAGTTTTAAACATAGTTTTCCAAGGATACATATTCCACTTCCACACCTTACCAACCCCAAACGATTGGCCAGACCTACCCCCAAATCAGTGAGCAGAGGCTCAACAGCAGGTTCTCTCTATTCTACATGTCTCTTCTATTCAGCCTGTCCCAGCAAATGAAAGGGGACAAGGTTTTTACTCAAGACTTTTCCTGGTACCCAGAAAAGGCATCTCCTGGCACCCTATCCTGGACCTCTCTATTCTAAACACCTTTTTGGTAATCCCAAAATTCAAAATGCGAACACTTCAACAGCTGCTTCCTATGCTAGGCAAAGATGCCTGGTTGGCAACCTTAGACTTAAAGGAAGCTTACCTGCACATTCCAATAAGGGAATCTTGCAGGAAATACCTACACATCAGAGCAGGCTCCATGCACTATCAGTTCTCTGCACTTCCCTTTGGCTTATCTACTGCACCCAGGGTATTCACAAAGTGCCTAGCTCCAGACATTGCATTTTGAAGACAAAGAAATACTCAAATGTACCCATACCTGGACGATTGTCTAATTCAGACAGAAAGCCAGGACATGCTACTAAAACATCTGGCATTTGCAAAGAAACTTCTAACCTCACTGGGGTACACCATAAACAAAAATAAATCTCATCTAGTACCCTGCCAGCAAATTGTATTCATGGGAGCAAGCTTGAACACAACTTCCCAGATTACTTTAAACTACTGGCCACAAAGACCCAAACTACTGGCCACAAAGACCCAGCTATCTGCAAGGAAAATCCTGCAAGCCGTGAGGTTCATGGCCTCTTAAATTCTACTAATTCCATATGCAAGACTGCATATGAGGAAACTACAATGGTATCTGAAAAGCCTATGGTGTCAACATTTTTAGGACCTGGAATCAATGATTCCTATCATTCCTTGTATAAAGACAGAGTTCCTTTGGTGGGCAGAGGCCTGCTACCACAACAAGGGACTCCCATTCACTCTACCCCCTGCCGCCCAAACCCTAACAATAGACACAGCTGTACAGAATTCCCTGACAGCCTTCATGGACCACATTCTTCCAGAACAATTATTGGTAACGACAGACAGCACCACTGTTATGTGGTACATAAGCAGGGCGGAGGACCCACTCGTACCCTCTCTGCAGACTAGCTATGGCTCTGTGGAATTCAGCCTTGAGCTACCAAGTGCACCTACAACCTCATTTCCTGCCAGGCAAACTAAATTCACCTGCAGACGACCTAAGCAGAAATCTCATGGACCCACACGAGTGGAAACTGGAACCAAAGATATTCACCCTTTTGAGAAACAAATGGGGCAATACAGAGATAGACCTGTTTGCCTCCCCTCAGAACTACCAGTTGGACAAATTCTGCACAAGGACTTCCCACAGTCAAGCTTGGAAAGTGGATGCCCTGTCCTTCACCTGGAAAAGCCTCTCGGTTTATGCCTTTCCCCCTCTGCCTCTCCTCTTGAAAGTTCTGCTAAAGATCAAACAGGACAAACCAAGGACAATACTGATTGCATCAGACTGGCCACACCAGCACTGGTACCCCCTCTTGTGCAGTATGTCATTGCTGAAACCATGGCACCTGCGATAGATCCCTTCCTTGCTGTCCTAGCAGGAGGGCTAGATTCTGCACCCTCAGCTTCAAACCCTGAACCTTGCAGCCTGGCTAATTCCTTGAGATCTCCAATAGCATCCCTCAGTAAGCAGGTCCTAGATGTCATTCTGTAGGCAAGGAGGCCTAGTACTAGAAAATCGTATGCTGAAAAGTGGAAAGATACTGTTCCTGGAGCCAGACTCGGGGGATGGGCACAACGGTGCTCAGCTTACCACATATTCTTCAGTACTTAACAGAGATGCTCCACAAGGGTCTTTCCTTCTAGTCAATTAAAATTCATGCCTCTGCCATTTCAGCACATTATATTACTGAGCCACCCCTCTTCTCTCACCCCCTGCTAAAGCAATTCCTCAGAGGGGCCAAAATTTTAAGACCACCCAGGAGAGCCCCTACTCCAGCCTGGGACCTTAACTTTGTATTGGAAAAGCTCAATCTAACTCCTTTTGAGCCAGCTGCAACTGCAGAGTTGAAATTCCTTTCTTGGAAAATGGCCTTCCTTCTAGCCATCACTTCAGCAAGAAGAGTGTCTGAATTACAGGCCCTCATGGCAGTGGAGCCCTTCATCATCTTCCATGCAGACAGGGTGTCCCTCAGGACCAATCCTTCCTTTATACCCAAGGTGGTGTCTAGTGTGACCCTTAATCAGTCCATTCATCTGCTTACTTTTTTCCCTAATCCACAGAACAAAGGAGAACGAATATTGCACTCTTTGGATGTGCCCAGTTTATTTGGACAGGACTAAGCCTCTCAGAAAATCTGAACAGCTGCTAGTTGGCTTTGCTGCAGGGGCAGAGGGGAAGGCCATTTCAAAACAAACCATTTCTAAGTGGATAGCCCATTGTATTCATTTCTGCTATAAGCACCATGGAAAACCTACCCCACAAGGGGATAAGATCACATTCCACCAAGTCTGCATCTACCTCTACAGCCTTTCTCAGAGGTGTCCCTACCAGGAACATCCTAGAAGCTGCTACCTGGAGCTCTGTACATACCTTCGCCAAGCATTACCACATGCCTATTTTTAATAAATCCAGAGCTGGTTTTGCCACTGCAGTTTTGCAGGACTTAAATAGCAGGTCCTAATGCTCTCTAACTTGCCCTTTCCTTAGCTTTGGGAATCAGCCCAAATGTAATGACTGCAACAGTGAAACATGAAGAACATAGTACAGTTGTGTACACTTATCATAAATGTAGATGTTCGAGTATATTCACTGTTACAGTCCTGGTTACCCTCCCTCCAGCCCCCTGACGTCTCTTGGCTGTACTTTTCTTCTTGTTTAGTGTATTTCAGCTTTCTGGTGTATTTGCTTTTTGTTGGAGGTGTAACCTAATATATAATTGCTTCCCATTATGGGGGCATCTGACTTCTGGGGCAAGAAAAACTGATGTAATGGTGTCGGCTGCATGTTTTATACCCCTGACGACCTTCCGTCATGGAAGAAGAGACAGCAGAGATGCAGGAATCCAAAACTTTGATATTCAGTTCGGCTGAGGGCTACCTGCAGGCAGATAACCCAAATGTAATGACTGCAACAGTGAATGCACTCTAACATCTACATTTATAGTAAGTGTACACAACGGTACTTTCCTTCTCTGTGGAAAATTTTACATATAATACCACTCCACAAAGGAGGTAACTCTGTGGAATTATCTAATTACTGTCCAATTTCCATTCTATCCCCTTATCTAAAATCCTCGAAAAATGTATACATTCCCAAATAATGCAGTATCTCCTGACTAATAAACTGCTCCCAGCACGGATTCTGTCCCAATCACAGTACTACCATGGCCCTTGTAGCTTTAACAACACAGTAAACCAACATTGAAACAATGATAACCTAGTATCCACTGTATTCCTAGATCTTGCCAAAACCTTCGATACTGTCTCACATCCCAAACTCCTTTCTGCTGTCTCTGATCTTAATTTCAGCCACTTCGCACTAGCGTGGTTTCAAGACTGTCTGACCAACCATCAACAAGCAGTAAAATGGCAGACCTCCTTATCGCCTCTCCTGTCACCCAAGGGGTCCCCCAAGGATCCATTCTTGGACCTCTTCGTTTCAGCATATTCACCAACGGCACACCACTCTAGTCCAGTACGCCTATGACTCCACTCTAATCTGCTCCACCCCATCACACCTTGAACTCCAGGAAGTGACACGAGTCCTTTACCGCTGTTGAAACCTGGTTAACCAACTCTCAACTAATACTTAACCCCAATAAAACACAGCTAATAATATTCTATCCTATTAGAGCCTTAGACCCGGGTCTGCCGCGGTGGTACAGTGGTAGCGTTGTTACCTCACAGCAAGAGGTTCTCCCATTCGATTCTCGGCTTGGCTTGGGAGTGCCTTTTGTGTGGAGTCTGCATGTCCTCCCCGCGGTTGGGTAGTGTTCGAAAGACATGCGTGAGTAAATGGGCATGCCTTCGTTGAAGGTTGGGTGTCGAGCTGGCACCTCAGCGTTTCGTAAAAATCTACTGCCAGTCATTAGCGAACCGGAGTTCCTCTGTGGCGACCCCTTACCGGGAAAAGCTGAAAGACAAACAACAACATTAGAGCCTTAGACCCCATACCACCAGTCACAATATTCTCAGTCAATTACACCCCTATCACGCCTGTCCAGACACTGCCGCAAGAATCTACCTACTATACACACTCCTCTATGCCTCCCCCATACTCATCAAACTAAACACCTGCTACAGTAAAATAGCTGGGTTTGCTACTGACTCACCCTTCAGGACACATCACTGCATAGCAACTATCCTGGCCAGAATTACCCAACCTGCTCACATATAACCAGCTTACAATAGCCCACCAAATCCTGTATTATCCCTAGGGAGTTATCTAGTCTAGCAAACGCCTATTAAGACCCACCAATAAAGCACTGGCTGACACAGGCAAAAGCAACAATCTCTCTGGGGCTCCTTGTTTTCTGTTTCTGCTGCAAAAGCATGGAATTACCATTTCCGTAGAATAGATATTAGGACCACTGAAAACAAAAATAATTTCAAAACCTCCTCCGGTTCCATTTTCATAGTTCTCAGTTATGTAATTGCTCTGACCCTGGATAGCTTCATGTATTTAGTTCGTATCATACCTTAACCTTCTATGAAAGCTTTCTACACTTTTAATCAATGTTTGTTTACTATACTAGATACTGATGAATGTTACCAAATGACTGAACAAAATGTCCCTTCACCTGCATTGTTTATTGTAACACACTGTGCTCATTATAGTATATTTACTTTTAACTGTATTGTTTATTGTAACACACTGTGCTCCTTATAGTATATTTACTTTTAACTGTATTGTTTATTGTAACACACTGTGCTCCTTATAGTATATTCACTTTTAACTGTATTGTTTACTGTAACATGCTGTGCTCCTTATAGTATATTCACTTTTAACTGTATTGTTTACTGTAACATGCTGTGCTCCTTATAGCATATTTACTTTTAACTGTATTGTTTATTTTAACACACTGAGCTCCTTATAATACATTTACTTTTAACTGTATTGTTTGTTGTAACACACTGTGCTCCTTATAGCATATTTACTTTTAACTGTATCGTTTATTGTAACACACTGTGCTCCTTATAGTATATTTACTTTTAACTGTATTGTTTGTTGTAACACACTGTGCTCCTTATAGTATATTTACTTTTAATTGTATTGTTTATTGTAACACACTGTGCTCCTTATAATACATTTACTTTTAACTGTATTGTTTATTGTGACATGCTGTGCTCCTTATAATACATTTACTTTTAACTGTACTGTTTGTTGTAACACACTGAGCTCCTTATAGTATATTTACTTTTAACTGTATTGTTTATTGTAACATGCTGTGCTCCTTACAGTATATTTACTTTTAACTGTATTGTTTATTGTAACACACTGTGCTCCTTATAGTATATTTACTTTTAACTGTATTGTTTATTTTAACACACTGTGCTCCTTATAGTATATTTACTTTTAACTGTATTGTTTATTGTAACATGCTGTGCTCCTTATAATACATTTACTTTTAACTGTATTGTTTGTTGCAACACACTGAGCTCCTTATAGTATATTTACTTTTAACTGTATTGTTCATTGTAACATGCTGTGCTCCTTATAGTATATTTACTTTTAACTGTATTGTTTATTGTAACATGCTGTGCTCCTTACAGTATATTTACTTTTAACTGTATTGTTTATTGTAACACACTGTGCTCCTTATAGTATATTTACTTTTAACTGTATTGTTTATTGTAACACACTGTGCTCCTTATAGTATATTTACTTTTAACTGTATTGTTTATTATAACACACTGTGCTCCTTATAGTATATTTACTTTTAACTGTATTGTTTATTGTAACACACTGTGCTCCTTATAGTATAGTATATTTACTTTTAACTGTATTGTTTATTGTAACACTCTGTGCCCCTTATAGTATATTTACTTTTAACTGTATTGTTTATTGTAACACGCTGTGCTCCTTACAGAATATTTACTTTTAACTGTATTGTTTGTTGTAACACACTGTGCTCCTTATAGTATATTTACTTTTAACTGTATTGTTTATTGTAACACACTGTGCTCCTTATAGTATATTTACTTTTAACTGTATTGTTTATTGTAACACACTGTGCTCCTTACAGTATATTTACTTTTAACTGTATTGTTTATTGTAACACACTGTGCTCCTTATAGTATATTTACTTTTAACTGTATTGTTTATTGTAACACACTGTGCTCCTTATAGTATATTTACTTTTAACTGTATTGTTTATTGTAACACTCTGTGCTCCTTATAATATATTTACTTTTAACTGTATTGTTTATTGTAACACACTGTGCTCCTTATAGTATATTTACTTTTAACTGTATTGTTTGTTGTAACACACTGAGCTCCTTATAGTATATTTACTTTTAACTGTATTGTTTATTGTGACACACTGTGCTCCTTATAGTATATTTACTTTTAACTGTATTGTTTGTTGTAACATGCTGTATTCCTTATAGTATATTTACTTTTAACTGTATTGTTTATTTTAACACTGAGGTCCTTATAGTATATTTACTTTTAACTGTATTGTTTATTGTAACACACTGTGCTCCTTATAGTATAGTTACTTTTAACTGTATTTTGTTTATTGTAACACACTTAGCTCGTTATAGTATATTTACTTTTAACTGTATTGTTCATTGTAACATGCTGTGCTCCTTATAGTATATTTACTTTTAACTGTATTGTTTATTGTAACACACTGTGCTCCTTATAGTATATTTACTTTTAACTGTATTGTTTATTGTAACACACTGTGCTCCTTATAGTATATTTACTTTTAACTGTATTGTTTATTGTAACACTCTGTGCCCCTTATAGTATATTTACTTTTAACTGTATTGTTTATTGTAACACACTGTGCTCCTTATAGTATATTTACTTTTAACTGTATTGTTTATTGTAACACACTGTGCTCCTTATAGTATATTTACTTTTAACTGTATTGTTTATTGTAACACACTGTGCTCCTTATAGTATATTTACTTTTAACTGTATTGTTTATTGTGACACACTTTGCTCCTTATAGTATATTTACTTTTAACTGTATTGTTTATTGTAACACACTGTGCTCCTTATAGTATATTTACTTTTAACTGTATTGTTTATTGTGACACACAGTGCTCCTTATAATATATTTACTTTTAACTGTATTGTTTATTATAACACACTGTGCTCCTTATAGTATATTTACTTGTTATAGTATATTTACTTTTAACTGTATTGTTTATTGTAACACACTGTGCTCCTTATAGTATATTTACTTTTAACTGTATTGTTTATTGTAACACACTGTGCTCCTTATAGTATATTTACTTTTACCTGTATTGTTTATTGTAACACACTGTGCTCCTTATAATACATTTACTTTTAACTGTATTGTTTATTGTAACACACTGTGCTCCTTATAGTATATTTACTTTTAACTGTATTGTTTATTGTAACACACTGTGCTCCTTATAATACATTTACTTTTAACTGTATTGTTTATTGTAACACGGTGTGCTCCTTATAGTATATTTACTTTTAACTGTATTGTTTATTGTAATACACTGTGCTCCTTATAATACATTTACTTTTAACTGTATTGTTTATTGTAACACACTGTGCTCCTTATAGTATATTTACTTTTAACTGTATTGTTTATTGTAACACACTGTGCTCCTTATAGTATATTTACTTTTAACTGTATTGTTTATTGTAACACACTGTGCTCCTTATATTATATTTACTTTTAACTGTATTGTTTATTGTGACACACTGTGCTCCTTATAGTATATTTACTTTTAACTGTATTGTTTATTGTAACACACTGTGCTCCTTATAGTATATTTACTTTTAACTGTATTGTTTATTGTAACACGGTGTGCTCCTTATATTATATTTACTTTTAACTGTATTGTTTATTGTAACACACTGTGCTCCTTATAATACATTTACTTTTAACTGTATTGTTTATTGTAACACACTGTGCTCCTTATAGTATATTTACTTTTAACTGTATTGTTTATTGTAACACACTGTGCTCCTTATAGTATATTTACTTTTAACTGTATTGTTTATTGTAACACACTGTGCTCCTTATATTATATTTACTTTTAACTGTATTGTTTATTGTGACACACTGTGCTCCTTATAGTATATTTACTTTTAACTGTATTGTTTATTGTAACACACTGTGCTCCTTATAATACATTTACTTTTAACTGTATTGTTTATTGTAACACGCTGTGCTCCTTATAGTATATTTACTTTTAACTGTATTGTTTATTGTAACACACTGTGCTCTTTATAGTATATTTACTTTTAACTGTATTGTTTATTGTGACACACTGTGCTCCTTATAGTATATTTACTTTTAACTGTATTGTTTATTGTAACACACTGTGCTCCTTATAGTATATTTACTTTTAACTGTATTGTTTATTGTAACACACTGAGCTCCTTATAGTATATTTACTTTTAACTGTATTGTTTATTGTAACACACTGTGCTCCTTATAGTATATTTACTTTTAACTGTATTGTTTATTGTAACACACTGTGCTCCTTACAGTATATTTACTTTCTGCTCCTTTCTTGGCCTTGAAACTGAACTTTATTAACTTTTGACTCGGTACTATATTAACATGCGTGTTGTATTCACTGTATTTGCTGTACTAATCTTTGTGGAGCTTTTCTACCCAGGCCTCCGCTGAAAATGGTTTCCATGCCCAGTCTGACTTTCCCGGTAAACAAATGTAAAATAAATAAATTGTTGATTTTACCAGTCCTCTTATTCTGTTCCTGGTGTTTCATTTCAGGTGAGATCAACAACTCCAGATCCTTATTATATAGTATCACCTCATCAAATGATTCGTCCCATCAGGGTTGTTGTGGTACCACTCCTTCAAGTGATACGTCCCATCAAGATTGCTGCAGTACCACGCCTTCAAATGATAGTTACCAGCAGGGTTGCTGTGGTAACACTCCCTCAAATGACATTTCCAAGCAGGTTTGTTGTGGTAACACTCCCTCAAATGATGTTTTCCGACAGGATTGTTGTGTTAGCACTCCCTCAAATACTTCCTGGCAGGATTGTTGTGGTACCGCTCCCTGAAGTGATACTTCCAAGCAGAGTTGTAGTGGTTCCACTCCCTCAGATGACACTTGTAACACTCGCTCAAATGATACTTTGACACTTTGTGTTTGTCTTTATTGAGCTTCAAATGCTTTCTTTGTGACCACTTGGTCAGCTTTTTCAAGTCTTTCTTTAGACTCTGTCCCCCTCATCTGCAACTACAGCCCCTGTCTTTTTGTCATCGGTAAAGAGGTTGCTCCTGCTACCTATTGCCTCAGAAATGTCCGAGATAAGCAACACATTGTTTTGGACCCAGGACAGACTGATACCATTGGCTACTAATCACTTTCCTTATTCCTGATGTTACCCTTCTCACTACAGCTCTTTGTACACTACCACTGAACCATGTAGCAATCCATTTCCTAAGTCTTGGTCCAAGTACCAGCCTCTCCATTTTTCCCATCAGCTTGCTGAATAGGGCTGAGTCAGAAGCCCTGCACAAGTCCAGGTAGCCCATATTTGCTTACATTCCCTTGTCAGGTTTACCTATAAAATAGTCACACAACTGAATCAGGTGTGACTGAAAGACCCTTCTGTTCATGAACCCATGTTTGTTGCTGTCATAGAGGTTGTTGTATAGGACTGCTGACAGTTTGCCCCTCAAGGCTCTGCCCATGACTTCCCTACCACTGTTGTTAAGCCAACAAACCTGTAGGTCTCCATATTTTTTTTGCTTTCCATCTGCAGCAAGACTACCACATTTACTCTCCTGCAGTCCCCAGACACTTAAGCATTGGCAAGTGAACTGTTGATCTCCATTAGAGGGTCTGCCAGCACAGTGGTCAGAATCCTAAAGATGTGATGAGGTAGTCCAATGGGTCCTTGTGCTTATCCTACATAAAAGCTGCCATTACCCTCTCCACCTCCTCCATTCTCTTCTGGTGTCTGTCCACCACTCTCATCATTTTGGTCTGCCTCTCACCCAGCATGGCTCCATCCTCTTACTGTCCTTTTGTGAGGACTGAAGTAAAGTACTCATCACTAACTCTGCTTATTCTACAATATTCTATGATGACACTACCATCTTTGCTCAACCTGCCCAGGATTGCCCCTCTTTTCATACCTCTCAACTGCCCAGATTTTAACAGAATATCTAGATTTTTGGTTTGCTTATCATAAAATTTGCGGTTCTCTAGCAAATCATTGAGTATTGAAGTCACTAATTAATGACAAACATTTGAGTTTCAGACTTCATATCATTCAGAAAATGTGTGTCAATGCAAATACTTTTATTCTGTCAACTTTCTAAGTTTTGAATATTTAAAACTTGTTCTTGATTTTGGTCCATTGTTTCCCTGTTATTTGTAGCTTTGTCCACATTTCTTGCAGTAAAAGGTGGAGAGGTTCATAGGTTGGTACTAGGCTATCAGCCCTAGGGCCTATACAAGCCTAGCCATAACAATTCCCTGGCTATTTCTTCCCACACTATTTACTTCCCTGGACCCCTGTCTAACAGGGCGACTGACGTGATCCCCAGGGTGAATTTCCTATCTCCCATCCAATCGTCAAGGTTCCTTTTGAAGCGGGCCAAAGAGGTGCCCTGCTTGACATGTATGGGCAGTCTATTGCAGAGTCTGGGGAGTCTCTGGGTCAGGAACCTTGTCCCTCCAGCATGTTTTGTTCACTGTGATGACAAGGTTTAGATCCCTGGAGCGTATGGCTCTGAGGGATTGAGATTTCTTTGTGTAGCATGTCCAGCAGCTCCGGGTTTGACATGGCCTTGTATGTTAAGCAGAGATCACCTCTGAGTAGACGATATGCCACAGAGTATAGCTGGAGCTTTTTTAGACGGTCAGCATAGGGCATCTGTGTTAGGCCTGTGATTCTTTTAGTGAAGTATTTCTGCGGCCTTTCCAGTTGTTGCAGATGTCTTGAGAGGTACATACCAAACGGGGCATTGTATTCTATAATGGGTCTAATGAGGGATGAGTACAGTGGGACAATGACCTCCTTTTTTCTGGATGAAAAGCCCTTAGTGATGGTGTGCCACATAGAATGATTTCCTGACTGTTGTGGCGATGTGGTTATAGAAGGTGAGACCACTGTCCACCTGTGTCCCTAAGTCTCTTTTCACACTTTTGGTGTTTAATGTACTGCCACCTGTGTGGTAATTCACGGGTACATGTTTTTTCCCAAAGGAGAGAACTATACATTTCTTGGCATTGAGCTTCAGCCCATGGCTCTGGCACCAAGCATCTGTTTCTGTAAGGCCTTTTTGTAGAATATCCACATAATTTGGGGATTCAGTAATGGCTCCCAGTTTGCAGTCATCTGTGAACTTTGTTAGCCAGAGTCCTTTAGTATTGACCTGTACTTCAGAGAAGTAGATGCCAAACAAGAGTGGTCCCAGGACTGAACCCTGAGGCACTCCACTTGTCACTTGTTCGGAGCTGGATTTGGAGTCTGTTACTTTTACAGTGCGGGTTCTGTCAGTAAGCCAGTTGGCAACTCATCGAGTGACATAGGGATTAATGCCCAGCTTAGTAAGTTTATCTATGATTCCAGAGTGGGGGATGGTGTCAAAGGCCTTAGCAAGGTCCAGATAGGCTATGTAGACTGCCTTACCCTCGTCCACAACTCTGGAGACTGCTTCGAAGAAGTCAATCAGGTTCAAGAGACAAGATCGGCCCTTCATGAACCCAAACTGGGTGGGGTCCAGTGTTCAAAGGTTGCCAATGTCTTTGTTTATAAGTTCCATGATAATACGTTCCATGGCTTTGCAGATCAGGCTCGTCAGACTGATGGGGCAGTAGTTCCCAGGATCCAAGGTGGATCCCCCTTGTGGAGTGGGATAACTGTAGCAGTGCGCCACTCAGTGGGCACGAAGCCTGAGGTGAGGCTATGATTAAACATAACACTTAGGTTAGGTGCCAGTTCATTTTGTAGTTCGTGTGGTACACAGCCCGGGATGTCGTCTGGTCCCATGGATGCTGTAGTCTTAGCTTTGGAGAGTGCAGTTTTTACCTGTGTGGCCGTTATTACCGGAATTTGGCAATCTTTCGGTATTGAGATTGGGTCTTTAGGGGGTGAGAGGGGAGATGAAGTTGACACTGAATCGATCTGCCAGGATATTGGCAATATCCTTGGGATCAGTATATTTAATGCCATTCTGTTGTAGCTCAGAGCAGATCTGAGCATTGCCATTTAGATTCTTGACATAGCTATAGAATGCCTTGTGGTTGTCTTTGGAATCTTTGGCAATTTTATTTTCGTAACTAGCTTTGGAGGATTTTATGAGGGATGTCAGCTTCTTACTGAGACTGGTAAGGGAGCTTTTTGCATCCTGGGATTATCTTCTTTTCTGCAACAGTTTCTTCCTTCTGTTGTATAGTTTGTTTATGGCAGGGGACCACCAGATTGGTTTCCTTTTTTTGGATGAGAGCATCTTGGTTCTATTTGGGATGGCGCGATTCATGCATGAGTAGATGTGCTCATACAGTGCCTTAGTGTAGGATTCAGCAGTTGAACTTTCATTTCACACCTGCATGGGTATCATGAAGTTTGTCACTTCTGACTTGAGTAGCATGAAGTTGACTTTGGTGAAGGTTTTTACGGAGGATTCCTTACTTGGGGGTTGGGGGAAGAATGTGGATGTCAAGGGGGTGATTAGCTTATGGTCAGACCTGACCAACAAGGGGGTGACCATAGGTGTGGAGCCTTGATTTCCCATGTTGGAAATGACCATGCCTAGGAAATTGGAGCCCCTGGTGGGACTATGGATTAGTTGATCCAAGGCATTAGAATTTATGAATTCCAAGAACCGTTGAGCAAAGGTGTATGCCTCCCTTCCTGTATTCTGCTATGCAACAAAAAAGGCCCTTCGTTCTAATTTCTGATCCTTTCTTCATTACTTTTAAATGTTTCTTTCCCATCCATACCACATTCATTGCCCTTCTGTTAACCTCCATGTATTATGCCTCCCCATCCACTCCCTCCTACTCCTCCACCCCACCCCATTCTCTCCCTCACCTTTTTGGCTGTAACATTAGCCTTAATTCCTAGAGTTGCATTTTTGTACAGCCATATTGGTATTTTCATCTTTTTGTCTTTTTCTCACATGGTCATCCATGGGTATGAGTACTCCATCACTGACCCATTCCCATGGCTTCTTTATTCCCTCAGCTGATCCATGTTGTGATGCACTTGCCCTGGCCCAGCAATCAAGGAGCCTCGGTCCTCACCACTAACACTAGTGAGGGGCGTCTCATATAGGAAGAAAGGATAACAAAAATAGACACAGTAAAGTGCAATTCCCTTAAAGAGCTCACAGAGATCACAGTCAGTCCGGGGCTGTCTTAGTCAGGTTTCCATGCACCAGTCCCCTAGCCTGGCACATCTCAGCCAGCTGGCTTCTTGTCCGCTTTCCAAACTCCTCTGCTGACATGCTGCCTGCTCACTCTGACTAACTAAACTAACAAAAGAAATAAAACAATTGGGATCTGAACTCTGCGTATTCACTGCGTGGCTGATTTAGAGTACAAAACACCTTCAAAGCTTACTGTACACAAGCTACAGGAATACACTCTACTCACACCACTACAAACCGATTATTATTTGCTTCATACTGCACAGTGCTAGTCAAGAGTTCAGAGATCACAGAGAAATACTTAAAATAATTCAGTAGTACAGTTCTGACATCACAGAAAAACACTTAGTCTAATCTTTCTAGTTTCTAGCTATTTCTAAGAGAAAACACAAGTCTAAGATAACTTGCATATAGAAACAGGCAGAGTGCCTGTGAGTTGGATGGTCAAGAAAAAAATGCTTGATAATCTCTGATTCTCTCTGTTTTTAAAATCACATTCCTGGTTCCCATTACATCATTCTTCACACTCCCATGGGTTCCCAGGCTAACAGAAGCTACATTTACATTTTTAACATCTCCTTGTGTTATCTTGCAGCTGGTTAGGAAGCAGAGCAATAAAAATACATTTGCATGTATAAGTCTAGCAATTTAACTCTTGGTTAAAACAATAGAAATAATGCCTTCATCTAGACCGGCTGGAGCCGACTGTAGATCAAAGGGTCACAGCATGTTTTAATTGGTCAGCAGAGAGCACTGTTGTGACATTTATTTCAATTCCACAGCTAACAGCAGTTTTTCCATTTAAGACAACAAGCCTGTGGTTCACATTAATATTTACAGATGATAGAATTGTCTCCAAAATTTTATCTGGCTAGGCTGGCAGCCTTCACACATGTATCCTAACTCATCCTTGGATCTCTGACCTAACTCACCATAACATGTCATGTTGTGGACCATAATGGTTGCAACATTTCCTGTACACAAATGAGTACTGGTCTGCACTGCCACCTAGCAGTGACTTAGGATACTGATGTATAAAGCCATAATGCTATGTAGTGTATTTAGTGGGTGTTCTATGCTGCTGTTCCTTAACCCTGTACTATAAAATGACATTGTATATAGCTAAGACTCATAAACTGTTACTTCAAGGTGCTTCAGTTATTTATTTGTTGTTGTTGAGCAGGAAAGTCTTACTTGAGATAGAAATGCTTTTTTTTTTCAGCGGAGGCCTGGAAACAAAAGCTCCACATTTATATTCATAAGTTACAAGTGTTCACAACACATAGACATTTTATTATATTATTACATTATTTTACACTATAGATAGCATTGTGTCTTGGATTACTATAGAGTCCAATTAAACATGGTAGTTAGTTGTTTAGGAAAATGCTATGTCTAGAAAGAAAAAAGTAAAATAAGTGGAAAAAGCTTTCATTTACATTTGCATTTAGTTTTGTAGTTACAAAGTGGAGAATAAAATGAGAGAAAATAAACTAGTTTCAGTGAAGAGAAGAGAAAACAGTAGATATGTATTGGTTGTTTACAGTACGAGAGAAAAGTGAAATTGCACAAAGCTCTTAATCATCATGGGTTCCATATGTGATGAGTTAGGAAGGGTGAGGCATGGTTTGTCAAAGGTACAGTAGCTTAAATTACTTTGGTAGGTATTCCCAGGTAAAGAGCAAGGACAGATCCAGGAGTGTTGTAGCTGCTGTTTTAGTCGGCTTTTAAAACATGTCTTGTTTACTGTAAGGTTTAGTGTAGTGGAATGGAGTTCCATAGTTTTGTAACCCAGTAAGAGTTTGATGATCTTCCCCCAGAGTTAGTTGCAGGTTTATCATGTATGGTGTAAAAGAGTGGGAAGAGTGTGCAAGGTTTAGTGGTTTGTAAATGTGCAAACTTGTAGTGAGAACTCTGTGAAGGAAGGTCAGAGTTGCAAGTATTGATGTATTAGATTTGGGGTATTGAATAAAAAAATGTGTGGCTGGTAGAATGGTAGTGCAAAGTTATTCAAGAGCAAATATAGAAGGTGACATTACATGAGGGAGGTGAGGAGATGTTTGGTAATGGTTGTAATTTAAAAAAAAATGAGTGAGTGTGAGTATAATAGGATGAAATAAAGTTAAGGTGGGATTGAGAAAGATTCAAAAGGTAGGAAGTTGGGTGACTTGCATCTTATTTGGAGTGTGAGTCTAGGAATTATTGTAGGCTAGATGCACCTATTGGTTGTAGAGGAAGTGTGGGTGGAGTTATTTGTTTTAAGGTTAGTACTAGTGGTGGTGGGTGGGAAATGTGGGTAGGGTAAGGGAATGGAGCAGGGCCCTACGTCAGGCAAAGTAATTGGAGAAAAACAATCAATGAGGCTGAATTATGCTCAAGTTAATATAAAAAAACAATTGAAACTTCGCACAGAAGCAGGTAGTTCAGTGATAATATATTAGGTACAGGGGCAGAAATTAAGACCTTTCTAATGCTGTGTTGTTTAGAAGAAAGATTATTATCTCACAACATTGGAAAATTAGATTTGCAAACTTATTGAAAAGATGATTTTTTTGGGTGGGGTCACATAGACACTATCACAGTTAAATTACTTTTTTTTATAACTTGGGTTTGTCATACTTTATATTTGCTATGATGTTCAGTTTGAAAGTAGAATCGCTTAAATATGGTTTAGTAATATTCGTGTGCAGGGTATGCTAATACTTACATGCATCCTGCTGGGTGGATTGAGATAATTGACCATGTTTTAGTGAAGGGGGTAGAGATCTAGTGTGCACACTGCAGCCCAGATGGCTAGTTAGAAACCAGCAGAGAAACAGTGGATCTTATGTACATTTCAGAAATGTTAACTGTACACTCGGCGTGCCCGGGGACGGTCCCCCCCCCCCGGAGGGGGAGGGGGGACACTGTCATTATTATTTTCTACAAAGCTGCCTTAGACAACAGTAGCTCAGAGTAAACAAAAGTGAGACTTTTTCAATCCTATCTTATGTTAATACTTTTTCTGGCATTGTGGCATAGCATTTTACATCCGACATCCAGTGAATTCTTGGCATATTCTGGTAATACATACAGCAGCCATAACAAAAACATAACTGTCAGGGCATTTCATGAATCACATGCAAGATATCCATGAACTCATTTGAACACCACTAGGCACACATGGACATTCCTAGTCTAATGCTGATACTTTTGTATGTTTGTGAACTTTCCCATGTTGGGTAGGTATACACTGAACACTAATAGCTAATATTTAATGTAACCGGTTCAGAAATCCTATCATCTCTGGTTTAGAAGCTGCCTAATCTCCTGCTTTACTTTATATCTATATATAGATATTAATTTGTTCATTAACAAATAACATTATGTTTAACACGTGATCTGATGCTGTCAATTTTCAACTATGCTTGACTTGTGGGTTACAGTTCAGATCCATGGAACCAATCCGGCCAATATATAGCTCGTTTCATCCAAAAATCTCTCCAGCTGCATGTCTACCCATAATGCCCCTCTCCACTTTACCTCAGATCTCATTTGCCACTCTTATGGTAAGACACGTCAGCAGACTCCTGTCTGACAGTTAAGTAAAATTTTTATATTTTCTTCTCTTTATAACTGATTCTGAAATCTTTACCTTCCTTTAAAAAGAAAAAGAATCTTTGTTCTACTTTTTGCAAGTGTGTTGTTTCCCTTACCATTAGTAATTCTTCCCTTCTACCATCTTTAATAATTTTCCCTTTCCCCTCTCTCTCGCTATCTGTTCTACCATCGGTAGTCTGTCTACCATTGTTGGTAGGTTTTCTCTTTTTTAAAGTGTGACTGAGTTTTTGTCTTTGATCATTCCTTTTTGCATTCTTCTCTGCCTTTTGGTCCTCTTTTTCTCAGGACTATGGCAGAAAAACCTAAAGATTCTACTATGGGCTTTAAACAATGTACAGAGTGCGGCAGAAAAATGCCAAACTCTGATGATCATGAAAAATGTGTTTACTGTTTAGGTGTGCCCCATTTGAGTGTAGACTGTTCCATCTGCCAGGGTTCCAGTAATAGAACTCTGTCAGAGTGGAAAAATAAACTCATTCTCAAAGGGCTCCTTAAAGTCCCTTTCGAGGAACCCTTGTTCAAGACTGACCAGTCTCCTCCAGCCTCTGGATCAAAATCCTTCCATTTGGTGTTGACCTCTCTATTGGCACTGATTGCTAAAAAACAGAAACATGCCTCTGAAGGTTCCTCTACAGAGTCAAACCTAAAGTACCTAAGCTTTTGGAATGGTCCGAATCTTTGGTATCAAAAAACTTACAGGTGCCTTTGACACTGACCACAACCATCCATTCAGTCTGCAATTACTACTGCTCTTACTGTAAGTACAACTCAACACCGGTGCCCACTGCAGCCGTGCCAGTGCCGATTTCCCTCACGGTACAGCAGACAGTGCCGAAGTCAGATGGGTATCTGTCGCACCGGCGTCATATCCTCAGTCTTTTGCTGCATGGTCGATGTCCGAAACTTGGCGTTACAGGTGCCGTTCAGTTCTGAAATGGGGGCCGAAGCACTCCACGCTAGCCGTCGAAAGTTGGCTAAGTACCCGTTGGGGAATGTTTTTAGTTTTTATTGCCTCAGTGGTTTACGGATGTTTGAAAAAGTGAATAACTGTATTTCTTGTGGGAAGCAGATCCCCCATAGGGATTATCATACTTTGTATGTTATTCCTTGTTTGGGGCCTGAGCCACGGCGTTGTTGGGTGTAAAGGATTTGTACTGGGAGTGATAAAAGTACACTATTAAAGATTTGAATTGTGCCAGGTTCCCAGGGAGGGAAGGCCCTTGCAATTATAATAGCGTGTCCGGATGCTCAGCCGTCAGGTCGAAGAAGGGGGCTTCTCAGGTTACTAAACAGGCAGAAAGTCGTCCATTTCGGGAGGGGTTCTTTAGAAGCGTCAGTGGAACCGGTGCAGAGGCCCGAGGAGGCTAATCTGGAATCAGTGGGGAGACTTTGATATTTACTTATGTAGCCTCTCAGGGGAGGTTTGTCAGGCTGAAGGGCTTCTCAGGTTACTACTCCCACAGGAGGTTATTAGGGTGTCTGATTGGAGAGGCCTTCTGTTTCCAGGCTTCTCCCAGAGGCAGGCCAGGTTTAGCTTCTGTTGGCAGTCACTCCTCCTCGGGCTGAAAGGAGTGCCCAAGAGCTCGCTGTTCAAAATGGCAGAAGATTTAATTATTGCAGTTCTTCAGTTCTCAGAGTGATTGATAAGAGGCCTGGAACCGAGTTTAAGGGAGTTTTGAGCTATTCTGGGTTCTCTGGTCTTCATTGAAGACTTGCAGGAGTGGAACCAAGAATTTTTTCTTTGCAGCCACTGATTCACTCCTTCGTAGAGGGCAGAGATTTTTCTTTGACTTCTGATTTCATTCCAAGGCTTCACTTTTTAAGTGTTTAGGTCAGGACACATGATTCCAGGAAAGGCTTAGGAATTTTTGGAGCCTTATAGCTCAAGGCCTCTGGCTTCTATCCCTGTTCTGGATGTTCCTGAAGATGCTTTTTGCAGGGCTACTTAAGGCTGAGGCTTGCCTCCTGTCCTGTTTGTTCCGGATAGATAAGAGGTGCCTGAGGCTCATAAATATCTTTAAGTCTATACTAAGTCCTTAGCTACTGTTAGTTCCCTCCCTAAGTTTCATATGAAGGCCTCTAGATATAAAATCCGTGGGATCCAGATAAAGAAAGATGCTCTTTTTGGATAGATTGGGTGTCCAGTTTATGCTTCTGCCAATACAGCTATCTGCTCTTTGAATTGCCAGTTCTTTTTAGAATGTGGTTTTGCTATCTTCCAGTCCGGGTATTGAATAGGATGATGCTCTGGCGGTCTGGCATTGAGTGTAAGATTTCTGAGATTGTGTACTGTCATTGAACAGTGGGTAGCAATCTGGTGAGTTTGACTTTGATGCTGTACTCTGATGCGTCTAGGGTGGCTGCCACTGGGTCATCAGTCTACATGGTACGCCTGACTGAGGGATCAAATTTATCTGACCATGTTAAGACAAGAGTTTTGCCTCAAGTTTTACAAGAAAATGCTTTGTAAGGGTAAGACTCCACTCCCAGTCTTAATCTGCCACAGGACAAAGGCTAAAAAGTAGCAGGCTGTTAAAGAGAGCCTCAAGACCAGCCTCAGAAGTCTTCTAGGAATTAGCCTGCTAAAGGGTGGGCACCGGCTTCTTAAAGGTTGGTACCTAGGGGTTCATGAAAAAGAGCGTGACTGGGATCAAGACTCAGAGCTCCTGATATCCTAGAACAGGGGAGTTCTTTTTAGGGGTTCACCTTGCCTCTTCTGCAAGGGAGGTTGGCACTTTTCAGGAAAATTGAGTTTGATTACCCAATGTAAATAGGTATTGGATATCTCCAACCAGGGTTACAAGTTTATTCCTCTACCAAAAGTCCTTTCAAAGGCATGCGGGCGTTCCCTCTCAGCAAAGACTAGAGGCTCTAGAGCAAATTTCAAAGCTGCTCCAAATGGGGGCCATACAACCCGGTCCTCTGCCAGAAGAAAACCTAAGTTTTTTGCTAAGGAACAGCCTAGTACCAAAGAACAAAGATGTTCCTATGACCAATTTTGGTTATCTATCCTCAACCTCATGACATTCCCAGAGTTCAAAACTGGAGCGTTACAGCATCTTTTACCTCTGCTGGGCAAAGATCACTGGATGGTGACTGGCTTGTTCAATGGAGGCAGAGTCTGGTTCCTACTAGGCTAAGTTGCAGGAAGTATCTGCAGAGGAATACTGATCTATCTCATTGCGTTTTCTGCATTGCCCTTCAGTTTATCTACTTGCCCAGAGTGTTCCGCGAAGGTTCTGGCTCCAGTTGGAAGACTCTTGAGTGATGCCTGAGGAATACAGGAACTTCTTCAAAAATCTATTGCCTGATTCTGGCCCAAGGAAAAGCAGTATTCTCTTCATGCTTTTACAATATGTGATAGCAGTGCTAAGATGCCTGCAGTGATGCTGTAGGCAAATAAAGTCCAGTCTAGTACCTGTTCCCAGGACATGTGCAAAGGATAGAGTCCTTCAAATACAGCATCGGTCTCCATCCTTTTGACCGGGTGCAACAAAGAATCTTTCTCTTTACTTCCATCAATTGTCTCATCAGTCAGGCTGACCCAATGGACAGTCCTTCAAGCCTTAGGGTTCATGGCATCTCATATTCTGGTTGACCCCAGTGCCAAAAGGAATATTTGGAAGCATTCAGAGAATCTCAAAAATTCAAGGACACAGCACTGCCAGGGCCAGAGGCTCATTCAGATATTACCTTGCATCTGCCTCAGATAAAGTTTTTGGGCTCCAGCTCATCTACCTAAACAAGGGACTCTCTGTGACCCGGCCAGAAGGCCGAGGGAGATTCCTAGCGACAGGAGATGTCGCCAGACAAATTTGCATCATCAAATGGAAATGGAATACAAGACCGTGAGGGCTGCTGACTTCAACACCAGACAATCAACTTGAAGGAGATGGCAGGTCAAGGAGTGCATCAATAGCTCACAAGGATTTACTTCTGGTACAGCAAATACTGTGGGAACAGACTTAAACACAACTGTCATGTGAGGTACAGGTTTCTGGGAGCACATTCTCAGTTTTATTATCCTCTATCAGGCGTTATGGACTGCCACTAGAGACTGCTCTCCATGTACAGCATGTATTTCAGGCAAAGACAGTGTTATGGAGCACAAGAACTCCTTAGCATTTGTGTTGAGCAGACAAATTATTCATCCCCACAACATTTTGCGCAAGAACTGTATTTCAGAAATTGACTGACAGTGTTATGGGAACTCCAGACAATCCCAGCAATCTTTCTCCTACCAGCTTTTCAAAGTTTTGCACAAAAGGTTTCATCCAACTCTTGGAGAAGTGGATGCTCTTTCCAAAAGTGGGCAATCTTCATGTCAGCCTTTCCCACCTCTGCCTCTCCTCCCAAGGTACTCCTGAAGAGGTCAGACAGGACAAGCCAAAAGATGAAGTTAATAGCTCCAGATCCATGTCGACAGAGAACAGTCACATTGCTGAGAGTCTGACTCAGGGGAGCCTCCATGTTTCAGCCGCCCGATTCACACCTGCTGTCTCAGGAGAACACTCATTTACAAAATGTCAAACTTTCAAGTCACAGCAAGCAACAGCCTGGCATATTCTGTGGGAAAAACTGGCCTAGTCTCAGCTTCACAGCAAGTTTTAATGTTATTTTTGGAGGCCAGAAGGCCTGCAATTACAAGAGAAAGAGATGATAAATGGAAGATATTTTTTAAGAGTTAGTGCAGCAAAGGAATTTGATGTTTCAGCTAATTTAAGTGTAGCTATTCAAGTTCTTACTGAGTTACTGGACAAAGCTCTTTGATTCTCTTCTATGCCAAGCAATTTCTGCAGCAATTTCTGCTCACTATGACTGTGAATATGCCCCTATTTCTCATCCTTTTCTCTGCTTTTCCTTAGAGGGCACCTCATATATGACCTACATTAAGAGCTCCTGTTCCTGCTTGGGATCTCCAGTTTTGTTGTTGGAGAAACTCCTTTTTACTCCTTGCGACACAGCCCCGGTAACATTTATAGAAGGTTTCTGTTGAGCGGAGGCCCTTTTTCTCCTTGAGGTTTTTCTTCTTTTTCCCTTAGGATAGGGTATGGGCCTTTACTAATCAGCTTAAGTGTGGCCTAAAAGTGTGCTATTCTAATTTCTACTTTAAACCAAACTATTCCTGTAAACCTGCAAAAGATATGCAAACCCCAAAGATATGGAAAAGATTTAATACTTTGGATATACAGGCAGTTCAGTTTATTATTTGAGCAGCACTAAAGGTTTCAAGAGCAGTCTCAGGTTCCATTTGTTTCATTTTCTGTTGGAGTTCTCTATTTCTAAGTGTGTCAAAACAAACTATTTCTAAGTGGATTAGGTTTTGTATTGCTTTCTGTTATTCCCATCATGGTAAGGAGATTCTTAGTGCCATTAGGCCTCAGCTGCCTAGGCCACTGCCACTTAGGGGAGTTTTAACTTTCAAAGATATTTTGAGGGCAGCTACTTGGAGTACTTGGAGTTCAGTGGCACTTTCTCTAAGCTCTACCACCTTCCACTTTACTCTAAATCTAGGGCTGTAAAAATTATACTTTGTTTACAGGGCATTTTTTATGCTTTTACTGCTTTATAGTTTTGCTTGCTTCCTTATTTGCCTCCCTACCCAAGGCTAGGTAGGACTGCAGCAATGTGAGATAGTACAGTTTTATGGTACAGTTTAATGTACATAAATGTAGATAGAATGATCCCACATGCTGCATACAACCCACCCCTCCCTCCTTCCCCTCTGTAGTTAGGTAGTGGGGGCGTGGGTGGTGTTGATTGTGGATATTGTATTGTATTGTATATATTGTACATATGTTTGGGTGGGGTGGTGTTTTGTGTTGTTTTTTGGTTTTGACCTTTCTTTTAGGGTCTTCCCAGCATCTGGGGCTGAAGAACTGAGGATGGCGTCGGTCATGTCATTTTAGCCCCCCTGTCCTGATGTCAGTCTTGTCTGCCTTTTGACCCGGCGTCCAGCCTCACTGATATTGGCGGGCGGACCCGAGGGACATGGACTACCCAAGTGTAAGGACTGCACAGCAAATGAATCTTTCTAATCTACATTTTATGGGTAGTACAAAAAACTGTACTATATAACTACCCAACCCAGGACTACTTATTCTCCCTCCTTGGATCCATTCCTTGAACAGCTTCCTAGACCTTTCATAGAGAGACCCAACTCTCCTGGGTTGTCCATTAGCTCCACCAGAAGTCTCTCTGAAGTTGATATTGTTAGGTTGGCAGATCATATCCTGACAGCCAGGGCTTTTACCTCATCTTCTCAACCCCTCTCCCTTCTGGTGCAGTGGGTTTCTCACATTTGACCTCTACTTATTCTCCTCCTCTGACCTCTGCACAGGCTTTAGAGCTCTCCACTCCAGCTTCTCAGGTTGCAATGGTTTCAGCGCCAACAACCTTTCTGTCTTCGCCAAGTCTGACTCTGGCTCCGTCAGTGACTTCAGCACCTTTTTAACTGGCCATGCCTGTTCATCTACATCCCAGAATCCCTGACTTGATTTCTGTAATACAAGTTATACAGACATTGAAGAGGATCTCTCCCAGAAATGAACCCTGTAATAATTTGTGAAAGAAATGCACATTTTTGAAAGCAAACCGCTCTTGCCTTCTTCAGCCTCTTGTCTATTACTTGACATTATAGTGATTTTTGAGAGACTCATTAACGATGTTACAAGTTCTGCTTTCATACCTTTCAGAATTCTGCTGTGAATCACAACAGATCCTTTTACCTTGTCTCCTTTTCCATTTAATAGTTCACCTTTCATACATGGAAAGACTAGTATCGGTCAGAAAGTCAGTTTCTGTTATTTAGTAGCACCCCCCTTGTTTTCTATTAAAACAGAAATGTTCATTTTATCTGTGTTTTCACTTTCACAGCTGCTCACATGGTCTCCTCATTATTTTGCTGCACTGGCCTCACTCTAGGATTCAGAAAGATTATCACAGCCAGTGCTGATTGGGCAGTGTGGGACTGCCCAATGCTACAACAGCAATAAATGCGGTAAAGCAGCACTAAGGAACGCATCATTAGCTGCACTAAGGAACGCATCATTAGCTGCACTAAGGAACGCGTCATTAGCTGCACTAAGGAACGCGTCATTAGCTGCACTAAGGAACGCGTCATTAGCTGCACTAAGGAACGCGTCATTAGCTGCACTAAGGAACGCGTCATTAGCTGCACTAAGGAACTGGCGTCATTAGCTGCACTAAGGAACGCGCCATTAGCTGCACTAAGGAACGCCATTAGCTGCACTAAGGAACGCGTCATTAGCTGCACTAAGGAACGGCGTCATTAGCTGCACTAAGGAACGTCATTAGCTGCACTAAGGAACGCGACATTAGCTGGACTAAGCAACGCGTCATTAGCTGCACTAAGGAACGTCATTAGCTGCACTAAGGAACGTCATTAGCTGCACTAAGGAACGCGTCATTAGCTGCACTAAGGAACGCGTCATTAGCTGCACTAAGGAACGCGTCATTAGCTGCACTAAGGAACGCGTCATTAGCTGCACTAATCAACGCGTCATTAGCTGCACTAATCAACGCGTCATTAGCTGCACTAATCAACGCGTCATTAGCAGCTCATTATTGTGTCTCTGAAAATGTCAGTTCTGATGTACTATGCATTGCAGTTAAACAGACACCTCTCAATACGTCTGAACATGCATGTACACACACTCGCACATCTCCATCCATCCATGCTCATACACACTTGCACATACATCCAGGAAGATGCATTCATGCCCCTACAGACATACATTCGAACACACACAGACAAACACACAGGTAGACACACACATGCGCGCACACACGGTTTCAGAGTAGTACCTGCAGTCATTATATGAGCCAAAGTCCAGCCTTAGAACTGAGTTAGTGCACATCTTCATCAGATGGAAGTACACTATTTTCTCCTTGCAGCAAAAATGTGGTAGAGCAAGTCACTGAATCTCTCTGTCATGCTGTTCCAATGCTAGTGCCTGTTTTGGGGGAGGGCACATAGCTAATTAACATTAGCCATGCCCTGCACTGCCTCCTCATTTGCATGCAGGTTGACAAGCGAATCTGCTGTCTGCATACTGCCTATGCCTGAATACACTGTAGCTGGAGAGGGGTCTCTTAATTACTCAGCCTTTCCACATTGTGAAAACCCAGAGAGGTTTCTGCAGTGCAGTAAACCTTTCTGAATCCCCGTGTTAGTCTTTTGTTTGCATTGTAATGTACATGTAAAACGTATTTATTTCATCGTAAAAGAGTTTGTTGTATTTTCTTTTCTGTTACTTGCCTTCTGTGTCTCATTCTGCTAGTCTCACTCCTGCTTTTCTTTATTATCCCTGCGTATAAGAGAAATAACGGTAACACATCTTGGAGTATAAGAGAAATAACGGTAACACATCTTCGAGTGTAAGAGAAATAACGGTAACACATCTTCGAGTGTAAGAGAAATAACGGTAACACATCTTCGAGTATAAGAGAAATAATGGTAACACATCTTCGAGTATAAGAGAAGTAACGGTAACACATCTTCGAGTGTAAGAGAAATAACGGTAACACATCTTCGAGTATAAGAGAAATAACGGTAACACATCTTCGAGTATAAGAGAAATAACGGTAACACATCTTCGAGTATAAGAGAAATAACGATAACACATCTTCGAGTATAAGAGAAATAATGGTAACACATCTTGCACCAAATGCGCACGTGGTTTCGAACCAGCTATTCATATAGCTGTTTGCAGGCTGACTCTTTAGATGTGGAAAGGATTTACAAGGCCTAGCGTACTGCTGACTTAAAACTGCCTCAGTGCATTGGCTCACATTTAATATAATTTTCTGTATAACTGTCGTATAGAAGATGTATGCACTGGCAAGGTTACATGAATAAAAATCTTATTCACACCAGGTGGGGGGAAACCACATAAGCAGCATGATGGAAGGTTGAGTTCTTTAACTACTACTTACAGAAGGTATTAAAGGAAAGAAAATGACAAATGCCAGCATTTTATGTTGTGTAATTATATTTTTTCTTCTGTTTCATCATGCAATGAAGGAAAAATGTATAGACTCTTGCTTTACCGCAGCTACCGTATGTCATAGTACAAAATATACTTCACTGGTTTGCAAGTGTGTAGCAGAAGTAAGAGAGCACTGTCTGTACTGGGCTGTGATTCTGTGCTGATAAATGCATATTGGCTACTTTTAGCAATAAAGAAATTCTTGTATTCTAAAACCCACATTTTATAGTATTTTTTTTATTCATTTGCAAAGCCGACTTGAAACAAGTGCCTCTTTTTAGGTGCAACACAGGAACAGAGTTTTAAGTAGAGGCTGAGGGAATGAAACCCAGGACTACAGCATAAAGCTACTTAGCAGCTCAGAGCCTTAACACTGCAAAGTAAACTGCCGGCCTTTGTTTTTCATGCAGAGTATAGTTATACTATATCACTGCATACCTTATTACGACGTTTCTTGAAATCAATACAAAATGTAGGGAAACTGTGATTTTTTTTTTTTTTTTTGGCTTGTATATCTCCGTTTGGAAATGAACAGGAACTATTAAGAAAGCCAGTACACAAAGCCAAACCTCAACACATGTGCAGTTATAATTAGTATAGTTTATTGAAGTTTAATAGAACACCTGCCATAGCAAGATAACATTTACTGAAAGAACTTGTCTGTCTCTTACGTGAAACACTGAGTTAAACGGAGAGAATGCCGTCTTGTATTTTCACTTGTGTCATCAATGATGTTTTTTTTCTGTGCTGTGGTTAATTATCTTTGTGTCCAATATATAAACCACAAATATTTAGCTGACAGTATGTGCGTAGTAAATTAACCACTTATTTGAGCATTGGTGTAGCAAGTGTTGCTGGAAGTGAATCAAAATGTCTAGGCCTATTTTATTTTTCTTTTATGCTTTCTGTTTTTAGATCTGTCTTTATTTTTATATGTTGAAAGTGAACTAAAGTACAGTACTTTACAGAAAACACCACACAGTGGCTTTTAGCAGTTGAGGAAGAGCACCACAAAATGAATGCTTTTCTTTTAGCAAACTGAAACCCTTGTATTTGTTAACCAGCATTTCCTGCTGAGGTCAGAGTAAAGACGGAGTGTGTTCTAGGCTGGGAATTCCTGGTGTGGTTCCTTACCAGAAACAGTGCATTCAGTGTCATGCCGTATCCTTTTAAGATATGTGGATGTGAAGAGTTCAGAATCTCTTTCTGACAAAAATGAAATGGATGCAGAACTGAAATTAGTGTAATCCTAGTTAATAAATGAAAATATAAATTATTGATCGCGTGTGTCATTCTGTTATTATTCAATGAAGAACACTATTATGTTAATATGTATTGGTTTCTGCATTTATTACTTGCATTCAGCTGTAGAAATCAACTAAAAATATTTCCCCAATTTCAAGGCAGAACCAGGTTCAGTGACTATAAGCAGTTATGTAAAAGCAGTTATCTGTTCTTTACATTTAGCAGTCTGATATAAGCAGTAAGACAAGTGAAATTCTGATACAATATAAATAACTGTGTCAAGTTCCTGGCATAAGTTACAATTATTCCTGTCTTGATGCTTTTAACAAGATAAAAACATTTAGTACTAAAAAAATGAGAGCCAGCTAGGAAAGTTATATAATGTGAATAATATTAACAATGAAGGTGCAACACAAATTATTTATAATAAATGGAGTCCTAATACTGGAATGCTGGAAGTCATGTATGTTGGAAGTGAGAAACAGGTTTGGCAAAGTACAATAAGCAATAAATGCAGCAAGAGAAGGCACAGAAAGCTATATGTACTGTTTCTGTGATGAACCACATCAGAAATGTTCAAACATTGCTCTGACCTCAGCAGCTCTCACTTTCAGTCATTGACCCATGCTATTATTCAACTTACACTACCTCCAACATTTCAGTAATAGAGCCCCCTCCAAAAGAAAATATTAAAATTAGTGAACAAAGTCACTGCAGGGACTGATAGAGAAACATTTGTAATGTATGATGTGGAACCTTGTCAGATGACTCAAGTCACAAAGTAGTAAAGGATGCTTCTGTGGGCATCAAAAAAAGGGGAAAAAAAGGTGATAAACTCACTGAGAAGGAAGGAAATGGAATCTGAGCAGAGCCGCAGACTTCCGTCTGTAAGGTTAACAGAGAAAGCTAGTCAGAAACATGACGTTCATCAACACATACTTAGTGGATTAGCAGTTACAAAGATAACATTTTAAAGAAATTGCTAAAATCAAAATTAGGAAGCCATTGGTATGAGTTACCTTTTGTTGATACCTACATCTTAGGTGAAGAGGTTGTGTCTTCAAATTCAAGTCAGTGCATTAAAGAAAGTGATCCTACCTTGTCAGATTTGCAGATAAGTAACGAACATTTTATGAAAGCACAATGACCGAATGATAGGCTAATCAGGGCCAGAGAGAACATAGCCGGAGTATAAAGAAAGACAGAGAAAAACAGTGGTCCCATACCGTATCTGCATTTTGTTAGAAACTGACTTCCTGTCTCACAAAGTGCTATTTCCTGAAATTTGTGTCTTCCTAGCTGAGAAATCTCAAGAGAGTAGAGGACAAGCTTCATGGAACAGTTCCTTAACAGTCACCCAACATTTGACTTTTTTCCAGCTTATTTAACACTTCATCAGGTGATTCACCTTATAATGAATCTATAGTCAGAGGGTATCCAAAAAACAAGTTTATAGAATCTTTAAATTAGCCAAAATATATGTTTTCTTAGTGCTGCACCAGATGCCAAAGTTCATCTGCTTTTATCCCTGGCATCATAAGCATAGAGATCAGTCTTCAACCCCAGTTAACAAATTAAATAAATACATATAAATACTTTACCATACTTACCCTGAATGATGAAACACTGTAGTTAGTGGTTCCATATTTTCCTTCACTTCACTTGCAAGGAGTGACTAGACAGTTCCTCTAATGGACTGGGAACTGAGGTCTGACAGGAAATCCTTCAAGATAAATAATTAAGACACATTATAGGTAGACTGAAGCAGGTGACTACTCCTGCCATATCTATCCGGGATTCTTCATTACTTATAAAAAGGAAAGGCCTGGTAAAGTTTTCTTTTGCTATTGTCTGGAGTTTAAAGAAAACCTGGCCCGATTAGCCTTTAAAATTTTATCTACATTAAGCCTATCTTCCCTTTTTTGGTGTTGAAGCCTGAGCATGTGTGTATCGAGACTTAACAGCAGACAAATTCCTGAGTTTATAAAATAATGGATAGAAGACGATTTGAATTATTTTTTTTATCATTTCATAGTACAGTCTTCTTGGTGAAAAATGATCAATTGTTGGCCAACCCCCAAAAATCACTTGCGTCATTAACTGTTTCCACAAAAGTGACGTCATGTGGGAATACCTGAGGACTGTGAAGAGGTGTCATCAGGTGCATATCCACACCAAAGTAAAACCTAAAAAAACAACCAGTAAATCCACCAAAGGAAGCTCAAAGCAAGCATGACCACCTCCAGAAAGGACGCCCAAAAGTAAATGACCAAAAATATTTTATTCATTCAAATATCTTTAAGCACAAAATTCACTCACTGCTTTTCATCCAAAGGTAATATTGACTTCCCCAGAACATATCCACACCTGTCATCAGGGACATAGCCACAATTGCCATTAGGTGCATATCTGTACCTGAACAGGTCTTGCACTGCTGCTGGAAAAGATTGTTATGCTTTTATTGTTTCTTGCAAAAATGTAGTCATTAAAAGACTGCAGAAAAATCAGGTGTAAAGATTGAGGATGAGGCAATATTGATGCAAGTAAGACTAGGGTAACTTCTTTCATTGGTATGAACATATAGATCTAGGCATATATTTAGGACTAGTTACTATAACACGTTCACGGTCTTCTCCAGAATTAGGTTCATTGTTAAATAGGTAGTTACTAAGCCTGTGTTGACCTTTGAAAAGATTCGCCAGGTAATTTAGTAAAAATATGAAAGTCTACCATTTGTATGTTACTACTCTATAATGTCTCTCTTGTAAAATTTTCTTCTCTCTGTAAACCTATGGAGTTTTTCTCCCGAGGACTCAGCTGAAAACGGACACTTGTTGTCCAGTCGGACTGTCCTGGTAAGCAAATGTTAAATAAATAAATAAGTAAACTATTACTTCATCCCCCAGAGGTGAATTTATGATTACCCACCCATTTATTAAGTAACCTGGGTAGTATTATGTTTGGTATGCAGATGGAGCCTGTCATGAAAACAGAGAATGTGCTGGGATAAGCTTCCATCATGGCAGTAGTTGTTACTTTGATGATGGAGGTTAAGTTGTTTTGTTTTTTTTTCAGTGTTACCAGTTTTATGGAGTTGAATGAGTACAAAAAAGGCAGTATTTTTCATAGCACAAAAAAGCTAAGCAAAGATGACCACACAAGAGTCTGTCTGAAAGTGTGTGTAATAAGTGGGCTTTTAATCTGTCTAGGTGCCATTCAAGCTGAACTAGGTATTTAGAGAGAGATGCATGCTGATGGGGGTATTGTATTCAATGACAGGTATGATAAGGGATGTATTTAGTTGAACTATGGTTTCCCTAGAGCTAGAAGAAGTGCCCCAGAAGGTAATTATGACTTCTTAACCATACCTGGGACATACAGATGAAAAAGTAGTTCATTGTCATTATCAAGATCTCCAGTGACTGTGTCAGTTCTGAATAGATTATCCCTGATATGGAACGAACCAAGGGTGTTCAGTTTCCTGAAAATAAGAACACCTGTACCCCAAGACTCAACTTTAAGTGCACTTCTCTTTAACACTTTTATTAATGGCCTCTATACCTCTTCTAGGCAAGCATCAGTTGTACAGTACGCTGATGATTCAACACTAATATACTCATCTGAGACTGTTGTCACATCTTCTTGAAATCACACAAGAAGCCTTCACCTCTGTTGAAAATTGGCTTCACAATGCCCAATTATTTCTTGTCCCCCAAAAATAAAACTACTCCTATTCCTACCCAAAGTACACCTGACGGACAAATCCAGATTCAAAGTCTTCTCACTTAAAAATATAGAGGTAGAAATTGTACTCTCATACAAAACTGCTTGATATGACAATCAATGATAACCTCAGATTTGAACTCTACATTAAAAAACATTCTTACCACGTCTGCTAAAACCACCTTAGCAACTACTAATTCTTTTCTTCACTCTTATATGGTGCCCCTATCCTTGCCAACTTGCAGAGGTATCTGTTAAAATTAAACTTGAAATATGATACAACAAAGTTGTTAAATTTTCTACCAATAAATAATACTATAAACATCACTGAAAGGCCCATAAATGTTTGAACTGAGTTGAACTACCCCACTACCTGTACTTCGTGCAACTAGCTACTGCCCACAACAGCATTTATAAACCACTTGCCTGTCCTTCACTAAGCTCCATTCTTCCTTCTTATCACGCAAACAGACCCCTTCATTCTAATGGGAAACAACAACTCACCAACTATGAAGCTCAAACAGTAACTGGGAATAGCCTTTACTGCTACTCTCTTGCCAAAAAATGGAATTCTATTCAACAGGCTATTAGAACTGTAACTGACCATCTTTCTTTCTGGTATCTTCTGAAGGACCACCTATCAAACTCATGACTCTGATGATGCTGTTTCCCCTGGCTGAAAATAAATTGTCGACTTTTCTCCTCACCTGTTTGTACAGATTCTGTACCCATCACCACGTCCTCATCTTCCCCGGGCTGTCCTATCCTCTCTATCACTTTACAGTGACAATGTAAATAAACACGTTTACTTATTTCTACTGTGAACTGCCAGAAGGATCCCCTTCAGAACTGTATATAGTATTTTACTTTCATTTTACTCTTTTCTCTTCATAACATATTTTTAGTATAGCTCTGTGCCTCATAATATTGTTATTTTAGAAGTGTATAATTTTCAGCTATTTCTTATGTAATGTTTCACTTTTTTTCTCTGTTAAGTGGAGCTTGTTTCCCCCAGGCCTCCACTGAAAATCTGTTCTTGGGACCCAATCACACTTTCCTAGTAAACAAATGCCAATAAATAAATAAACAAACACTGCATTACAGATGAGCCGCTGGTAATTGCACTGAGCAGTGATATGCTTGTAACAGCCACTAATCTGTAGTCATCAGTAAACCTGATCCTCTAGTCTGTGCTTTCATATCAGAGAAGCAGATGTGAAGGAGTAGGGGACCCATGACAGGGCCCTATAGGACAGCATTTGTGACATGTTTTTATCTGGAAGAGGTTTCCTAATCACTGTGGTATAGGTTCTGTCAGAGAGATCTCTAGTAAACAAATGAATAGCATAAGGGTTGATATTTATCTGAGAGTTTATCTGTAATATCTGCATAAGGAATTGTGTTATAGGCCTTAGCTAGCTCCAAATATTTGCAGTGTAGGTAGCTTGACCTTCATCCAGGGCGTCAATAACCCTTTTAAAGAAATCTACCTCGCAAGAGTATTCACACCTTTCATGAAACCACATTGATTAAGATCTAGGGTCTGAAAGTTACCTATGTCATCATTTATGAGCTGTAGAAAGATGCTTTCTAGTACCAGGTAGTGATAATAGGTGTCTGGCAGTTGGCACATAAGATTAAGGAGTTGTTAATAAGCTGTTTCCTGTGGTCTGGTGGTCCAGGGATTGATTCCCTCTGCCACCATTGCCTAACTGTGACTGTGAGCAAATCACTTAACCAGATACTGCTCCTAGGCTGAGTCTAAAGAGTCAGTGGGATCAGTTTTCTACCCCTGTAAACAAATACAATAAAAAAACAAATACGATTATAAATAAAAATAAAATACTAATAATAGCTGGCACAGTTAGTAGTAGGGCCACTTTTGCAAAGTGGCACATCTGTAGCTGTTCTCCAAGCCCAAGGAACATAACCGGTACTGAGTCTTAAGTTGGAGACGTTTAACAGTGGCTGATCCAAGCTATACTTTGAGTTGACCAGAAAGTAGCTAGAGATATTACTAGGACCCTTGGAGCTGGTGTAGCTGATTTTGGATGGGGCTGACAACACCTGGTCCAGAGGGATTGATTTTAGGAAGAATATAATCTAAGGAAGAGTGGACAAATGAGTGCCTCGAGTAGGAAAGTGACGTTAGACCTGAATGTGTTAGTAAGGATGTTAATAATGGCTTCAGGATATAAGTAGGCAGAGTATTTAGTAACATCTCAGAGCACTTATGTGAGTTGCATCTAATTTTCCTAATATAGCCAAAGAGTGCTTGGTGATTGTCTTTGTTGGTGGAGGGAACTTTAATTTTTTTAACTTTTTCTGTGATTGTCTCCTTCTAAAAACATTTTTCAACAGATTTCATATTTTTTCTTTGGTTCTACGCAGAGTTGGAGGACTTTCTTTTCCTTACTTTTTCTCTGAACTAAAATGCTTTTATAAATTCTGTAACTTTCTGTTGAGCAGGAAGAGAAGGAGTTAAACTTTCTTAATCTATTGGTTATGTTTGTTTTTAAATGGATAGAAGGATATTGATGGCCTAAAGTCAAAATAATCCATTCATCAAAAGAATTAAAAGTTTAGAAGCATAAGTAATAAAAGTTGATAGGCCAGAGTGGGATCAAGACTAAGGAACAGGATTGTTGCTTTGCTGAACACAGAGAGTTGCGGTAAGAGGGACAATGTATTAAAGAAAGTACTAGTGGCTCGGTACAGGGTTCATTCCCGGTTCCAGTACTCTTCAGTCCACTTGGCTGTAAAATATCTGAGGGAAGAGAGAAGAGGATCAACCTCTTCAGTGATGAGACACAGAGTGGTGCAGTTGGGGGGTGATCAGCTGTAGTGAAAAAATGGGTATGGGGGTATTGATTACGGTTTACCTTCATGTGTGCGTATTGCAAAAGGGCGAACAGCAATTGTCCGAAAGGCAGTTTACAAAGTTTGCAAACGCTGAATGGAAAAAAGTTCAAATGTGCAATGAGCGAATGCATATTGACATTCGCTCATTGCAGATTCGGCATTTTGGGACAGATTGCACTATAGTGGGGATTGGAAAATGGTCCCTTTCCCCACTATAGTGCGATCTCTGAGTTAGAATATTAAAGTAAGGGGGTGCAGGGGGGCTTGCCCCTCTGCTTTACACTTCATTACATTTGTTTTTCAACATTTATGGTCGAAAATCAGTGAATCTGCTTTTTGATTTGCTGATTTTCGAACATGTAAAACTGTCGCTGTTTTGATTTTCATGGTTACGATTCGCTCATATGAGCAATCACACCACTGTGATTCGCCACCAGAGGCAGGTCAGACATGACACTGGTGGGACGAAACATGTCAATGAGTTGAGAAGGGGTCATTCTGAATAAGAAAGCCGTAGATAAAAGATGCACAGACAATGGAATGTAGGTACCAAGTACTGTGTTGATATCCATAAAGTGTTTTTTCTCAGAGACGGTTGTGGACTCATGGAATGGACTACCAGAATGGGTAAGGAAGATAGAATGTATAAACCATTTAAAAGGCATGGCACAGGGCAGGTAGTAGAAGGGTAATAGAATGGTAGGGAAAGAGGGATGTAGAATGCTAATCTGACTTAAACGAAGATCAGATAGTCGTACTGTCTTCTTTTGCCATTAAGCTAATACAAGGTAGGAATTTCGAACATAGTTTTTCCATACTACAGATTGCTCACATTACAAGTCTTAATTTTTGAGGCCATGTATCTTTAATTATAAATCGCAGAGATGTCTGTAGTTGAATGGTATGTTTAGTCAAATGCCAAAATGGGAGTTATATTCAGTGATGGGTCTAATGAGATAAAGGTAAAATGGATCTAGTGGAGATGTTTATGGAAATTATATGAGCCATATAGTAGGTGGTGTTCTTCATGTTTCACTGTTGCAGTCATCACATTTGGGTTATCTGCCTGCAGGTAGCCCTCAGCCGGCCTGAATACCAAAGTCTTTAGATTTCTGCATTGGATGCTGTTGCTTCTTCCATGACATCAGGTCATCAGGGGTATAAAGCATGCAGCTGACACCATTACACCAGTCTTTCTTGCCATGCGGTGCCCGAAGCAGAAGCAGTTCGCATGTGCTGGTCGGCCGACTCCTGAAATTTTCATTTTCGAGTTTCAGACCTGAAGTCTTCAAAAAGATAAGTACCCCGTTGGGGATCCTTTTTTCTTGCTCTAACCTATGTCAGAAATAATTAACAATTGTCTTGCCTGTGGAAAGCAAATGCCTCCTAGAGATTTCCCTTCTTAATCCGTCACCTGTTTAGGGCCAGACCCTGATGTCCCTCACTGTTGGTTTTGTGCCTTATTCAACGCCTTAACTATTAGTCGTCAGGCTGTTTTTGTAGCTGAATACTTTCGTTCTTGATCTCCGTACTCCAAAATGGCTTTGTTAAGACATGCGACTACCGATCTTCCGAAAAAATGTAAGTATGAAGACAGAGACAGACCGCATAGATCCAAAACTGACGACGACACTTCTGATAAGCTAGTCGCCAGTCCACCGGTACTCAGGCGTTTTTGCAGCCCCTGATACCCACTACTACAGATTCATAGGCCTCTACTAAGACCCATTTGGAGTCTGGTATGCCACAAGATGCTTCTTCGACTATGGAACCTGCGGATGTCTCTTACCTTGGATGGGTCCGGTGCCACTGTGCAGGCACCGACTTCTGAGTGTGTATTCAGGCCTACCGATTTTCATATCAAACCGATGACTTTGTTTCAAGCTAAGAATAGCTAATTCCTCAGGCCTAAAGCTCACACTAACCCTAGAAAACTGATGACCAAAGCGTATTCTCAGGCCCATATGCCTCAAAAAGAAATGATTAGAATGGCTGGAGACCTTATTACCTTAATTAGGGGAAGCCAGCCTCCCCCTCTAAAAGACGTAGAACTGATTTTCATTCTGATTCTTCTGATCAGGAATTGGATATCTCGTGTTCCTTCTGACTACTAGGATTTACCCTTATCTGCTTTTGAGGATTCGGATGCAGAGGATTCCATTCCCTCTGCTTCCCCTCCAGAAGATTTTTCTTTTGGTGAAACCTTGCATACCCCAAGGGAGCATTTCCGCTGGGAAAGCCAGGACTATTCTCAGTCCAAAAAGAGACTTAGGGAATTTTTAAACCTGCCTCAACACAGACCTCTAGCTATCCCTCCTGTTCTGGAGATTGTAGATGATGTTTTCTTGGAATCCAGCCTTACCCCAGACACTTTGCCTCCAGCTCCCAGGAAACTGACAGGTACTGTAGAGTACCTGACTCTCACAAATTCATTTATAAGAATCCTACTGCGGATCCAGAGACCATTTCCCAAGGACCAAAAGACATTAAGGCTACTACTGCCAAAAATCCTACCCCTTCTGATAGGGATTCTAGAGCTATAGACAGATGGGGTAAGAAGGTATATACTTCTGCTACTTTGGCCATTAGGACTTTAAATTGCCAGATGTTCTTCATTCCACATTGCTGCAGTCCTAACCATTGGGTAGTCCGCTGTCCAGTCGGCCCGAATACCAAAGTATATGGCTGACGTCGGTCAAGGTGCATTAGACTGATGTCAGGACGTCAGGGTACTAATGCGCATGACCGACGTCATATCCTCAGTCTTTTTTGCCGCATGGTCCGATGCAGAAGCAGTTTTGCGAGTGCAGGTTGGCGTTCTGAAATATTTCCGAAGTCGGAGTTTCAGACCGAATCAAAGTTGGCTAAGTACCCGTTAGAACATTTTGGTTTTTCTTGCCTCAGTATTTAACGGATGTCAGAAAAAGTGAATAACTGTATTTCTTGTGGGAAGCAGATACCTCATAGGGATTACCATACTTTGTGTATACCTTGTTTAGGGCCTGAGCACGGCGTTGTTGGTTGCCGCTCTTGTGCTAGATTTAACAAACGCACTATTAAGAGAAGGTTAGACTGTGCCAGGTTAGTGTTTGGGAAGCGTTGTAATTATAAAATGCCGTCGGATGCTCCGGCGCCGCTTCAAAAAGCGCAAGGACAAAACAGCAAAGCCTAGGGTTGATGAACCGGCAGTCCGGACATCGGTTCTTTAGAAGGCTCAGTGGAGCCAGAGGTTTTGCCAGGAGTTTCTTTGGAGTCTCAGGCAGAGACTTTACTGTTACAGGATGTGCCTTCTCAGGAGGTAGGCCAGGCTGAGGGGGCTTCTCAGGTAACTGTTCTTCCCTCTCTTCCCAAGGTAGTTAGAGCCTCTACTTCTGTTTCCAAAACTTCTTTGAGAGGTAGGCCAAGTTTAGCTTCAGTGGGGGCTTCTCCTAGCACTTCAGGTTCTGTGCCTAAGAAACATATGCTTAAAATGGCAGAAGATTTAATTACTATGATTAGAGGCTCTATGCCCCCTCCTGATAAGAGGCCTAGGGTGGAACCTGAGTTTGAAAGTTTTGAACAGTGTTCAGAGGCTTCTGAGTCTTCTGCGGAAGACTTGCAGGAGTATCCTCCTTATTCTGATTCTGATGTGGATGATTCCACTCCTACAGCTTCTCCTCCTGAGGATTTCTCATTTTCAGAGACTCTGCATTCCATGAGGGAGCACTTTAAATGGGAAGGCCAAGATTACTCTGATTCCAGGAAAAGGCTTAGGGAATTCTTATTTTTACCCCAGCATAGGCCTTTAGCTATACCTCCTGTGTTGAATGTGGTGGAAGATGTTTTTGCAGAGGCATCCCTGAACCCTGATTCTTTGCCTCCTGGCCCTGTTAAACCTGATAGGTACTATAGGGTGCCTGAAGCTGATAAGTATCTGTGTAAGAGTGCTAGGGCAGACCCGGAAACTGTTTCTCAGGGGCCTAAAGGTGTTAAGGCCTCTGTTGTTAAAAATCCTGTTCCCACTGATAAAGAGGCTAGGGCTTTGGATAGGTGGGGAAAGAAAGTATATACTTCTTCCACTTTAGCCATGAGGCGTTGAATTGTCAGTTTCACATGCTAAAATATCAAAATTATCTCCTTTCACAATTGAAATCTAAGGTGGATGCTTTGGCGGAAGGTATAGAGTGTAAAGAGTTGCTGGATTTAGTTCATGTGTCTGAACAAGTGGGTAAGCATTCTTTGCAATGTGGTTTTGATGCTGTGCAGGCCTCCTCGAGGGTGGCTGCCACTAGTTCTGTTCTTCGCAGGCATGCCTGGTTGAGGGATCAGAATTTAGCAGAACATGTTAAGACTAGGATTTTGGATGCTCCTTTACAGTCTGATGTGATATTTGGTTCGCCTGTGGAAGCAGTTTTAAAGAAAATGGAGGACAAAGCTAAGTCTATGCAAACTGTTAAAGATTTTTGCAGGTGCAGCCACCAAGTTTAGTAGAAATTGGCCTACTAAGGGATGGACATATCCTGCTTATGATTCCCAGTCTAGGGGTAGGTCTAGACGTGGTAGGGGCAGAGCTCAAGGTTCTTTTAGGCCTAGAACAGGGGTTCACCTGCTCAGACTTCTGGTGAGGGCAGGGGTCAGTCCTTTCGTAAACAGACCCAATGACCTGCCTTTTCAGCTGCCAGTAGATTCTCGTCTGGCAGCTCCTTTGGGAGGAAGACTGTCTCTTTTCAAAGAAAATTGGGATTTAATCACTCAAGACAGATGGGTGTTGGATATCATTCACCACGGTTACAGGTTTTATTTCCATACATTGCCCCCATTCAAAGGCATGCCAGGCGTTCCCCTCCACAAAGGAAAGAGGCTCACAAGCAAATTTCTCTGTTACTCCAAATAGGGGCCATTCAGCCAGTCCCTGTACCAGAAAGGGGCCTAGGATTTTATTCTCGCCTGTTCCTAGTACCAAAGAAGGGGAACACGTGGAGACCAATTTTGGATTTATCTATCCTCAACACTTATCTGGACATTCCCAAGTTCAAGATGTTGACGTTACAACAGCTTTTACCTCTGCTGGGCAAAGATCATTGGATGGTAACTTTAGCTCTCAAGGAAGCTTACCTTCATGTGCCTATAAGACTAAGTTGCAGAAAGTATCTACGTTTTCGAGCTGGAAATTCTCATTATCAGTTCTCTGCATTGCCCTTTGGCTTATCTACTGCGCCCAGAGTATTCACAAAGGTTCTGGCTCCAGTGATAGCTTACTTCAGGTTAAAGGAATTCAAATCTATCCTTACTTGGACGACTGCCTGATTCTGGCTCAAGAAAAGGAAGACCTTCTACAGCATCTGGAATATGTCATAGCAGTGCTAAGATGCCTAGGGTATTCTGTGAGCGAAATAAAGTCCAGTCTAGTACCCTCTCAAGACATGTGCTTTCTGGGTGTGAGACTGAATACAGCAGCCCAGATGGCCTTTTAACCCCGGACAAACAACAGAATCTTTCCAGTTACTTCCATCAACTATCTCTTCCGTCCGGGCTGACTGCAAGGACAGTCCTTCAAGCCTTAGGGTTCATGGCATCTTGTATTCTGGTGCTTCCCAATGCCAAACTGCATATGAGGAAGCTACAATGGTATCTCAAAAATGTATGGACACAGCACTGCCAGGATTTGGACACTGTCATTCAAATAATACCTTGCATTCAAAAGGAATTTTTGTGGTGGGCTCAGGAATGTCACCTAAACAAGGGACTCTCTGTGACCTGGCCAGAGGCGAGTCAGATTCTAACGACAGATGCCTCAGACATTGCTTGGGGAGCTCATCTAAATGGAAAGTGGATACAAGACAAGTGGCCTGCCAGACTACAGCATCTACATATCAACATGAAGGAGATGTTAGCAGTCCAGTTTGCATTAATGGCTTTCAAGGAGTTACTTCTTCCAGGGCAGGTGTTGATTCTAACAGACAACACAACTGTCATGTGGTACATCAACAAACAAGGGGGAACACATTCTTACCCATTGTGCAGGCAAGCAATGATTTTATGGGAGACTGCGCTCAGCTTGCAACTAACTCTTCAGGCAAGGTTTCTGCCGGGAGCACAGAACTCCTTAGCAGATGTGTTAAGCAGACAAATCATGGATCCCCACAGTGGAAACTGGATCTTCATGTATTTCAAAGTTGACAGTGTCCTGGGGAACTCCAGACATAGATCTGTTCGCTTCTCCACTAAACCACCAGCTGCCAAAGTTTTGCACAAAGAGGTTTCATCACACAGCTTGGAAAGTGGATGCTCTTTCTTTCAGTTGGAAAAATCTTCATGTGTATGCATTTCCACCTCTGCCTCTTCTTCCAAAGGTGCTTCTAAAGGTCAGACAAGACAAGCCAAGGATGATTTTAATAGCTCCAGATTGGCCTCGGCAGCACTGGTACCCATTATTGAGGAGTCTGGTAAAGAAGCCTCCATGGCCTTTACCCTTGATTCCACACCTGTTGTCCCAGAGATGGTCACCTGCTCAATGTCAAGCTTCACTCTCTTCATCTAACAGCCTGGCATATTCTGTTTTGAAAGACAGCAGGTCTCAACTTCCTCAACAAGTTTTAAATGTGATTATGGAAGCCAGGAGACCTAGTACAAGGAAAGTGTCATGAAAAATGGAAGAGATTTTTATTTTGGAGTGCAGCAAACAATTTGGAGATTTCTGAGCCAAATTTGAGTGTGGCTCTTCAATATCTTACTGAGTTACTGGACAAAGGTTTGTCTTTCTCTTCCATTAAGATTCATGCTGCAGCAATTTCAGCTCACTATGATTGTGACCCACCATTGTTTTCATCCTTTGTTCAAGCAGTTTCTTAGAGGGGCAAAGAATATAAGACCCCCGTAGAGCTCCTACTCCTGCTTGGGATCTCAATTTTGTGTTGGAAAAACTTACTCTACAACCTTTTGAGCCTGCGGCTACTGCTGACTTGAAATACTTGTCATGGAAGACTGCTTTCTTGTTGGCTATTACTTCTGCAAGAAGGGTGTCTGAGTTGCAGGCCCTTATGGGAGTAGAGCCTTTTTGATTTTCCATAAGGATAGGGTATCATTACGTACTAATCCTTCCTTTATGCCTAAGGTGGTTTCTAGTGTGGCTTTAAACCAAACTATTCATTTGCCTACTTTCTATGCAGATCCCCAAAATAAGGAAAAGATTTTGCACACTTTAGATGTACATAGGCAGTTGCGTTATTATTTAAGCAGGACTAAGGATTTCAGGCAGTCTCAGCAATTGTTTGTTTCTTTTGCTTTGAGTTCTCAGGGCAAGCCTGTGTCTAAGCAAACTATTTCTAAGTGGATTGGGTTTTGCATTTCATTTTGTTACTCCCATCATGGCAAGGAGATTCCAGCTGGGATTAGGCCTCATTCCACTAGGGCTACTGCCACTTCAACAGCATTTCTAAGGGGTGGCAACTAAGGATATTTTGGAGGCAGCTACTTGGAGTTCAGTGCATACTTTCTCTAAGCATTACCACCTTCCTCTCTACTCTAAATCTAGGGCTGGTTTTGCCACAGCTATTTTGCAAGGCATGTTGACAGCTCCTGCTTCCTTATGATTTGCCAGCCTCCCTTACCTCTGCTTTGGGATTCTACCCAATGGTTAGGACTGCAGCAATGTGGAATGAAGAACATAGTACAGTTTTGTACCTACCATAAATGTAGATGTTCGAGGATCCACATTGCTGCAGTCCATTACCCTCCCTCCTTCCCCTCTGTGTTTAGGGGTGGTGGTGTGGGCTAATATATATATATATATATATATATATTCTTGTACATTTGTTTATATTGTATATATGTTTGATGCAGGGCTTTTTGGTGTTTTGGTGTTTTGGTTTGGGCCTTGTCTTTTTAGGGTCTTCTGACATCTGGGGCAAGAAAAGACTGAGGATATGACGTCGGTCATGCGCATTAGTACCCTGACGTCCTGACATCAGTCTAATGCGCCTTGACCGACGTCAGCCATATACTTTGGTATTCGGGCCGACTGGACAGCGGACTACCCAATGGTTAGGACTGCAGCAATGTGGATCCTCGAACATCTACATTTATGGTAGGTACAAAACTGTACTTTTCATATGTTAAAGTATCAGCAGCATATTATGGGATTAATTAAGCAGAAAATGATGTTGATTTCTTACTGTGCTGAACACAAAGATTTACAAGAGTTGATGCATTCTGCTGACCAAGTAGGTAAACATACTTTGCAATGTGGTTTTGATGCTTTAGAAGCATCTTGCAGGGCTGCTGTCACTGGGTCTGTACTTAGAAGGCATGCTTGGCTTAAGGAACAAAACTTGCCAGATCATGGTAACGCTAAATTACTGGATGCACCCTTACACCAAGAGCACCTTTTTGGCAACAAAGCAGAAGTCCTCAAAAGGATGGAGGAAAAAGCTAAATCTATGCAAACTGTTAAAGATTTCTTACAAGTACAGCCACCTAGATTCAGTAGGCATTGGCCTTCAAAGAACTGGTCCTTTCCAATCCCTTCCAGGCCTACTCAGTCCAAACCCAGGAGCAGCAGACCACCAAGACTTCAGTCTCAGGCTCTGCACAGATCTAAGCAGTGGGGGGGGGGCACTTCCAAAGCAAGGAGTAGTAAGCCACCCCTATGGAAAAATGGCACAATGACTTATCCTTAACTCTACCAAGCTTTGCTCAACTACTTGCTCCCTTAGGAAGAAAGCTCGCCCTGCATGCAAAAAAACTGGGAACTCATTACCCAAGACAAATGGGTTTTAAGCATAGTTTCCCTAGGATACAGATTCCACTTCCACTCACTCCCAACCCCAAGTGGATGGCCAGACCTCCCCCCCCCCAAACCAGTGGGCTGAGACCCAAAAACAAGTGCTTTCTCTCCTCAGTACCAGGGCTATTCAACCTGTCCCAGCAGAACAAAAGGGACAAGGTTTTTATTCAAGACTGTTCCTGGTTCCCAGCAAATAAAACTCCTAGTGTCCTATCCCGGACCTTTCTATTCTCAACACCTTTCTGGTAGTTCCAAAATTCAAAATGCTAACTCTTCAACAGCTTCTTCCTATGCTAGCCAAGGATGCCTGGCTGGCAACCCTAGACTTAAAGGAAGCTTACCTGCTCATCCCAATAAGAGAATCCTGCAGAAAATTCCTACACTTCAGGGTAGGCTCCATGCACTTATCAGTTCTCTGCACTTCCCTTTGGCTTATCTACTGCACCCAAGGTATTCACAAAGTGCCTAGCTCCTGCCATTGCATTTTGAAGGCAGAGAAATATTCAGATTTACCCATACTTGGGACGATTGCCTGATTCAGGCAGAGAGTTCGGACTTGCTATTACAGCACCTGGCATTTGTAAAGAGACTTCTAACCTCACTGGGGTACACCATCAACGAGAAGAAATCATACCTGTTACCCTGCCAACAAATTGTATTCCTGGGAGCAAGCTTGAACTCAACTTCCCAGATGGCATTCCTCACTCCAGAGAAACAAGTTCATTTGACAACCTACTTCAAACTACTGGCCACAAAAACCCAGCTATCTGCAAGGAAAATCCTGCAAGCCCTGGGGTTCATAGCCTCTTGCATTCTGTTAATTCCATATGCAAGACTGCATATGAGGAAACTTCAATGGTATCTAAAAAGTCTGTGGTGTCAACATTTTCAGGACCTGGAAACAATGATTCCTATTATTCCTTGTCTAAGGGCAGAGTTCCTTTGGTGGGCAGAGGCCTGCTACCACAACAAGGGACTCCCTTTCACTCTACCTCCTGCCGCCCAAACCCTAACAACAGACGCATCAGACTATGCATGGGAGCTCACATGGCAGGGCAGTGCATTCAGAGCAAATGGAACCCAAAACAGATGCACCTGCATATCAATCAAAAAGAAATGTTAGCTGTACAGAATGCTCTGACAGCCTTCAGAGAAACCTATTCTTCCAGATCAGCTATCGGTAAAGACAGACAACACCACAGTTGTGTGGTACATAAACAAGCAGGGGGGGAACCCATTTCTACCCACTCTGCAGACTAGCCATGGCTCTGTGGAACACAGCCTTGAGCTACCAAGTGCACCTACAATCTCAGTTCCTGCCAGGCAAACTAAATTCACTGGCAGACGACTTAAGCAGAAATCTCATGGACCCAGACGAATGGAAACTGGAACCCAAAATATTCAAGCTCTTGAGGAACACCAGAGGTAGACCTGTTTGCCTCCCCTCAGAACTACCAATTGAACAAATTCTGCACCAGAACTCCCCACATTCAAGCTTGGAAAGTGAATGCCCTGTCCTTTACTTGGGAAAGCCTCTCAGTTTATACCTTTCCCCCTCTGCCTCTCCTCTCGAAGGGTCTCCTAAAGATCAAACAGGACAAGCCAAGGACAATACTGATTGCACCAGACTGTCCATGCCAGCACTGGTAACCCCTTTTGCACAGTCTGACAGTGCTACAACCTTGGCACCTGCCTCAGACCCCTTCCCTGCTATCCTAGCAGGTGGGCCAGATTCTGCACCCCCAGCTTCTAACCCTGAAGCTTTGCAGCCTGGCTAATTCCCTGAGCTCATCTCTAGCATCCCTCAGTAAGCAGGTGCTGGATGTCATTCTTGAGGCAAGGAGGCCTAGTACTAGAAATTCTTACTCAAAAAAGTGGAAAAGATACTGTTCCTGGAGCCAGGCTCAGGGGATGGGAACAATTGTGCCCAGCTTACCTCATTTTCTAGATTATTTAACAGAAATGCTCCACAAGGGCCTATCTTTCTCTTCAATTAAGATTCATGCTTCTGCCAGATCAGCACATTATAATACTGAGCCACCCCTCTTCTCTCATCCCCTGATAAAACAATTCCTTAGAGGGGCCAAAAATTTAAGACTCCCCAGGAGGGCTCCCACTCCAGCCTGGGACCTTAACTTTGTATTGGAAAAACTCACTCTTCCCCCCTTTGAACCAGCTGCTATAGCAGAGTTGAAATTCCTTTCTTGGAAAACAGCTTTACTTCTAGCCATCACTTCAGCAAGAAGAGTGTCTGAACTGCAGGCCCTCATGGCAGTGGAGCCCTTCATTATCTTCCATGCGGACAGGGTTTCCCCTCAGGACTAATCCATCTTTTATGCCCAAGGTGGTGTCTAGTGTGGCTCTAAACCAGTCCATTCATTTGCCTACTTTTTTCCCTAATCCTCAGAGTAAAGGGGAAAGGATACTGCATTCTCTGGAAGTACACAGCTTAGATTCTATTTGGACAGGACTAAGCCTCTCAGAAAATCTGACCAGCTGCTAGTTAGCTTTGCTGCAGGGGCAGAGGGGAAGGCCATTTCAAAGCGAATCATTTCCAAATGGATAGCACATTGCATCCATTTCTGCTACAAACACCATGGAAAACCTACCCCACAGGGGATAAGAACACATTCCACCAGGGATGCATCTACCTCTACTGCATTTCTCAGAGGAGTCCCTACCAGGGACATCCTGGAAGCTGCAAACCTGGAGCTCTGTACATACTTTCACCAAGCATTACCACCTGCCTATCTTTTCTAAATTCAGAGCTGGATTTGCCACAGCAGTCTTACAGGGCCTTACTGCTAGCTCCAATGCTCTTTAACTACCTCCACCCTTCCTTAGCTTAAGAATCAACCCAAATGTGATGACTGCAACAGTGAAACACAAAGAACATAGTACAGTTGTGTACACTTAACCAAAAATGTAGATGTTCGAGTGTATTCACTGTTGCAGTCCTGGTTACCCTCCCTCCAGCCCCCTGACTTCTCTTGACTTTTACCTTTCCTCCTTGTTTGGCATATATTATATCATGTGTATTTGTTTTTTGCTGGGGAGTGTTACATACCATATAATTTCTTCTTATTGTGGGGTCACCTGACATCTGGGGCAAGAAAAACTGATGGAGTCGGCTGTATGTTTTATACTCCTAATGTCATGGAAGAAGCGACAGCATCCGATGCAGTAATCTGAAGACTGTGGTATTCAGGCCGGCTGAGGGCTACCTGCAGGCAGATAACCCAAATGTGATGACTGCAACAGTGAATACACTCGAACATCTACATTTATAGTAAATGTACACAACTGTACTTTCTGAACTATTGCAGAGACATGATGGTCATTCAGTAAGGAATTGTCAACAAGAGTGCCTAGCTCCTTTATGACAGTGTGCAGTTGTAAAGGTGTGTCACCTGTATGTGGCACTGGCACATGAAAATGTGCGTACAAAAATGGATAGGCTACTTTACGTCACATTTAATTTGAGACAGCTGTCATTGTGTCAAATGTTAGTTTGGTCTAACCTACATTGGAGCAATTGTGAGTTAGGTGAAAATTGTACAACAAAACCCAGTTTACAGTCATCTGACGACTTTGATAACCATAGGCCAGAAATGTTGGCCTGAAGATCTGTGAAATAGATTCCAAATAGGATAGGGTCCAACACTGAGCATTGAGGTATAGTGCTGGTAACAGTTTCTTGCTTTCAGAAGTGACATCCAGCTAACTATCCACTGCACAGCATAAGAATTTATACAGAGATTTACAAGTCCCTCAACATTGCCTGCATGAGGAATAGTGTTAAAGGCTTTGGAAATGTCCTGATATGCTGCATGTACTGTATAACTGCTACTCACTCCTTCAGTTATATTTTCAAAGAAATTAATAAGGTTAAAGAGGCAGAACCTTTCTTCAACAGCATAGAATTTATAGGGGTCTTTCAATGTCCAGATTAATGAGGTCTAAGATAATACATGTCATAACTTTACATACGGGGCTAGTGAGACTAAAGGCCCATGGTTAAGGCCACACTTGTGTAATGGCAGTTTGTTGAGGAATCAGTAATCTAACCATTAGAGAGGCATAGGTTAAGTAGGGGGTTTATATTTGGCACTGATAATCGGGCGGTTTGGTATATTATCAGAACCCATGAATGCGCGTTTGAGAGGACTGAGAGATCTTGATTTATAGAAATTAAAGGGGATCCCTGGAGTTGTAGAATCTGTGGAGTACCTGTGAGTGTGGGAAAGAAAACTTTGAGTGAAATTCGTCATCTATGATAAATGAATAAATGTGTTTGTAATGCTTAGTCATTTCCTTTGGGTTAGAGTGCGTAATATTATTGTGGACTAGCTCCAGACGTTATTTAGTGTGAGTTTGTAACTTCTTGACTTAGTTGTATAGTGTTACCCGCTTTTCTTCATTGCAATTGTGTTGTGTCCAGTTGCAGCTTTGCAGTACACTCTGCTGTAAAATGCCATTCCTTTTTGCCTGGTTCATGACTGAAAAGGGTCTTGGGACCATCTCACCTACCCATTTAAGGAATGCAAATAAATAAATAAAATAAATGTCCTATAAAGGCCTGAACCCATGATAATTATATAACAGCCTCAAACCACCACACATCAGCACCAACACCTTTATTAACACAAGACCAATCCTGGATATAGAGTGAAACTAAAAAGCTATAGAAGAAATATCTGGGCAATCTCATGATTGCTGGCAAATGTACAGCAAAATATTATGCTTTTCTGCTATAGTGCCCGTCCCTGAAGTGTGACCTTCATCTGTTAAACTGCATAACATTCCCCCAGCAAGTGATAATGCTCTCTGTGTTGTGTAGCTAAGTATTGTCTCTCTCTCACTTTTCTTTTCCGTTTACTTACGTTTTTATTTTATGAATAGGTTTCAAAAGAAAAATGTGTATATCTTTAGATGGGAAATAAGCTAATCTGAATAAATGAATTTGTAATATTTAGTTGTTAATACTTCTTAGAACTGTGATAATGTACTATAGACTTGAATATTATGACCCCTCTTTAACAGGAAAAAAAACATCTTTTTAAACATAGATGAGTGTTAACAAGAGCATGACTTCACTAGAATTTGTCTGGGATGAGTTCTAGAATATATGTGACCAGGATGGCATGAGGGAATGAAAATGTATCTCAGAAAGCATTTCTTCAAGTAAAAGCAGACACCTCTTAAGGTCCGATCACATTTCAACTCGGAAGGATAATTAGATGTCATTAAACAGAACAACTTTATAATGGGGTGTATTACAGAATCCACAGAGGTAGATAACAGGAAGGTCATGAGCTTTTCTGTTCCACAACCTACAATTTAATATTTGACAAATACATCTTGCTAGGATAAACAGGAGAAGGCAATAGACAAATGTAATCCTGTCCAACAACAGACTGAAGCTATGGAATATCCTGAAACAGGCTAATACCACCAAATGGGAGCCAGAATGTGTATAATCAGAGTGATCCATAATACCACAGTAGCACTATGTGGGAGGGTTAGTAGGTGAGTCATTGCTCATACAGAAACATAATATACCATCAAAGTGAGCCATAATACCACAGTAGCACTATGTGGGAGGGTTAGGTGGCACCACAGTAGCACTATGTGGGAGGCTTAGCTGGTGAGTCTTTGCTCATACAGAAACATAATGTGGAAGAGTACCACTAAAGTGATCCATAATACCACAGTAGCACTATGTGGCAGGGTTAGGTGGTGAGTCATTGCTCATACTGAAACAATATGGAATTAATATCACTAAAGTGATCCATAATACCACAGTAGCACTATGTGGGAGGGTTAGCTGGTGAGTTGTTGCTCATACTGAAACATAATGTGAAATGAGTGCCATCAAAGTAATCCATAATACCAAAGTAGCACTATGTGGGAGGGTTAGGCGGTACCACAGTAGCACTAAGTGGGAGGGTTAGCTGGTGAGCCGTTGCTCATACTGAAACATAATGTGGACTGAGTACCATCAAAGTGATCCATAATACCACAGTAGCACTATATGGGAGGGTTAGGTGGTGAGTCGCTGCTCATACTGAAACATAATATGGAATGAGTATCACCAAAGTGATCCATAGTACCACAGTAGCACTATGTGGGACGGTTAGTTGGTGAGTCGTTGCTCATACTGAAACATAATGTGGACTGAGTACCATCAAAGTGATCCATAATACCACAGTACAACTATGTGGGAGGGTTAGGCGGTACCACAGTAGCACTATGTGGGAGAGTTAGGTGGTGAGTAGTTGCTCATACTGAAACATAATATGGAATTAGTACCACTAAAGTGATCCATAATACCACAGTAGCACTACGTGGGAGGGTTAGGTGGTACCACAGTAGCACTACATAGGAGGGTTAGCTGGTGAGTCTTTGC